>NC_044564.1:15032074-15335403 GCF_007565055.1 Rhinopithecus roxellana
GTCTTTCCCCTGCCCTCACTTTGATGTTTATGGTTACTAGTTCATTCATCTTATGTATCTGAAAGATAATTTTTCTCTATTTGAGTCCTCAATCTAAGTATTACAGTTTCATGGGGCAAGTAAATACATACTATGAAAAGTTGGGGGATATATTTTCTCTAAGACCGGACAAATAAAAAGGTCAGATTTTCTTTCTTTTTTTGAGACAGAGTCTTGCTCTGTTGCCCAGGATGAAGTGCAGTGGCATAACCTTGGCTCACTACAATCTCTGCCTCCCAGGATCAACTGATCCTCCCACCTCAGTCTCCTGAGGAGCTGGGACTACAGGCATGCACCACTGTGTCTGGCTTATTTTTGCCTTTTTTTTTTTTTTTTTGTAGAGATGGGTTTTTGCCATGTTACCCAGGCTGGTTTCAAACTCCTGGACTCAAGTGATCTGTCTTCCTTGGCCTCCCAAAGTGCTGGGATTACAGGTGTGAGCCACTGTAACCAGTGTCTGAATTAGGTGTGATTTTCCTTTTTTCTTTTAGAGATAAGGGTCTCACTATGCTGCCCAGGTTGGTCTTGAACTTCTGGGCTCAAGTGATCCTCTCACCTCAGCCTCCCAAACTGCTGGGATTACAGGTGCAATTTCAAAGGTCAGATTTCCAAATCAATGGGGACATAATCCCAGGATAAAGAACCATATATAGGAAAACCATAAGAGTCAAAGAAAACATTATCAGTCTCCTAAAAACATAAAAAGTCTTGATGATCGATGAACTAATATTCCCCAGTTGAAATGTTCACGATGTGCCTTTCTAACTGGGATAAAAGCCTTGTGGCCCTTTCATTTTTAAATAATGCACTGTGTGTGTGGCAAAAAGAAAGCTGCGAAGCGCATTTCAGAATATTCTGTTTTAATTTCTAGGAGCAGTATTAACAACTAGCAACCAAGGACTAAGCTACCTGAGTCACAGTCTGAGGTAAGGTGCACAGTGGATTTGGAAACTACAGCACTTTAGGCTTTACACATGAGACTCCATGTATTAATTTGGGGCAGCCTTACTCCCAAGTCAGAGCCACCGATGCATCTAGTCCTGAGGTTGGATCCTTCCTCTGGAATTAGCATATTTCAGAGCATCCTATACATACGAGGGCCAAGTGTCCTGCCCACTTACCCACGGGGAGTTTGCTTTCAAAAGCTGCTTGCTCAAACAGCCTACCCTGGACCCCCCGTCTTAAAAAAAATTCTTTTCACACAACTTTCCATCAACAAGGACAGGAGTGCAGACTCTCCGCAGATCTCAGAGACAGAAACAGAATGGAGAGATAGATGACAGAAATGAAGTACATGTTTTCAGATCTAAACATATATTGTTCTTTAAAAATTTTTAGTTATAAATACATCATACATGATTATAAAAAGGCATATAGTTTATATAAATGTATACTTTAATAGTAATGCTGGGATAAAAAGTAGTGCAAATAATGTTCCTTTTCCTTGTTTACATGGGTGTCAACTATGAAAATTAATTCAGCTATGTACTTATGCTATGTGGATTGTGGATACATATATACTTCAATTAAAAATAAAGGGATCTGGGGGCCAGGAGTGGTGGCTCACACCTGTAATCCCAGCACTTTGGGAGGCCAAGGTGAGGGGATCACGAGGTCAGGAGATCGGGACCATCCTGGCTAACATGGTGAAACGCCATCTCTATTAAAAATACAAAAAATTAGCCGGGCGTGGTGGCGGGCGCCTGTAGTCCCAGCTACTTGGGAGGCTGAGGCAGGAGAATGGCATGAAGCTGGGAGGCAGAGGTTGCAGTGAGCCGAGATCGTGCCACTGCACTCCAGCCCGGGCGACAGAGCCAGACTCCATCTCAAAAAAAAAAAAAAAAAAAAAAAAAAAAAAACTGATTTGTGAAAGAGGGGAAAGTAATATACAGATGAGAAGTTAAACAGATAATCTGCTTTGACCCTTACAAATAATGGGCATCCCAACAAATCCATGACTCAGGACGCTTTCCTGTTGATACTTTAATTATCATTTCCTTATGTGTTCCTTTACTTTGGTTATTCTGCAGCTTTAAAATATTTACAATGTTTTCTTCCCAAGAAGACTCTGTGTTCTCTAAAGAGTTGCATTACGGCTGGGCACGGTGGCTCACCCTGTAATCCCAGCACTTTGGGAGGCCGAGGTGGGCAGATCACGAGGTCAAGAGATGGAGACCAGCCTGGCCAACATGGTGAAACCTTGTCTCTACTAAAAATACAAAAATTAGCTGGGTATGGTGGCACATGCCTGTAATCCCAGCTACTAGGGAGGCTGAGGCAGAAGAATTGCTTGAACCAGGGAGTCGGAGGTTGCTGTTAGCCGAGATTGCACCATTGCACTCCAGCCTGGCGACAGATTTAGACCCCATCTCACACACACACACACACACAAAAAAGGTTGCATTACTTGCGTTCTTTGCTTTTAAACATGTTTTGGAAGACCTGGAATGATGTTAGGAATGTAGCAGATACTCAGTAAATACGAAGTGGAGGAAACAGTTAACTTCTTTACTCCAATCCTATTCTCTTGAGATAACCACCCTAGAGATGTCTCCTTCCAGATATCTACGCATAAACAAATATGCATATAAAGATAACCATAACAAATAGACATAGGAATACCTGTTTTGTTTGGAGAGGAAAACCCAAAGCCTTGGGATGCCACACTTCCTCCTCCAGAGCTGAAAGTGCCAGTGGGTTTCTGCTCTCCAAACGACGAGCTGGCAAATCCACCAAATGTCTTGGCCCCACTGTTTCCAAATAGGTTAGAGGTATCTGAAGAGACGAAGAGATGAAGACATGAGGGAGGTCAGAGGGAGAGAAATGTCTTTACCTGCTTCTCAGAACAAAGAAAAAAACATCAGTTGGGTGTTTGGGAAGATGGGAGTGACAAGCTGCCTAGAACCCAAGGGAGCGGAGCGATGGAGCGACAGAGCGACAGGCACTTTCTCTGATTTTCAAGCACCTTGCTGGGAAGTTTTTAATCATTCTGGCACCCAGGCTCAGGATTTCCTGGCATGATTCTACAGGCACAAAATAAAGGAGCAGTGAGAGGCCCCACTGAAGAGGCTCCTTTGCAGAAGCTCACGGCGTGCTCCCGCAGGTGTTAGGACTGCCCAGCAATGGAGGCCACGGCTCAACCCCACAGGCTGCTTTCTTCTGAAGAAAGGGTTTGCTTTGATTGGTTTCTTCACACCAAGACCAACTTCAAATTTTGTCAAACTAGGGAAATTAAAGTTAGAACAAATCCAAACCAGGCATAAGGGCTCCTAGCACTTACTTAGTGCTTTTATAGTCAAGTTCAGCATGCTTATGGCTGCCCGAGCTGCTCAGAGAATGGCAGTGAAATGAGAAAAATCATGGTGCTCCTATCTTTGATCCAAGGGGATATAGGGATGGTTTGAAGAATGTGAAAGAGGCTAGCAAGACTTCCAGTCAGATTTCCTCTAAGAGGTTTAATGAAGCCCTTGACCTTTTAGATACTTATCTAGGGGGTCATTCGCCCTCTCTCAACTATGCACTGAATTCACTCCAAGAATTAAAGGAAAAAAAGAAACTACTAAAAACCAAGATGGCTGAGAATTTTTTTTCACCTGTTACAAGAAATGCAAACCTGACAGACAATAAATAGCCAAAGTCTACATACACAGAAGCTGTCACTCAAATACAGCATAGGATATGTCAGAGTTTTCAGACTTTTTTTGGGGGGGGGGGAGGGGGATTGGTGGGAAGGGAAGGAATAACTCACATTTCCTACCACGTCTGGACGGGTGTTTTATTAAATATATGCCCACAAGGCAGGGAGAAACTATCCTGAAGTGGAGTGGATGCCCAAAGACACAAGGCATAAATGGGATGCACAGCGTATGCTCTGGGTAATCACTGGGTGGGTAATAAAGGACCAGTCTCTCCCTAAGCCAGTCAGGTGTTCACAGGGAAGGTGAAATGAGAGGACTGGAGGAGGGGGAGCACTTAACATCATTTTCAAAGTTGAGCTGTTGGAAGGGGTGCCCCCCCCCATTAACCTGTCACCTCCTCAGGTCTCTCAACTTGTGCTCCTACAAACCGACCCTAACAGGAGAGCCAACACGGTTAATACATCCAGATGCAATGCTCTTAATCCACAATCCAGGAAGTGAGTGGCCTCACTTTGGGACCCAGTCACCTCAAATTTCCAGGCACCAGTAATACAATATGACTTGGCCCATCACATTATGGTCACTGCCCTAGAAAAACACAGCTGACAATTTGAGAGCTTGGCTAAGGACCCACATGTCGGGTATGTCAGGCATTGGCAGCTGGGTGGTTAAGAAATCCCTTTGTATCACCCTCATAACTCGGTACCACAGGATAATTTATCCCTTGATGGAGTCCCACAAAACGGCCTCCTGAGCAGTTTGACCTTCCCCTTATTGAGCTAGCCCAAAGTTAAGTTTGATTCCTTCAATGGCAGTACATTTGACACTGGAGATGAAAAACAGGCTTCTCAGCCATTCCGTTTACTTCGTATTTCAAGAACAGAGGGCTGCAATTTTGCACTTTGTTAGTGCTAGCAATGCAAAATTCAAATAGCAAACAAATTCAAAGGCAAGACTGGGGTTGAATCCTCTTGGAGAAATTTGGTACAACCATATGAAATGAGAGGTGAAATGATTTTACTGGGATAGTGGTGGGAAGTCAGAGATCATTTAGAAATCTTTGGGCTTTTTTATCTTTTTCTCTATTTAAAACTCTTTGACTTTAAAATCTTTACGGCATATCACAGTGGAACAAGCAGTGAAGTTTGCAGTCAGACCCGGGTGAGATTACCTAATAGCTGTATGACCCTGGGCAAGAACTTAACTAAGTTCCAGTTTCCCCACACATAGAACAGGACAGCAATTCTGACTCTGCAAGGGATGCTGGGAAGATAACATGATGCACACAGGGCACTAGTGTGATATGTTGTGGACCCTCAGAAAAGGCTGCTGCCCTTCTCTGTTCCTTCAGCCTCCTCCTTCCACATCTCAATCACACTTCAGCTAGTAAGACACTCAGCAGGTCAGCAGGAGATAATGAAATCCTTTTCATTTTTAAAAGATCCCAAGAATGACACCATTAAAGCTGTAATCACTCTCATTTAGTCTCTCCAGGAGCTCTGCATGTTGAGACATTTTACCATTGATTTAAACTGCTCTTAAACATAGTAGCATAAAATAATGACTGCGACTGTTTCTAATGTCAACAATGTGTTTCTTGGTTTTCTCCTAATGGTTCCAAAATAACACAATCTCTAGCTTTTGAAAATACGTTACCATATTCTCATATTACCAAAAGAGAATATCTTGGCGAACAGAACAATATTTCACTATAGAAGATTCTTTTTGATTTGTAAATAAACTATCCAGTAAAAAAAACAAGTTTGTCTTTGCATAGCCATCTGTGACTGACACTTTAGGGGTGCCGAGTACAGGTAAGACTGGCATCTGCTCTGGGCTTCTGCCCTGCTGGCAAAACATGGATCCTCTTTGGTCTTTTATTTGGCAAAAACACTAGCATAATCCAATATGCGTGCCTGAGCCAATCTGATTTAAATTATACTTAATATAAACTGAATAGTAATTAAATTTGACACAAAGAGAACCAGACCAGACCCCATTTCATCCCGCAGGTCTAAAGTCACTGAACAAGACTGCAATGCACACTCCGAAGGGGTCTCTCAAGAAGCTCTTGCCCAGGATACTTTCCAAGATGTTTTCTTCAAGAACAGTTGTAGAGGGACCCGTGAACCCACATGATCATCATCAAATGGTTTCTTCATCTCCTGACAAGACAAATATGTCTTTCAGGACCCTAAACAGAAAGAATGTGCTGGGAATGGCCCTACAGAGTGTCCTCAGGACAATACTCAAGGAGGCAACAGGTCCTTATGGGTAACAATCCACAGTGGTGGTGACTTTTAGATGACCCCATGAGTTCACAGGTTTTCTTTAGTAGAGTCTATGGGAATGACAGAGAGAAGCCCTTCTTGCAAGCTTTGAGCTTCTGGATACAGAACATGCCAACTCCAAGCACTGGTGTTCTCAGCTTGTCTCTCCTGGTCATTGTTATAGTTCTCATGATGTCTCAGGGGTACAGTGGGCAGTTTCAGGGCTAAGCAGCCCAGGGCATAAATGTCACAAAGAGAACTGCTCAAATAATTCTCTATAATGGGGTCTTTTCCATGCATAAGTGTTGCCCAAAAAGGCATACCTGGGAGACGTTATGTAAACATGGCCCATCAGAGCTCGGGAAAAGCATCTGGACTAAATCCTGGCTATGCCACTGAATAGCTGTGCAGCTTCTGCAGTCTATATCTCCTCTTGGACCTGATTTTCCTATTAGTGAAATGGGGACAGCCACATCTAAAAGCACCGTTGTAAGAAGTGGTTAGCTCACGTGCATTGAGCTTCTGGCACACAGTGAGTGATTTATAAAGGCTGGTTTCTTTCTGCTTGATGGTTTGTGTAGTGATGAAATCCAAGGGCCGCAGGATTTCCAGAGAGGGAGCAATCATGATGGGCCTGAATGACCCTCGGGCAAAGGTGCACTGCACACAGTAACAGCCTCGCATTCATCCTTAAAAAGAAGGACAGGCTCAGAAGGTGGGTGCAGGATGCCATGTGAACCTGGAGGAAGTGAGGGAGGGATGCTGTGTGGACAGCAAGCAGACAAACTGGCCAAACCAGAAGGAACATCCTGGGGAACTGAGTACAGTCAGAAAGGCACTTTGGGGCCAGCTCAAGGAGGGCCCTGAATTCCAGTTTCAAGTTTGTTTGGACTTTATCCTATAGTCAGTGGGAAGCTGTCCAAGGGTTTCGAGTAGGAAAAGGGGCAAAATAAATGCAGTCTTAAGACTCAGTTTGGCATGGATTTTTAGATCACAATGGAAGAGCCAGGGGGAAGGGAGAAGAAGATTGTGATGAACCAGAGGACCATGGGGAATGCCCCATAGCAAAATGGGGTGGGGAGTGAGGGGGTTGGTGTGGGGGAAGGAGAGAATGTAGAGAAAAGAAGAGGAGCAGAGGAAGAACTGTTTGAAAGGCAGAAGGAACCAGGAGAATCAGTTCATACAGTCCAGGAAAGAAGTGGTGCTCAAAGCATCAAATGATGCAGAGCCACCTAAGGAGAAAGAGGCTGTCACTGATAATTCTGCAGAAAGTATCCTGAGTACTATGGTGAGGACAATGACTTTCCCCAGACGACTCCCAGCTCTTCCTTCTCCACTGTTCCTTCCTCTTATCCTGTACTTGGTGGCTCTCAGGGTTAAAAAAATTCCTGTCCCTTTCATTATCGAATCATACACTTAGTACCCCCAAAAACTGTTGAAATAAAATCATATACTTAGTTTTTAAAAATAATATAATGTTAAGTGTTTCCTCAACTCCTTAAAATCACTTAAACTTCCCTTAGGCACACATGTAAATTGTTGGTTTATAGTTAACAGCCAACATTTAGAAGATGAAGACTAATGGGTTATCTGGTATCAAGAATAGTTATGTGTTTATTTTAAACCAGAATTAAAAGAATTAGCCAGTAATGTTTGACAGGCTGGGGAGTCCTGGTTTGTAGGGTTTTCTGATTTCCATGATATCAATACTCTACAATGGCTAATTTCAGGCTACCCCACACGATGTCACCAAACGAGCAACTGGGAAGATGTGCATGGCTGGCCCTCCTGTGTCCGTGCAAACCAGCTGCAGCCAGCCACTGACAAAAGGCAACTCCTTGACGGTCAAGAGCCATGGCATTAGAGATGAGTAAATGAATGAGTAAATGAGTAAATTTATAGGGATATGACACATTTAACTTTCAACAAAATTGGCCAGTAACACAACCTCACATATGATACCTTAACTCTGGGATAAACCCACATTTCTAACTGTAGTGGAGCATGTTAGTGTCTATTCTGTGCCAGATTCTGTGTTTGGCATGTGACATACAGTCTAGCTGAGCTCTGCATCTGTGACTTTCTCGCTCTGTGACCTCAGCATTCTGGGCTTGTTTCCTCAATGGAAAATGAAGAGCCATAAAAGGACGATGTTTTCAAAGTATGTGCTATGGAGCCTCACAGTCGTGTGGTGCCAGCCAGCTGTGTGTCTTGGAGTTCTTGACCCCTGCTTCAGCATGAACCTACTTTTGTTTTTCCTTGTCAGGATGCTACTTAAGAATTCATTGGCAAAAATGGTTTTTGAAAACTACTAGACTTGATTTCTAAGATTCAGAATTCTAAATCCCTCCTGGCCAACTGAAACCTAAAGAACAAAAACTTCTGATTATGTAATTTCACGAATTAAAAGGTATGTGTCTCTTGACAAGTAATCTTTCCTTATGTATTAGTGGAGTGGACAGTGACAACAAAAAAACTAGGTTTTTGTTTGTTTGGTTTTTGAGATGGGGTCTTGCTGTGTTGCCCAGGCTGAACTAAAAAAAATGACTAGTTTTTGATTTAGGAATTTAGAAGGGCAAATCAGGATAGAAAGTTTTGCTAACTGCATAGGCCTTAATATTAAGGAAACATCCGTCATGACTGCAGAACACTAGCTCATGATTCATGGAGATCTCACACAGCACAACAGATGAGAGAAACTTCATGTAGAGCATATTAAATGAGAGAAGCTGAGACAAACAGGACAGGCTCCCAACTTCTAATCTCAGCCTCTGTCTGAGCAGCAGGATAATAGATCTACACAAACAGATTTCTTTCATTTCCAACCATGAATACACAGCTCAACAAAGAATTTTTAAGGCCGAGCACGGTGGTTCACACCTGTAATTCCAGCACTTTGGGAGGCTGAGGTGGGCAGATCACCTGAGGTCAGGATTCAAGACCAGCCTGGCCAACACGGTAAAACCCCATCTCTACTAAAAATACAAACACTAGCCAGGCTTGGTGGCCGGCGCCTGTAATCCCAGCTACTCAGGAGGCTACGCTGGGAGAATTGCTTGAATCCGGGAGGTTGCAGTGAGCCGAGATTGTGCCACTGCACTCCAGCCTGGGCGACAGAGCAACGCTCTGTCTCAAAAAAAAAAAGGTTTGGACACGGTGGCTCACGCCTGTAATCCCAGCACTTCGGGAGGCCAAGGCAGGTGGATCACAAGGTCAGGAGATCAAGACCTCCTGGCTAACACTGTGAAACCCCGTCTCTACTATAAAAATTACAAAAAATTAGCCAGGCGTGGTGGCGGGCGCCTGTAATCCCAGTTACTCGGGAGGCTGAGGCAGGGGAATGGCGTGAACCTGGGAAGTGGAGCTTGCAGTGAGCCAAGATCGCGCCACTGCACTCCAGCCTTGGTGACAGAGCGAAACTCTTGTCTCAAAAAAAAAAAAAAAAAAATTTTAAAAATTAGCTAAAGAAGGCTGGGCATGGTGGCTCATCCTATAATCCCAGCACTTTGGGAGGCCGAAGCGGGCAGAGGAGTTTGAGACCAGATTGGTCAACATAGCTAAACACTGTCTCTGCCAAAAATATAAAAATCAGCTGGGCATGGTGGCACATGCCTGTAATCCCAGTTACTTGGGAGGCTAAGCCGGAAGAATCGTTTGAACCCGGGAGGCAGAGGTTGTAGTGAGCCGAGATTGCACCATTGCACTCCAGCCTGGGCAACAAGAGTGAAACTCTGTCTCAAAAAAAAAAAAAAAAAAAAAAAAACCTACAGCTTCAGATGAAAATAATACAAAAATGTAAGAGGTGAGAAACAGTAAAGGCTTCCACTTTTGGATGACATCTCCCCACAGGAGCTGCATTTTAAGGAAACTTCGGAGAGTACTACCCAAACGAAAGTCTACACGCT
Organism: Rhinopithecus roxellana; assembly: GCF_007565055.1. NCBI lineage: Eukaryota > Metazoa > Chordata > Mammalia > Primates > Cercopithecidae > Rhinopithecus > Rhinopithecus roxellana. The sequence continues at coordinate 15,041,927 of NC_044564.1, forward strand.
CTCCTCCCAGCATCCCCGGCTTGCTCTGCTGCCGCTCATTAATGCTTGTCTGCTTGCCTTCACTTCAAGTCACTCCAATACTAAGAAACAGAACGATTTGGGCCTTGGGAGAGAAGAGGGGAGCAGCTCAATACACAGATCCTCTCCCTGCAGATCTGATGTCTTTTCATGATTATATAGCACATCTCATTAAAAAACCAAAAATAAAAAACCAAAACAGATCACATTGCTTTGGGGAAGACATTTTAAATGGTCCTTCTAGATTTTTTTTTTCTTTTTACACTTGTCACTTAAGCTTTGATAACTCCCTAAGAATGAAAATGGCATTAGGGTACCAAGGGACTGGGAAAAGTCTTCTCAACTTACTTGCAGTAGCTGTAGATCCAAAGCCCCCACTGGCCGAGCTGAATGGGTTTTTGTTGGCTGCATCCTGACTGGGTTTTCCTCCAAGGCCACTGAAGAAACCTCCCCCTCTTCCAGTGTTTCCAGACCCAAACACGCTACCACTGGAAGAGGATGATTGCTAAAAAACAAAAGGGTCAGGAAGTAAGATAGGATGAGAGGTCATCGTGAAATGGCAGGCTGCATCCGTGGGCAGGAGGTACTCACAGCTGGTACAAATGGAAAAAGCAAGAGAACTCTGATTAGTTCTGGTACAAATGCTCTAACAACCACAAAAGAAGCTAGACTCTGGACAGGGACTTCCTACCTATGAGAAATTCTCAAGCTATTCCATGTTCACAGTTCTCTGAAAACATGACTTATAGTAGGTGGGAACTTTTAATGTTTATCTGCCACGCTGCCCACACTGTCTGTGTGACACAATACCAGGGTCAGGAAAACCAAACCCACAGGAGATCCACCAAATAAAAAGTTTGAAAACATTTACAAGCTATTATGAACACCCCTTATTCTGATTCCTCCAGTGTTTGGCTGAACTCATCAGCAATGGATAGTAAGTGATTTTCACTGTCTTTCTCTCGATTTGTGCGCTTTTATTTCATAATGACTTTCCCAGTGCTGCAGAAGTAAGCTTAAATTAGCTTCATTGTTGAAATGATGACCAAAGCTGAATTCGGCCCAAGTTCGCAAATCTCATGCTCAGAAGATGCTGCTAGTGCAGGGACAAATGCTGACTCGAGGCTGTGTCAGGTCCCAGACACTTAACTTCTCTGGAAGCCGGTTCTTAAAGAACAACTGGGTTACATCTGAGGGGCCAATTCACATTAGTTAAGTGTCATCTCTCCGTGGCTGAGAATGCAGAATAAGATGGACTTTAGAAAGGGGCCACTGTGCACAGAAACTTGCAAGAGCAGAGCGGTGTTATCGATTCCCTCCTGTAAAATGGGGGTAATAAACTACCCACCTCAACATGGTGGCGAGTGAATTACATGAGCCAAGAAATGTAACATACTTTAGAACAGAGCCTGAAACAGACTTATATGCTCAAAAAATGGTTGTTCAGTGTTTTAACCACAATGAACCAAAAATCAAGCACTCTTGTACGTGCTAGACACATTTCTAAGTATTTTCTAAGTGATCATTTAATCTCTACTCGTTGAACCTCCAGGGGCCACTTCTGAAACACCCCCCACCCCCCAGGGTATCCCCTCCTTTCTACTCTGGCCTGAGCCACCTAACCCCAAGCTTTTGCCCAGACTATGCAACAACTTAGCTGGTCTTTTGCTCCCACTACGGTCTATGTCTACACAGCAGCTAGAGCACTACTTGCAATGCAGTCACATCATTTCGCTCCTGTCTACCAATTCCAGAAGGCCCTACATGATCTGTCCCTCGTCCACCGCTCTGATATCATCTTTTATCACCCTCCTCCTCACTCAGGATAGTCACACATATCTTCTGTGCCTCAAATACAACAAGCTAATTTCTGTTTTAGGGCAACATACTTAATGTACTTCCTAGTCTCTTTTATTTCCCCTTTAAATTTCTTAACAACAACGACGACGACGACGACGACAACAAAACAGTACCAATTCACTACAACCATTTAAAAACTAGGAATCCAATCCAGTCCTAACAAAAAATGGCTCTGATAACTAGTAAACTGCCACAGAAAGGTAGGAAACCTAAAAATGAATGCATGCACGTGGAAGGTATCTGACTGCTTAGCTGACATCCATGCATCAGGCTGAAACACAGAAAACTGCCAGTATATGAGCATTTTGCCTGACAAGGCTCAGAAACCTCAAATGGTTCAGCTTAATTTTTAAAATGTGATTTGATAGGTTGGGGGCAGTGGCTCACACCTATAATCCCAGCACTTTGGGAGGCCAAGGCAGATGGATCACCTGAGGTCGGGAGTTAGAGACTAGATTAGCCAACATGGAGAAACCCTGTCTCTACTAAAAATACAAAATTAGCTGGGTGTGGTGGTGCATTCCTGTAATCCCAGCTACCTGGGAGGCTGAGGCAGGAGAATCGCTTGAACCTGGGAGGTGGAGGTTGCAGTGAGGCAGTATCACGCCACTGCACTTCAGTCTGGTCAACAAGAGCGAAACTCCGTCCAAAAAAAAAAAAAAAGTGATTTGATAAATAATGGCTTCCCATAAAAATGAAGTTCATCACTAACATACTTTACTGAAGTCAACATGAATTGATAGTTATTGTATCCTCATAAATGGGTGAGGGAGAATTTCATTCATTTTGAGATAAATAATAGGCTTTAAAACATAAAATTATGGACAATCTAAAAACTGTACAAAAAGCAGACAGAAGAGTATAATGAACCCTCCAGACACCCAACAGCCAGATTCAACAATGCTCAACTCATGGCCTGTCAGATTTTGTCTTTACCCCCAAGTACTTCTTATCCTTTATTACAGTGGAGCAAATCTCAGACATATCATTTCATCCACTAATTTTCCTGTATAAATCTATAAAACAAACCATCACCCCATGACCATTATATCTGAAAATTTTAACAATAATGCCTTAATATAGTGTAAGAAGTAAGGAGTGTTTAAGATCTAGACTTAACAATATTGCCAAAAAAAATCAACTTGACTCTCCTCAAGTCTCTAGACCCAACCACCACTGCAGAGGAAGTAACAGAGGGTCGAGAATGGTTATCGGGGAACCAGACCCCATTATTTCAGTGTAGGTTCTTTTCTATTTTCCCTAAGTGTCGGCTGGTCTGAGAAATAAAGGGAAAGAGTACTAAAGAGAGAAATTTTAAAGCTGGGTGTCTGGGGGAGACATCACATGTTAGCAGGTTCCGTGGTGTCCCCTGAGCCGTAAAACCAGCAAGTTTTACTTATGGATTTCAAAAGGGGAGGGGTGTACGAATAGGGTCATGCTTCAAGGGCAATAAAATATCACAAGGCAAATGGGGGCAGAGCGAGATCACAGGACCAGGGTGAAATCAGAATTGCTGATGAAGTTTCATGTCCCACTGGGCATGCATTATCATTGATAATATCTTATCAGGAGACAGGGTTTGAGAGCAGACAACAGGTCTAAAATTTACTAGGCAGGAATTTCCTAATCCTAATAAGCCTGGGGGCACTACAGGAGACCAGGGCTTATTTCATCCCTTGTCTACAACTGTATAAGACAGACACTCCTAGAGTGGCCATTTTGGAGACCTCCCCCTAGGAATGCATTCTCCTTCTCAGGGCTGTTCCTTGCTGAGAAAAAGAATTCAGTGATATTTCTCCTATTCGCTTTTGTAAGAAGAGAAACATGACTCTGTTCTGTCCAGCCCCTCAGGTCAGTGGTTATCTCCCTTGTTCCCTGAAAATCGCAGCCATCCTGTTCCTTTTGGATGCCCAGATTTTATATTGTTCAAACACAGATGCTCTACAAATAATTTGTGCAGATAATGCAATCATCACAGGGCCCTGAGGCAACATACATCCTCAGCTTATGAAGATAATGGGATTAAGAAATTAAAGACAGGCATAGGAAATCACAAGAGTATTGACTGGGGAAGTGATAAATGTCCATGAAATTTTCACGATTTATGTTCAGAGATTGTAGTAAAGACAGACGTAAGAAATTATAAAAGTATTAATTTGGGGAACTAATAAATGTCCATAAAATCTTCACAATTTATGTTCTTCTGTCACGGCTTCAGCAGGTCCCTCTGTTCGGGGTCCCTGACTTCCTGCAACAGATGGCACTCACTTGGAAGCTGTGCAGTCAGCAACCAGATCATGGGAAACGCCACAGGACAAATGAGCAGCTTTGTTCAACAACTGAATTACCAGGAAAAATTCAAAAAGGAGACATGAAAGGGGAACCTATAGATAAAGAGACTTAAGAGACATAGCAAGCAATCTCAATGTGTGCCCTTTATTTGGTCCTAATTCAAGAAAACAAAATGTAAGAAGAAAAAGAGACATTTATGAGACTTTTTCAGAGAGGCATTTCCTGACCATCTAACCTAAACCATCTTCCCCAATTATTATCACATCATGCTTTATTTCTTCATAGTACTTAACACTATTTGAAATTATACTGTTTTATTAAAGGATGACTCCCTCCATCTAATGGAAGCTCCATGAACACAGCCATTTTCACCTGTCCTACCCACCACGAATTCCTATATGAATGATTAAATTAATCTGAACAGACTTTGGTTTCAGCACTGGTTCTACAATTCACTAGCTAAGTATTCCATCTTAACAAAATGTTGAGTCTTCTGATCCATGAATATGGTATGTATTTTCATTTATTTAGGTTGTCATTAATTTCAACAATGTTTTATAGTATTCATTGTATAAGTTTTGCACTTCTTTTGTGAATTTATCCTACCCATTCTGTCTCTTACCCTTCCAGGATTCTGATTACACCTATGTTGGACTGCCTGATATTGTTGCATAGATAGCAGAAATGCTCTATCCATTTTTTTTTCCATCTCTCTGACCTTCATTTTAGATAATTTCTATTGATATGTCTTCGAGTTCACCATTCTTTTGTAGTATTCACTCTGCTGTTAAGCCTAATTTTTTTTAATTTCACATACTAGACTTAAACTTCAAATACAGATAAAGACTTCTGTTTTTCTTTTTTTCTTTCTTTTTTTTTTTTTTTTTTTGAGACAGAGTCTCGCTCTGTCACCCAGGCTGGAGTGCAGTGGCCGGATCTCAGCTCACTGCAAGCTCTGCCTACCGGGTTCACGCCATTCTCCTGCCTCAGCCTCCCGAGTAGCTGGGACTACAGGCGCCCGCCACTTCGCCTGGCTAGTTATTTTTTTGTATTTTTTAGTAGAGACGGGGTTTCACCATGGTCTCGATCTCCTGACCTTGTGATCCGCCCGCCTTGGCCTCCCAAAGTGCTGGGATTACAGGCGTGAGCCACCGCGCCCAGCCTGAGTCACAGATTTAAGAAGACTGGGCTCACCTCTGGTTAGCCCAACATTGTCTCCGCTTAGGTTTCAGGTTATTGGTCTATAAGTACCTGAGGTGCGAGCCAGGAGGAAGTATCACCTTTCAAACAATAGTTACAGAAAACAGGAGAATGTAAGACTCTGTTAGTTCTTTCTACTTTTTAGTGCTGCCTTTAGTTCCTTTTTTTTTTGCAAAAGTTGGGGAGGATTGGTGGGGAAGAGCTGGAGGATATGTATGCTGAATAAATTATTGTTGCACTTATAAGTCTTTCAGATCCCAATCTGAGTTTTTAATCTGATTGACTGAAGCCAGGTGTGGTGGCTCATGCCTGTAATCCCAGCACTTTGGGAGGCCGAGGTGGGCGGATCACCTGAGGTCAGGAATTTGGGACCAGCCTGGCCAACATGGTAAAACTCCAACTCTACTAAAAATACAAACATTAGCCAGGTGTGACAGTGACCACCTGTAGTCACAGCTACTACTTGAGAGGCTGAGGTGGGAGAACTGACTGAACCCGGGAGGTGGAGGTTGCAGTGAGTTGACACTGCGCTACTGCACTCCAGCCTGGGCGACAGAACAAGATTCCATCGTTAAATAAATAAATAAATTTGACTGACTGTGACAGGGTTCTCACTTTGTCACCCAGGCTGGAGTGCAGTGATGTGAACACAGCTCACTGCAGCAGCCTTGACCTCCCGGGGTCAAGTGATCCTCCCACCTCAGCCTCCTTAGTAGTTGGGACTACAGGCATGCACTGCTACGCCCAGCTAACTTGTGGGTCTTTTATTTTGTAGAGATGAGAGTTTTGCCATGTTAGTCTCAACACTCCTGAGCTCAAGCTATCTGCCCATCCCGGCCTCCCAAAGTGATAGGATCACAGGTGTGCACCACTGCACCCAGCCTTAGCATATGGTTTTCAAAGTTTATCTATATGTAGCATGAATGAGAACTTCATTCATTCATTCATTCGTTCGTTTGCTTGTTTGAGACGGAGTCTCTCTGTTGCCCAGGCCGGAGTGCAGTGGCATGATCTTGGCTCATTGCAACCTCCGCCTCCTGGGTTCAAGTGATTCTCCTGCTTCAGTCTCCCGAGTAGCTGGGACTACCAGCGCACATCACCATGCCCACTAATTTTTGTTTTTGGTAGAGACAGGATTTCACCATGTTGGCCAGGATGGTCTCCATCTCTTGACCTCATGATCCACCTGCCTCAGCCTCCCAAAGTGCTGGGATTATAGGCGTGAGCCACCGCGCCCGGCCGAGAACTTCATTCCTCTTGTTTTTGTTTTGTTTTGTTTTGAGACGGAGTCTCGCTCTGTCGCCCAGGCTGGAGTGCAGTGGCGAGATCTCAGCTCACTGCAAGCTCTGCCTCCCAGGTTCACGCCATTCTCCTGCCTCAGCCTTCTGAGTAGCTGGGACTACAGGCGCCCGCCACCTCGCCCGGCTAGTTTCTATTTGTATTTTTCGTAGAGATGGGGTTTCACTGTGTTAGCCAGGATGGTCTCGATCTCCCGATCTTGTGATCCGCCCGCCTTGGCCTCCCAAAGTGCTGGGATTACAGGCGTGAGCCCCCGCGCCCGGCCAAGAACTTCACTCCTTTTTATGGCTGAAAAGCACTCCAGTGAATGTGCAGACCACATTTGTTTGTCCAATTCATCTGCTGTTTCACACTTGGGTTGTTTCCCCCTGTTGGCTACTGCGAATAATGCTGCAGTGAACACGGATGTACAAGTATTTGTTCGAGTCCCGTTTTTCAACTGCTTTGGGCATTCTACCCGTGTAGAACTGCTGGGTCATATGCTAGAAGTACTATATTTAGCTTTTTGAGAAACCACCAAACTATAGTAGCTGCACAATTCTGCATTCTCACCAGCAATGTATGAGGGTTCTAATTTCTCCATATTCTTGCTAACACTGGTTATTTTTATTTTTCACTTTTTAAATGATAGCCATCCTAGTGGATGTGAAGTGGTATCTTAACTAATTGTGGTTTTGATTTTCATTTCCCTCATTAGTTTAATGCTACTTGATCACCTTTTCATGTAATTACTGGTCATTTATTTTGCTTGCCCCCATCACTGCCAACAGCTCCTTCTCCAGCCAGTACATTTTCTCAGTCTTTGGTAAGGCCTCTCTACTACCTGCTCAAACCCAGACCTAGCATCTGCCCCTAGCAGCAGCTGTGCCACAGTGCTCACACCTATGATGGGCTCCACTCTCTGGAAATCAGTTCAGCAAGGCTTTCTGCCACTCTTCAATAGTCCCATTATGACAGATTTTCCAAAGATGATCACAGCATTACTTCTAGTCCCATATGCTCTTCTAGAGCAAGAGGTGGCCTCTGTATCTCCTCTTGAACCTGGATGGGAATTTGTGAGTGCCTTGATGAAGAGGATGCAACCTAAGTGATGTTCTGTGACTTCTGAGGATAGGTCATAAAAGGTTACACAGCTTCAGCATGGCTCTTCCTCTTTCTTGGAATGTTCATCCTTGGAACCTAGCCACCATGTTGTGAGGGAGCCCAGGCTACACAGGCCAAATGTAGGTGTTCAGCTAACAGCTCCAGTTAAGGTCTGAGCCAACAGCCAAGCCAGCCACTGACAGAGTGAGCCTTCAGATGACTCCCGCCTCAAGTCTTCCCTTCTTCCAGCTGAGACCACAGATACTGTGAAGACAAGCCATCCCCACTAAGTACATCCGAAGTTATGACCCACAGAATCCAAGACTATAATAAATAAGTAGCTGTTGCAGGCTACTAGGTTTTGAGGCAATTTGTTATACAGTAGTAAATAATTCCAATACTGCCAGAGTAAGTGTGATTTCTATATTATCTGATTTTTTCTTGGTGTTATTATGGCAGTGAAGGTTTTCTATATCCTTTTACATCCTAGCCAGAATCTGTCCAGCATCTTTAGAGTTTTCTGAGGATACTTCTGCTACCTGAAAGGTCATTCATTTCCACAATGCCTATCATGTGCTAGACACAGTCTTTAAGCATTGGAGATGCAGCAATAAATAAGAACAATAAGGCCCCTGCCATCATAGAAAAAAACCTTGATTTCAATCTTTGGCCCTTCCAACTGCAAACATAATCTCTGTGGAGGAGGAATATGGAGTTTATCACAGTGATGTTTTCTATTTCTTTGGTTCAACGTTGTGCTTGTCAGTTATACATGTAGCTGAATTTCCTAGCTGGATAATATTCTACTACGGGACCAGATATGGTGTCTCACGCCTGTTATCTCATCAGCACTTTGGGAGGTCCAGGTGGGAGGATCACTTGGGCCAGGAGTTCCAGACCAGCCTAGGCAACATGGTGAGACCCCTTCTCTACAACAAATTGAAAAAATTAGCCGCGCGCGGTGGCTCACGCCTGTAATCCCAGCACTTTGGGAGGCCGAGGTGGGCGGATCACGAGGTCAGGAGATCGAGACCATCCTGGCTAACATGGTGAAACCCCGTCTCTACTAAAAATGCAAAAAATTAGCCGGGCGTGGGGCGCCTGTAGTCCCAGCTAGTCGGGAGGCTGAGGCAGGAGAATGGCGTGTACCCAGGAGGCGGAGCTTGCAGTGAGCCGAGAGCGCGCCACTGCACTCCAGCCTGGGCGACTGAGCGAGACTCCATCTCAAAAAAAAAAAAAAAAAAAAAAAGAAAAAGAAAAAATTAGTTGGGCGTGGTGGTGTATCTGTGGACCTAGTTATTCTGGAGACTGAAATAGGAAGACTGCTTGAGCCCAGGAGATCAAGGCTGCAATTACCTGTGACTGTGCCACTGCACTCCACCCTGGGTGACAGAGTGAGATCCTGTCTCAAAAAAAAAGAAGAGGGCTGGGTATAGTGTCTCATGTCTGTAATCTCAGCACTTTGGGAGGCTGAGGCAGGCAGACTGCTTAAGCCCAGGAGTTCAAGACCAGCCTTGGCAACATGTGAAACCCCGTCTCTACAAAAAAATAGAAAAAATTAGCCAGGCAGTGTGTGTACCTGTAGTCTCAGGTACTTGGGTAGCTAAGGCAGGAGAACCACTTGAGCCTGGGAGGCGAGGGTTGCAGTGAATAGAGAGATCACATCATTGCACTCCAGCCTTGATGACAGGAGTAAAACCCTGTCTCAAAAAAAATAAAAAAAGAAAAAAAAATTTTATTGTGGAATAATATAAATTTACCTACCCATATGAATGTTGATAAACATTTGGGTTGCTTCTAGTTGTAAGCTATTATAACAATGTTGCTGTGAATATACTTGTATCCTGATACATACCTGCACAACTTTCTTTAAAGAACAAATTTAGGCTGGGCATGGTGGCTCACGCCTGTAATCCCAGCACTTTGGGAAGTCCAGGTGGGCAGACCATCTGAGGTCAGGAGTTCAAGGTCAGCCTGATCAACATGGCGAAACCCCATCTCTACCAAAAATAAAAAAATTAGCTGGGCGTGGTGGTGGGTGCCTGTAATCCCAGTTACTTAGGAGGCTGAGGCAAGAGAATTGCTTGAATTTGGCAGGCAGAGGTTGCAGTGAGCCAAGACCATGCCACTGCACTCCGGCCTAGGCAATAGAGTAAGACTCTGTCTCAAAACAAAAACAAAAACAAAAAAACAAACATAGGCCAGTTACAGGAGCAGTACATTTTATTTAATTTCTCTGTGGCATTTGGCTGTATAAATATACCACAATTTATTTATCCATTCTTTAGCTCATAAGCATTTGGACTGTTTCCTGTGTTTAGCTATTAAGAATATTCTGCTGTGAACATTCTTACCCATATCTTTTGGTGAACAAAGGCACTCATTTCTGTTGGTTACATATTAAGGGTAGATTTGCTGGGCCAAGAGGGATTTTGTATATAGTTTTGATACTGCCAAATGGTTTTCCAAAGTGGTTAATATGAATTTACACTCTCACTAGCAATATATGAGTTCCCAGTTGCTCTTCTTCCTCACCAATACTTGGTACTGTCAGCCTTTTAATTTAATTTGGGTATAGTTGTCTTTTTGAACTATAGGAAATCTTTACATATTCTGAATATAATTACACTGTTGGTTACATAGGCTACAATTTTCCTATTTAATGGCTTGTTTTACCCTAAAATTAAGAAGGCCATAATTTTAGTGAGGTCAAATTTTCCTTCTTTCCAAATAATATCTCTTAGAATTTCTTTTGTTTTCTGAGATGGAGTCTCGCTCTGTCGTCCAGGCTGGAGTCAGGTCTGCTAGATGTAAATTCTTTCAGGACTGGCTTATCGGAAAAAAAAGTCTTGATTTCTACTCATTCTTTAGATATTTTTTGGTGGATTTAGAAATGCTAGGTGGTCCGTTCTGGCTTTCATGGTCATTGCTGAAAAGTCTGCTGTCCGTCTGCCTATGGCTTCCTAGAAAGATAATCTGTCTTTTCTCCAGTTGCTGTTAATGTTTTATCTTTGGTGTTCTGCAGTATCACTAGGACAGGTCTCAGAATCAGTTTCCTTTTATGCATTCTCGTTTGGCACTTGCTGGGCTTCTGAATCTGCGGGTTATTATTATCAAATAGTTTCGGAAGTTTCTTTCTCTCTTCTCCTTCTGGAATTCTGATTCAATGTATGTTGCATTTTCTCCCACAGGATTTTTTCTCTTCCGTGTCTTTCGTTTTGCTTTCTGTGATGCATTCCAGATACCTCACCTTAACCTACCTTCTAGTTAGGTCAGCAAACTACAGCTCGGGGGCCAAATCCAGCCCTTGGCTTGGTCAGCAAACTACAGCTCAGGGGCCAAATCCAGCTCACTGCCTGTTTTTGTAAACAAAGCTTTACTGAACACAATCAAGCTCATTCGTTTACATATTGTCTACTACAGCTGCTTTTGCACTACAATGGCAGCATTGAGTGCTTCTGACAGAGGCTACCCATAGCCCTCAAAGCTGGAAACATTGACTACCACATTCTGTTCTAGTGTGCCACTACTCCTTTCAGAAGGTCTCATCTGCTCCAAATATAGCCACTGAGTTTAAACGTGAGTTTAATCATTACATTTTCTTAGAAATTCTATTTGGTTCTTCTTCAAATCTGCTATGACACTTCCTATGATTTTCTATTCCTTACTGGTATTTTCAAGTTTGTCTTTGATTTCTTCTAAACTCTGTAAGCCCCAGCTGCTTGATAGTTTAGGTAGTCTGTGCAAAGGTAATGTCTGATGCTTATTCTGGCTCTTGCTCATAGTTCCTGGTTTCCTTGTGTGTCTCATTTAGGGACAGAAATCACTTGTAAGAGTAATTCGAAGGCTAGGTAAAGTTCCTCTCCTTCAGGGTGGGCCTGCGCTGCCTCTGCCAGACACCTGGAGGCAGCATCACCCTGGAACCATTATCAGTCTAGTCATAGGCTGAGACCTGTCAACATGGAGTCCCAGCTGATTGTGGGAGGGTCTCTTTTAGACTCCACACTTTGTGCATATCTTAGTTGGTGATTTTTGTCCCGTCACCTTAGGGGGTTATTAAATAGAAAATTCACATTTTCTCAGATTAGTAAATGCTGTGAGGGCACAACTGACTTGTGGGCTCCACTTTACTTCTCTAGGTTCCCATTTTCCTTTTGGCTTGGTAAAATACCTTGTTAGTTTATTGGTGCTTTTAAAAATGGGGTTTTTATGTTTTATCTAGCATTTTTTAGCAGTTCTCAGTAGGGAACATGGTTCCCCTGAATGACTTAGTCCTCTACTACCAGAAAATGGAAATCAGAAGTTCTACTTCTCTCTTAAGAAAGATCACAGACTAGGGCAGAGCCTATCTTCAAAGGAAAACAGAGATGATAAAGAAAATTTCTTTCTGAACATGTATAAGAAACATATATTATGCCTACCACTTTATTAACTCCTTGACTAATACAAATTCTACCTTCAGAAAGTCACAATCCTTTCTGATAAATCAGGGTATCTTTCTTCATAAGGGTTCCTTAGGAGGTTACTATGATCTAAAATGATCTCAATGTAGCTGGTGTCTGATGTAACAGTTAATTTAACCTCTCTGGGCCTTCAGTGTGCTCATCTCTTAAATGGCGATAATAATCTCACCTATCTTATGGAGGTGCTGCGATGCTTACATGAATTAATTTGTATAAAAGACTTAAAATTATGCCTGGCACATAGATAACTGCTAGCTATATAACATCAAATAGCTCAGTTCACCAAAAGGAGTCTCCGGGCTACATATAGCTTAGCAGAGGGGACATATATGTTGCCAAACCTTCTTCCTCTTTTTTCTTTTTAAACAACCACTTAAAAATATAAAAACTGGCCAGGCACAGTGGCTCACGCCTGTAATCCCAGCACTTTGGGAGGCCATGGTGGGCGGATCACCCTGAGCTCAGGAGTTAAGAGACCAGACCAGCCTGGGCAATATGGGAAAACCCTGTCTCAACTAAAAATACAAAAAGAAAAAAAAAAAATAGCTGGGTGTGGTGGCACAAGCCTGTAGTCCCAGCTACTTGGGAGACTGAGGTGGGAGGATGACTTGAGCCTGGGAGGTGGAGGCTGCAGTCAGCCAAGACTGCACCATTGTCCTCCAGCCTGGGCAACAGAGTTAGACCCTGCCTCCAAAAAAAAAAAAAAATAGATACACACACACACACGCATACATATAGACATACACACACACACAAACACTATTCTTAAAGAAGTTAAACAATGAACCCCAAAAAAGCCAAATGGTATATTTAGCCTTCAGACTGTAGTTTGTCAACCCTTGGCCTAACATGCAGGGGACTGATAGAAATCATGCGATGTGGCCAGGCGTGTCAGTTCACGCCTGTAATCCCCTTGCAGGAGGATCGCTTGAGGCTAGGAGTTTGAGACCAGCCTGGCCAACACAGTGAGACTGTGTCTCTACAAAAATAAAAAATTAGCTGGGTGTTATGGCACATGCACATAATCCTAGCTACTGGGGATGCTGAGGCAGGAGGATTGCTTGAGCCCAGGAGTCTATGGCTAGAGTGAGCTGTGACTGTGCCACTGTACTACAGCCTGGGCAACAGAGCAAGATCCTGTATCTGAAGAAAAAAGGAATCAGGCAATGTGCTTTCAAAATACTTTCCCAGAAGACTGTGGAAGGAGGATCAAAATTCTAGTGGTCCTCCTTAATCAGAGGCTGAGACTCCTGCATCTCCAAGGCAGTTGAAGGGAGCATAGTTTAAGAACCACACATGGCTATTGGCTGGATTTAGATATACAACATGAACTGATTATTTAACAGTGAAGAAAACTGAATGGGTATGATACATGTTGACATGAATGAAGACAAGTGCATATTTACCTGGCCAAAGACTGTTCCACCAGTACTGGCTGCTTGACCAAACACAGAACCAGTATTACTAGACCCAAAACCTGTAAAATACAAAGAAAACAAAAATTCAATTTGGATTGGATGAGTCTTTTAAAACATTAATTTTTTTTTTTTTTTTGAGGCAGAGTCTCGCTCTGTTGCCAGGCCGGAGTGCAACGGTGCGATCTTGGCTCGCTGCAACCTCTGCATCCCGGGTTCAAGCGATTCTTCTGCCTCAGCCTCCTGAGTAGCTGGGACTACAAGTGTGTGCCACCATGCCCAGCTAATTTTTGCATTTTTAGTAGAGACGGGGTTTCTCCATGTTGGCCAGGATGGTCTTGATCGCTTGTCCTCATCATCTACCCGTAGCCTTGGCCTCCCAAAGTGCTGGGATTACAGGTGTGAGCCACCACACCCAGCCTAAGTTTGTTTCTTTTTAAATGACATTCAGGTGTGCTAAGATAGCCCATAATAAATCAACTTATGAATAAAATGTTTCCCCATCTAGTCTGGAGAAAATTCTGAGCAAATACTTTAAAGACCCTTTTTCATTGCTAACATTTTAAAGTAGTGTAAGTTCAAAGCCCTGGGGAATGAATCCTCTCCTACCAAACTCCAAGTGGATGGGGGCTAAGAAAAGCTTATGCTCAGACTTTCAGTGACCAGAAATTCTTTCTCTTTTTTTTGAGACGGAGTCTTGCTCTGTCGCCCAGGCTGGAGTGCAGTGGCCGGATCTCAGCTCACTGCAAGCTCCGCCTCCCGGGTTCACGCTATTCTCCTGCCTCAGCCTCCGGAGTAGCTGGGACTACAGGCGCCCACCACCTCGCCCAGCTAGTTTTTTTTGTATTTTTTAGTAGAGACGGGGTTTCACCGTGTTAGCCAGGATGGTCTCGATCTCCTGACCTCGTGATCCGCCCGTCTCGGCCTCCCAAAGTGCTGGGATTACAGGCTTGAGCCACCGCGCCCGGCCCCCAGAAATTCTTTCTAATGACTGACTTAATATTATGAATATTTCTACTCCTCGGTTTCTTCTGAATCTCAAATACCACATTCTTTCAGAGTAGCTTATCTTTCTTCCAGATGGCATAACATGGTTGAAGTGCTGAGCTGAACAGGGCCTGGGAAGATGAGGCAAAACTATTCAACAAAAGAGCTCCAGACAAGGAGCGAGAAGGCAGGAGTTTTATTCTCATTTCTTTTGGAGACAGAGTCTCGCTCTATTGCCCAGGCTGGAGTGCGGTGGCGTGATCTCGGTTCACTGCAACCTCCACCTCCCAGGTTCAAGCGATTCTCCTGCCTCAGCCTCCCAAGTAGCTGGGACTATAGGCGCCTGCCACCACGCCCAGCTAATTTTGTATTTTTAGTAGAGAAGGGGCTTCTCCATGTTGGTCAGGCTGGTCTCAAACTCCTGACCTCAAGTGATCCCCCTGCCTCGGCCTTCCAAAGTACTGGGATTACAGGCGTGAGCCACCATGCCTGGCCTCTTTCCTTATTTCTGTCACTGATTGGGTAGGTGAGCTTGGACAAGACTCAATTCCTCAACTAGGGCTGAAGCAGACAGCTCAGATACCTTTCCACACAGATACTAAATGAAAGAAGATTCCTCCTTGGGTTCTGAATTTGTTGAAATAGTATGGCCACGCCTGTGCATGAGGTCTTCTCAAGTTCTGACTGCAGAGCAAATGCCGCAGTAGTGATACAGACTGTGTTACACGTCCTTCTCTCTTTTAAGACTCATAGGGCCTTCTCCTTGCCCATTTTTTGGACGAAGTCAGCACATTTCCCATCATTCAGTGGCCCTCCGGCCTCTTCACAGGGCATTGGGTGGGTCTCAAAACTGTGTCTGTCTTTTCAACACCATGTCCTTATAGCTGAATTTAGGAGGAGTGTAACAAACATTTGTTGAAGAAAGGAAAATGTTTCCTTTCTAATAAATTATGAGCCATTTTCAAGTTATCATCGAATAATGAATTAGCAGTTACTAGTAATCTTGCCCACAACGAAATCATTGATCCTTGCTTTTCTCCTAGAGTCTACTGCTGAAGAATTACCTTTCACAAGATAACTATCAGAAAGCAAATCTCAGGACAGATTTTCAAATTGCCTTGCTTATTGATAACTTTTAGAAGTAAAAGCAGCTGCTAAAACGGAAAATGCAATAGTGAAGAATTAGGTTTCACTGTCAAAAACAATAAACTGTAGTTTTTACAAAAAGTCACAACATTGAAAATAGAAAAAAACCCAAATTAAATGTCAGTGACTGCGATTACAGCAAGAAAGATGGTGTTGGAGGGGACAGAAAACACTGGCAGGGTGGTGGACTATGATGACACTTGGATTCTCCTGCTGGTTCCACCGGCACTATCCTATCTGACATTAGAGCAGTCTCCTTGAGGCTTGACAGCTTTGGGTATAATGATCTCTAAAGTGCCTTCCAAATTTGAAATTTCCTATTTATTGGTCATTAAATTACTTGCCAGGACCTCAGCTAAAGATGCTTGTTTTTCCCCCATGAAACTGGCACTCCGGTAGCTTGCAGAGTGGAAAATTTGCTAAGAAGCAAAACTGGAGCTGCATTAAGCTGTAATGGATCCAGCCAATTAGGCCAAACAAGTTCTGGAGACCACATGTGCTCCAAACTGTCTTCTTTTTTTTTTTTTTTTTTTTTTTTTTTTTTTTTTTTTTTGAGACGGAGTCTCGCGCTGTCGCCCAGGCTGGAGTGCAGTGGCCGGATCTCAGCTCACTGCAAGCTCCGCCTCTCGGGTTTACACCATTCTCCTGCCTCAGCCTCCCAAGTAGCTGGGACTACAGGCGCCCGCCAACTCGCCCGGCTAGTTTTTTGTATTTTTTAGTAGAGACGGGGTTTCGCCGTGTTAGCTAGGTTGGTCTCGATCTCCTGACCTCGCGATCCACCCGTCTCGGCCTCCCAAAGTGCTGGGATTACAGGCTTGAGCCACCGCGCCCGGCCCAAACTGTCTTCTTTAACCTACAGATTATTTTTGGGTTTCAAGTCTCTCCTTTCTTTTAATTACAAAAGTAATAGGGGTCTGTTGCTAATGTTTCAAACAGTAGAGAGGGAAACAAAGTAAAAAGCTTCCACAAATTCTTACCTGAAGCTTGACAAAAGCTGAACCCAGAGGATGCCGCTGTTGTGGTGGCAGCTGAGGTACCACCAAATACAGAGCCTCCCTGTCCAAAGCCAGGACTCTGCCCAAAAGCAGGAGGGTTGCTTTGGCCAAACAGCCCCCCTCCTGTGTTGGCAGAAGACTGTCCAAATGAGAAGGAACTGGAGCTACTGGTACTTGAGGCGGCACCAAAGACACTTCCACTGGTGGATGTGGGGGTGGAGGAAGCAGGCTGACCGAAGGCAGGCACGGAAGTGAACCCAGGCTGACTGAAGGAAAAGCCACTTGCAGCACTGCTCGCTGACTGCCCAAAGACTGAGGCCTGCCCAAAGGCTGTCTGTCCAAAGACCCCTGGGGCTGTGGTGCCAAAAGCTGGGCTGCTAAACCCTGAGCTGCTGACCTGTGGTGTGGCAGCTGCTGTGCTGGCTGTGCTACCAGTCTGCTGCCCAAACAGGCTTGGTGCAGTGCTGGCTGCCACCTGCCCAAACACGGGTGTGGCAGAGGGAGCAGTGGCTGTGCTGTTGGTGAGCTGGCTGAAAGCTGAGCTAGAACTGGCAGCAGGGGGCTGAGCAAAGACTGATGAGCCAGAAGTGACGGTACCAAATGCTGCTGCCTCTGCAGATGGGCTGGGAGCAACAATGGATGTGGTGCTGGGGGCTGTGGGGGCGCTTGATGTTTCGACGGCCACAGGGCCTGCACTTGAGATAGCGGCTGCTGTGACAGCAGTCTGCCCAGGGACAGAAAAGGAGGAAGCAGGTGGTACTGCCTCTGTCCTGACATCAGGGACCCCAGTGGTGGCTGGGGTAGCCTCTGCAGAGAGTGCTACAAGACCAGTACTAGATGCTGCAGTGCCAGAGTTGCTGACGGCAGGCTGGGCAAGAACAGGTTCTTTTTTAACAGAGTCAGGAGTTTGCGGAGGAGCCTGGGGAAGCTGGGCTGAGTGTTGTTCCTCTAGAAGTGAGGTTGCTGATGCTGAGACCTCACTGTCGCCTGGCTTCTCAGGCAAAGCTGATGAAGTGGCCTCTTCTGTGCTTCTGCCAGAGGACATAGGCAGGGAGGGAGCAGTTGCTGAACTCAGGAGGCTACCGAATGACAATGTGGGGAATGATGTTGGAAGGGGAGTGGCAGCTGTAGTTGGTGGTGGGGCAGATGGGGGCACTGTGCTATTGGTCTGTTGGCTTCCAAATGAAAAACTAGTCTTGCCACCACTTAGAGATGTCCCACCAAAACTGATGACTCCAGAGGATCCTGCAGTGGTGACTGGCAGACTGCCAAAAACGCCAGTTGAGGAAGTGCTGGTGGCTGCTGCTGGTGCTACTGTGGTGGTGGTTGCAGAGGAGGTCACAGGGGGTTCCGTGTGCTTCCCTAACACTGAGGGGGCAGTAAAATTAAACCCTGAGGGCACGCCTGACGTCTTGGTTGGCTGGGTACTAGTTAGGCTTGTGGATGAAGCCTTATTGGTTGGCTTTGTAGAATCATCTGCTTGGCCAACCCGCAGTCCTGAAAAACTTCCCAGAGTCTCTCCAGCCAAAGAACTTGGAAACAGAAGCTCTCCCAACTTGGACGGTGGGGTTTCCAGCTTACTAGAGGTGGTGGAAAGAGCAGTTCCAGAAGGTGCCACAGGTCTGCTGCTAGATGCGGCAGGTTCTCCTGGGGTGGTGTTTGATGCGGATGTGATTCCTGAGGGAGGTGAGCTTTCAGGAATGACCTCATAAGAAGGTTTGCTTCCCCCACCAAATGAGAATGCGTCCGGCTGGCTTGACTCTTTAGTGGAGGGTGTTGCCCCTAGCAAGAAAAAGAAATTAGAAAATGGGTTGGATTTAGCAAAGATGACCCATTCCATTTCCATTGATTGTGTTTCTAAGCCAAAGTTTCTCTCCTTCCTCTACAGAGTCAGCGTGCCTTGTTCTCACAGCAGCTTTCTCTAAGGAGGTGGAATGCATGCTTCTCCACACAAACATCAGCTCTGAGTTGTCTGAGGTGAAAAGGAAAAAATATCTTTTTATGACCATTAAATCACAACAAATACAAAATATCTAGAATATGTGAAATTAACATATTATCCCAAAGAGAAATAAAAAGGCCTCTTCCCTTAATTTACCCTAGCTGTGTGCTTTCCTTAACAACATCCTCGGCACAGCACTAGCCTGTGGACCTCCTGATAGACCAGGACTTGATTTGAAGTGGAAGTTCTTCCTTCATTTTTATGGGCAAATAAAGTGTCAGTCCATAGAAAATAATTTTTATGTACAATTAATGGCTACTTATTAGTGCTCTACTAAGTCAGCTATTTGACAGAGGCAGCACAGACTAGTGGTCAAGGACATGGGCTCTGGAGCTACGCACTCTGCCACTTGCTGGTTGTGTGAATCTGGAAAGGTTGCTTTACCTCTCTGAGCCTCAATTCCCCCATTTGGAAAATCCAGATCATTACAGTACCTACCCTCAGAGAGCTGTTACAAAGATCGCATGAAATATGGGTAAAGCACCCATAAGGCCTGGTCAAACAACAGTGGTTAATAAATAAAAGAGTAACGATGCCAGGCGTGGTGGCTCACACCTGTAATCCCAGCACTTTGGGAGGCCAAGGCAGGTGGATCACAAGGTCAGGAGTTCGAGACCAGCCTGATCAACATGGTGAAACCCTGTCTCTACTAAAAATACAAAAATTAGCCGGGTGTGGTGGTGGGCACCTGTAATCCCAGCTACTCGGGAGGCTGAGGCAGGAGAATAGCTGGAACCTGGGAGGTGGAGGTGGCAGTGAACTGCGATCGCGGCATTACACTCCAGCCTGGATGACAAGAGTGAAACTCCATCTCAAAATACATAAATAAAATAAAAGACTTAATTATAAATGGATAACTGAAAGGCATTTAACAAATAGATCTGGTTTATTTACAGGTCTTCAAATTCTTTTAAATGTTAAAAACATGCTATTGATGGAATTGTTTTTTTTTTTTTTTGGGATAGAGTTTCACTCTTGTTGCCCAGACTGGAGTGCAATGGCACAATCTTGGCTCACTGCAACCTCGCCTCTCTCAAGTGATTCTCCTGCCTCAGCCTCCTGAGTAGCTGGGATTATAGGTATGGGCCACCACGGCCAGCTAATTTTGTATTTTTAGTAGAGATGGAGTTTCTCCATGTTGGTCAGGCTGGTCTTGAACTCCTGACCTCAGGTGATCCGCTCGCCTCGGTCTCCCCAAATGTTGGGGTTACAGGCGTGAGCCACCGTGCCCAGCCTATTGACAGATTTTTAACAACATGCATGGGATCAGTGCATTTGCTGGTATGTTATCAAGGAAAAAAATGAGTTTGGTCTTTCATTTCTACAGTCTATGTATTACTATGTCTATCTTGCCCTACAGAATCACCCTATAAATTGATGAAATTTTAAATTACAGATAAAAAAATGGAGAAATTTTAATTCACATATTAGCATTTAAATGCTAAAGTGCAGACCTGATTTTCCAGAAGCAAATCCTTTCCTTGTCATTAATTATAAAATAGAAATCGTTCACATCAGTTTCTTAAACTAAGCATATTTCTAATGCACATTAGCAACACTGAACTTATTGCAGATACTGTAAGTAAGACTCAGGAACAAGTCAAATACTAACATCTGGGCAAAAATAACCTGTACTTGTTTAGAGAAAACACATGAGTAATGCTACTGAACACAGTCTGTACCTTGTGCAGCAGTGAAATTAGAAGACGGTGTTGGTGTGATTATCCCAAAATTAAAGCCAGTCCTAACAAGTAGAAAAAGAGAAATTAAAAAGGAACAAACCAAGCCACAATATTACCCTCTTAATATTCCATTTTATCATTCATTCATACAAACCGCCCTCAGGAATTTACAATCTAGAAGATAAACGACAACAGAGTCAAAGCACCTATCTTAGAAGCAGTAAGGCGACTCTATGATCTCTAAGCAGAGAGAAGCAGTTTGTGGGTGAGATACGATACGGATAGCAGTTGAGAGCCCGTTGGGGGATGGCTGGGCTTTCTGTAGCAGAAGTTTGTGTGGGGACTTCTCGCAAGATGAGCAAAGCTGCAGCACATGACAAATGTGCACGTGGGAATGGTGGCCGGAGCAGATGGTCTGTTAAGTGAGAGGACAGAAGGAAGGTCTGGCGAGACAAAAACACTTAGACTAGGAAGAGCCTCTCAGAACCCCTCCAAAACCAACAAGCATGTCAGAGAGTCCCACACTGCTAGGGAAAACAATGGATACAATGAAACAGAAGCCCTATCTCAGTCATTTTGACAGAACTGAGTTTTAGGGCTAGAAAAATCTGGTTCAAAAACTTTCTGACTCCTTTCACCATTTCCTCTCTCCTTCTGTACGTTTTCTTTACACTGTAAGTGAAGACACCATAGATAAGGAAGAACATCCCACGCCAGTGTGAATCAGAACAGATTATTCACTGTGATAAAATCGCAGGCCAGGCATGGTGGCTCACATCTGTAATCCCAGCATTTTGAGAGGCTGAGGCAGGTGAATCCTTTGAGCCCAGGAGTTTGAGACCAGCCTGGCCAACATGGTGAAACCCTGTTTCTCCAAAAAAAAAAAAAAAAAAAAAAGAACCCCAAAACCAAACAAAAACAACAAAACCCCCAAAAACTAAAACCCAAAAATTAAAAAACAAAAATCAGCCAGCTGTGGTCCCGGTAGTCCCAGTTATCAGGGCGGCCAATCAATCCTTGAGGTGGAGGTTGTAGTGAGCCACGATTGTGCCACCACACCTTTTTTTTTGGGGGGGGGGGGGACAGAATCTTGCTCTGTCACACACACACACACATACACACTTCAAATCGCAGATTTTAAACTAGCTTTAAAATGTAAGAGACCAAGCACATCAAATATACTAAATAATGTATTAACTTAGACACTTCTGCCCATCATATTAAAAATAAAACAAAACACAACATTTCTTTGTGAAGAAATTTTATCTAACAGTGTCAAGCCATTGATTCAATGACCCCACCTTTTCTGGGTTATTTTGAAAATGGGAAGAGGGCCAGGTGCAGCGGCTCATGCCTACAATCCCAGCACTTTGGGAGGCTGCGGCGGGTGGATCACTTGAGGCCAGGAGTTCAAGACCAGTCTGGCCAACATGAAAAAACCCCATCTCTACTAAAATACAAAAATTAGCTGGGCGCGGTGGTACACACCTGTAATCCCAGCTACTTGGGATTACTTGGGGCAAGAGAATCACTTGAACCCGGGAGGTGAAGACTGCAGTGAGCCAAGATCTCACCACTGTGCTCCAACTAGGGTGACGGAGTAAGACTCTGCCTCAAAATCAAAAAAAGAAAAAAAGAAAAAAAAAAAAAAGAAGGAAGAAGAATATCATTTCACGGAAGTAAAGACTGATTATTAGCCATCTGTAAAGGATGTAATAATTCTTGGCATTGACCTACTCTTTAAAATTTGCTTCAAATTACCTTT
Organism: Rhinopithecus roxellana; assembly: GCF_007565055.1. NCBI lineage: Eukaryota > Metazoa > Chordata > Mammalia > Primates > Cercopithecidae > Rhinopithecus > Rhinopithecus roxellana. Next base: position 15,064,134 of record NC_044564.1, read on the forward strand.
GGGAAATATAAAACATAATGATTTATAATAAAGAAAAAAATATACATATTACTTTCCCCCTCAAATAATATTCTAATACCCTCTTTTCTCCTTAGGCTGAAGGACACCCAATATATTAAAATCAGGAAAAAGAGACTGGTTAACATGACCCCAGTTACAAACGCATAAACTGAAGAACTTAAGAGACTTTTCTAATGGAACTGAATGCACAATGCTTCAGTGTCAAAAAATCATTTTGACACATTTTGATCTCAGTTCCACAGAGTCTAACCCCGTCACTGCAGGGAAGAGAATGCTTCAGCAGCTCACACAGGTTTCAACATGAGTGCTCGTAGCACAGAGAACAGGCACCTTAACAAAGGCTCATCTTGAGATGAGGTTTAGAAGATTCTTTCATTTTTTAAAAACAATTCAACTTTACAAGTTCAGCCATCATTGTTTTTTTAAAATTAGAAATGGAAACAGATTCCTCCACATCTGTATAAAACCTCAAATTTCAAATGCCTATTATCTATTATCTTTCATTACATTCTCTAAGAAGTTCAGTATGTGTGTGTGTATATATATATATATATATATATTTTTTTTTTTTTTTTTTGAGACGGAGTCTCGCTCTGTCACCCAGGCTGGAGTACAGTGGCGCGATCTCGGCTCACTGCAAGCTCCGCCTCCCGGGTTCACCATTCTTCTGCCTCAGCCTTCCCAGTAGCTGGGACTATAGCCCGGCTAATTTTTTGTATTTTTAGCAGAGATGGGGTTTCACCGTGTTAGCCAGGATGGTCTCCATCTGCTGACCTTGTGATCCTCCTGCCTCTGCCTCCCAAAGTGCTGAGATTACAGGCGTGAGTCACTGCGCTTTTTTTTTTTTTTTTTTTGAAGATGGGGTTTCACTCTGCTGTAACCTCGAACTCCTGGGCTCAAGGGATCCTCCCACCTCAGCCTCCCAAGTGGCTGGGACTATAGGAGTGAACCACCGCACTTGGTTAATTTTTCAATTTTTTTGTAGAGATGAGGTCTTGCATTTTGCCCAGGTCAGTCTCCAATTTCTGGCCTCAAGCAATTCCCCCACCTTGGCCTCCCAAAGCACTAGGATTATAGGCATGTGCCACCATGTTTGTCCAGAAAAGCCAATTTGAATGCCACATCTAGCCCCCAAAATGGTGTCAGAATGGAAACATCTCAGTGTGACAAACTAAATGAACTACAGAATTTAGCAGACTCACTACCCAAAGAAAATGAGGCTTAGGCTAAAAAACAAAACAGATACACAAATATGTAACAAATATGTATCAACTTGAATTGCAAAGGGAAAACTGATTTACATGAGAACATTAAGCTACTGCCACTATCATCAGATGTATTACTGCTGTGGTAAGAACTCTAGGTTCATACACATTTAATAAGTATATAAATATATCTACAATTGTAAGATTTGGGGAAGCTAATTGTTAGTAATCTGCCATAAAACTTAAGTTCATTACTGACCCTGATGAAGAAAATGAGAAAGGCTTGCTGAACTGCCCAGAAGCAGATGGAGTCGAAGTCACAGCTGTTTCTATCTTGGCTGTCCCTGAAATTATGGGGAAAAAAAAAAAAAAAGAATATTACAAAAAGACAGAAGCACTGTTCCAGGGTATAATTTCCTGTAGCTCAGCCTGTGTGGTGCTGCTTAGCACCGCATGTGCCTTCTGTGACACGCCAGTGGCCATGGGGAGTGAGCACGTTGCCTCACTTGTGCTTGAGGTCTCTGAAATTGCTCTGTGGCTCTGTCAATATTAATTCCAGTCTAAGGTGTGCCATCCTCTCATTTACAGAAAATATATCAAAATAATTCTAGTACAGTTTCAATATACAGTTTTAAAAGTACATTCTTATATATTTCAGTGGTAGGAGAAAATGCTTATAATGTGAGGCTAAGCCCCCTCTCCACAAAAGTAAATAAAACTACATATAATGTAGCCTTATAATTATTTGAAATTAATCTATGCTGAAGGACAAAAATCCAAAAGAGAAACAGGTTCATAAGCTAAATATTTGTGAGTAGTGACTTTAAGGCTGTTTACTTCTATATACATTTCTGCATTTTCCATAGATTTTGTTGGTATTTAGCAAATAATCGTGCTCTTTTTTAAAAATTACAGATGTAAGACATGATTGCTATAATATAGAAACATGCAAGAAGGTTAAAAGTGCAATCCATCATTCTACCCATGTGCAATTTCACTCTAACTACTTACTTAGAGTTTGGGGACAATCTTCAGTCTTTTCCCTACTGCTCTACTTTATTTATTTATTTATTTATTTATTTATTTATTTATTTATTTATTTATTTAGAGACAGAGTCTCGCTCTGTTTCCCAGGCTGGAGTGCAGTGGCGCAATCTTGGCTCACTGCAATCTCCGCCTCCCAGGTTCAAGCGATTCTCCTGCCTCAGCCTCCCAAGCAGCTGGAACTATAGGCACGCACCACCATGACCAGCTAATTTTTGTATTTTTTTTTTTTTAGTAGAGACAGGGTTTCATCATGTTGGCCAGGCTGGTCTCGAATTCCTGACCTCAGGTGATCCGCCCGCCTTGGCCTCCCAAAGTGCTAGGATTACAGGCATGAGCCAGCACGCCCAGCCTTGCTCCACTTTAAAAGGGGGAAAGGGGAGAGGAAAACTGTATTTTAAAAGCCCAAATCAAATGAAACTAAACCAAACAACAAGAAAAAAAAAAACCCCTTCTAAAATAAACAAACACAGGGTAGATAATAGTACAAATATTTTTAAAACTACTGGTATACGATGTAAAGTGTACGGGATGAAAAATCACAATCTAAATCATCAGAGTACTAGTTAAATTTAATAAGGTGTAACTACACAGTGAGGTTGTGGACAGCTCTTAAAATGAGTAAGGTGGATCTGTATCATATCTGGAGAGACAAAGACATTTATTGTAAGAGGGGGCAGAGAAGGGGAAATAAGTTACAAAATCAATATATATAGGATATGCAGTATATAGGATATTTTTCTTTAAAAAACAATGAAGTAACCTCAAGAGATATACATGAAATCATGATCTCTGGAATACAGAATCTATAGGGCAGCTTTCACACTCTGCATTATATATCTCTACACCATAGACTTTTTCTGGACATGTAATAGTTTTACAACCAGAAAAACAATGAAGGCATTTCCATTATTAATTAGTAAGAGAACTGTTCTCTAGAGGTTTTAGAAATGATGTTTTTCAAAAAGAAACTTCTTGCAAACTCTTAAATAGCACCTTTCAGGGAAGTTTTCCTACCACAAGAAAAAAAGTTCTTTTCTAAACCGTGATTACCTGGCAAGTGAAAACAGAAGTGAACACCTCATAATGACAGAGAGGACTTCATGATCAGCACTGAATGGTGAATCTTGGAAATTTCTTGCAAGTCACACTACTTGCCTAGACATGCATAAAGCAAAGTTCCTTAGGTTTCTTGGATTCTAACTCCAAGAGTGACAAAAACCTCTCCAATGAAGCCCTTGAAAAAAGAGTATATGATCTTTCAAAACTTTTTTGTAAAATATTCAAGTCTTTGACAATTCCACTATAAAATTTGCCTTTTAACATAAAGCTTTAGGCCCCAGTCGAGAAGTGCTAGATACCTCCTTCTCATGTGAGGTGTACGTGATACTAACTGTGGTTCCATATCAATCCAAATTCTAGAATACAACTCTGGCTTATGCAATAATGGCTTTCTTCTGCAAGGAAAATCTACTAAAGATAAACCCAGTATCCAATCAGAAAGTTTGGGATTATAGAGAAAGTCAGAATGATTGTATGACTGAGATTATGAGAGGCAGACTGCTCATGTATGAAGTTCAATTTCTTTTTTTTTTTTTTTTTTTTTGAGACGGAGTCTCGCTCTGTCACCCAGGCTGGAGTGCTGTGGCCGGATCTCAGCTCACTGCAAGCTCCACCTCCCGGGTTCACGCCATTCTCCTGCCTCAGCCTCCCAAGTAGCTGGGACTACAGGCGCCGCCACCTCGCCCGGCTAGTTTTTTGTAGTTTTTTTTTTTTTTTTAGTAGAGACGGGGTTTCACCGTGATGAAGTTCAATTTCTAACAGAATTTGCTTGAAGGCCCACTTAAGAGCATGACTGAAATAAACGCCAGAATCCATCCAGAGTGTTGTAAAAATTCAGTACTGCAGACAGCACAAGACCCTTGCAGCAGAAAGTAATACATGCCAAATTAGGTAGGCTATAATAAAGGAGCCAACAAAAGGGGACACTGAGGAAGACCCGCATTCTGCATCAAGTTGGTTTGGGCAATGATACCTGGACAAAGTGTCTGGTCAAAACACTCATGGTTACTGTGAAAACCAAATTAAGAATAATTATGCTTGAGTGAGTGTAGGAGAAGTTATGTGAAGCCATAAAATCTCATAATAGGGACTCATTATATACACTGAGATCTTACAAATCTGTTTTACTTTCTCTACCTTACCGGTTTTTGAATTGGCACTGTGGACCAACAGAATTTTTAATTCCTTTGAGTGGAAGAAATAGCGTTTAGCATTCTGATCCATTCCACTCTCAACTGTGATCATCCAGCAAGGAAGAAAAAGATAATACTATTGCTCCATTTTAGGAAAAGAATTTAAAGGGAGGTTTTTCTCCTATTGCTCTATCATCTTTCAAACTAACCTCAAAATTTCAGAAGTCTACGTAGCCACCACTGAAGGGCATACTAATTTTCTAGAAATTCTTCATTAGCTGAATGAAGCCTTTCAAATATGATCTCTTGTCTATAGCCATACTACCCTAAATGCTCCCGATCTCGTCAAATGTGACTCCTGTTTCCTATGGCAACTGTTTCAGTGATTTAGAACAATAACCCCTACTGTGAAGTGCTTCTTTCACCTTTATTTTCAAGAAAACAAAAATGTAAACTGACCTGAAGCTTTGTCACCAGATGATAACTGACCGGATGCTGGTGTAGGCCCAGATGGCTTAAGGGAATTTATTAGAGACCCCTATAACAGAATACAAGCAAAATGTTTATGTTAAACCACTAACCACCCTTTGTAACACAGAAATATGCAAAATGTAAACATAAAAACGTAATTTAAAATAAGCAAGCACAAACACTTTTAGTTAAATTACCAAAAAGAAAAAGAAACAAAAAAAAAAAAGGTCTCAATTTAAGTTAACCATGTGTAAGATCATATTAAAGGATGAAAACAGGCTGGGCGCGGTGGCTCATGCCTGTAATCCCAGCACTTTGGGAAGTCAAGGCAGGCAGATCACAAGGTCAGGAGATTGAGACCATCCTGGCTAACACGGTGAAACAACGTCTACTAAAAATACAAAAAATTAGCCGGGAGTGGTGGTGGGCGCCTGTAGTCCCAGCTACTCAGGAGGCTGAGGCAGGAGAATGGCATGAACCGGGGAGGCGGAGCTTGCAGTGAGCCAAGATCATGCCACTGCACTCCAGCCTGGGTGACAGAGCGAGCCTCCGTCTCTAAATAAATAAATAAATAAATAAATAAATAAATAAATAAAGGATGAAAACAGAAATACTCTGCAAGCTCCAAGAAGGCAGTCACACTGGCCTAGCTCACGGCTATCTTCCCAGTGCCTAGCACAGTGCTTAGCACATCAAAAGCACTTGAATATTAGGCAGACAAATTAACAAAGGAGTAAATGAGTAAAATTGTTCTAGCTCTCAAAGAATGTACAATAAGGTTAAAAGCAAAACTGTTTGACTTATCCATCTCCAGTCAATGTTCCTTCGCTCATCATGATTTATGCCTTATCATGTGTTTTCCATGGTGAACACAAATACTTCCAGAAGAAAGATCAAATGCTAAATGCTTAAATGCCATTTTAAGTTATGGTAAACTAAGGAACAGAGGCAAGTTTGAGAACTTACAATAGGCAAGCTCTGATATCCAGTCTCAAACTCTGATCCCTAACACAAACTACTCATCTCAGAGACAGATGTAAGACTAGCAGAGAAACCAGAATTTCCTAGGAAGAGTTTCAACACTAGCCTGACTGACCTTCTAATCATCCTCTATCACTTTTTTCTGGATTGTTTAACTGTTTGCAATATGACCTATTTCTCTAAGGGACAATGTTTATCAGGCAAAAGCTTGAAGCTAGACAAGCTAGACATAATATCACTAAAAATATGTAAACTCTGACAAACAGGGATTGCAGGAGAAAACCAGATAACCTACACCCCAGACACTGATACTGTGTAGTGAAACAAGCAATGGACAGGAGGAAGTCAGAAGCCTTGGGACCCAGCTCTGGTTCCACCATTTACTAATCATGAGAGTTTGCGTTAGTCACTCAATCCTAAGCTGTGTCACCAGTGAGATATATCTAAACACCTATCCTCCCACTGTACATGGTTGTTGTATGGATTAACTGAGATAATGTGAAAGTAAACTGCAAAGCAAAATACCTCATATAAAAATGTATGGTATTAGAATTATGACCCCAAACTACTAGGTGCAGAATGTTAAATGGCCTATGAAGACAATATCAGGTTCTGACTGACCTATTCTGATTAACAGCCATGTTAAGACTGGCATAAATTGTGGGGAAAGGATTATGGGCCTTTATCAGACTTACGGTTCATTTAAACAAAGTCAAGACTTAAAAACAGTACCGTCTTCACTTACAAAGGCAGACGCAGCATGAATGTTAAAAGTAAAACTCAGGCTGAGTACGGTGGCTTACACCTGTAATCCCAGCACTTTGGGAGGCTGAGGCAGATGGATCACCTGAGGTCAGGAGTTAGAGACTAGCCTGGCCAACGTGGTGAAACCCCATCTCTACTAAAAATACAAAAATTGGCTGGGCGTGGTGGTGGGTGCCTGTAATCCCAGCTACTCAGGAGGCTGAGCCACGAGAATCACTTAAGCCAGGGAGGCAGAGGTTGTGGTGAGCCAAGATCACACCACCGCACCCAAGCCTGGGCAACAGAGCGAGACTCTGTCTCAGGGGAAAAAAAAAAAAAAAAAAAAAAAAAAAGGTAAAAATCAGTAAGTTACCTGCTTGGTTTGGTTAGCGGCCACTGGGGTCAACACTGGGTGAGGTGTTTTGGCTGTGGAGTAGGGCACTGAAGAACTGAAAAACACACAAAGCATATACTCAGAGAAAGGCATGACTAGGTAAAAATCACATTCATTCTCAAGCCAACCTTCTGTCCAATATACGATACCAGTTTTGGGTAGGATACAGCTGTGTGGGACGCCAATCCAACTGATTTGACATTTTTTTTGAAGAATAAATTTTAAAAATGAACTTTGGGTTTTTAGCATGAAAGTCAAAGCAGTGGCCTTAAAACTTATTTCCTTTCTGCAATTCTAAGAAAAACATTAGTAACCATTCAGAACCAGATCTTTTCGTTATCCAGAGTATAAGCCCTCCTCCCTGGCCCTTCCCTGTACTGTAGATCACACGAGGAATTCCTGATTCTCCAACCCAAGCAGGCTCTATGGGAAGCATTCTCACTGCCACCTATGCATCCAATTCGCTGCTACCCCAAAGGTGCTATCCAAAGAGATCTTAGCTTCTCACAGCAGCTATCCTCAGGGCTCACCAGGTCAGCATTCAAGGGATTCAAATGTACCACCGTTCCATTCCCAACCTGTGCCTTTGCTACAGCATGAAAAGTATACCCCTATTCACAAAAAGAGCTCTCATCATCTTTTGTTAACTCTGAAGTAGGTGAACACTGTATGTGAGGAACTGTTATTTCAATAACTAGTGTTCGCATATTGGAAAACTACCTGTTAGTGCAAACATACACAAAAGTTCTTGGCTCCTAGGGGTAATGTTTTCAATCAATTTATCTGTTGTCAGCCCAGCGCTACTCTGACTGGTATACATAGTAGTAGTTGCAGGACTTGGTTATTTTTCAGAACGCCCCTAGATTTAGGGAGGATTCATATTTTCCATCAAAAAATTAACTTAGAAGATAAAAGGCCAGTGCCTTACAGAAGAAAATTATCAAACTTAACAAACCTTACAAGCACACTGAGATTCTCCACTGGAATAACACGGGAACCTTCCTAAACAGACTTTGATTTAGAGAGAAGGAAAAAAATGAACTTATGTTCAATGAAACAAAACCCGTTTCATGCTTCTGCTGAAGCCAGAAGCAGCTATAAACACGCATCTCTCTGGAGAAACACATCCCTGTTCCCCTGAGATAGTTTACCAACCAGGCAACATAGTATGTAGCATTCCCCCCTCACCTCTGCTGAATCTATACCAGAGGAAAAGAATGTGTGAGTGAGACTGCTGGGCCCTGAGCAATACCTGGGCAGACACGGGAGACTTGCCTAGAGAAGAGGTTGGAGCTCACAAGGATCACAAGGGAAAGGAAACTCTTGCATGCTTTCTCAAAGACAAACAAATCAGAAATAAAAATAAAAGCAGCAATTTATCCAAATTTTAGAAATTTTTTTATAGCCAAAATTCAGTTGTGACATGATAGTAAATTATGCACAAATAAGACTGAGTGTAATTATTGTTCTATTTACTTGTGATAATGCTATGTATCTCCTGGGTATCCTAAATCCCCAAATACACAAAATTAGGATTCACAGTACCTACACACCATGTGACACCCCTGCAGAGAAATGCTGTTCAGTGCAATCAGCCAGGAAACCAACTAACAAATCAGATCCAAGAAATCTCTATCAAGATCCAAGACAGCAAACAGAAAAAAACAGTATACTCTCAAACAAATATGTTCAACCGTTTGTGCATGATCATGAAACAAAACAATGGAAATCAATAGCCAGAAATGATCAAGGGATAGAAAAGCCAAATTCAGAAGTACCCATATTTTAGATGACTTTATTCTACTTTTTAGCAATAGGGAGCTGAAAAATACCAGAAATTCATCTTGATATTCTTTGTTCTACACATGAAAAGCAAAATCAAAGGACCATAAGAAGAAAATGGTGCCGTAACAGAGCCCCAAAGAGACATCTCTTTACTGAGGAGGTCTACAAACACTGACATTTCCCGCAACACTAAAGCTCCTGCTTCAGAAATGAGGGACAGAGGCACAGGTCACTAAGAGTTTGGAAACTTGGGTTCTTGGAGAAAAATAAAACACAGAAGAGTCATTTTTTTCTGATTTTGGCCACATATTACCAGCACTACATGCCAACACAGGCAGACAAATGCACACATGTTCTATGGATGTGTACTCTACACACAATTATAAAGTTGGGTTGTGAAGCATTAAAATGTCACCTAGGACCTTTGCTATTGGCCCCTTCAACTTTAATGAACTTCAACAAGGTAAATACTCATCCCATTGTTGTGAAAAGCCTCAACTCCTTGTAACTTATTTCAGGATTTTAAAAAGCATAAAAAACGAGAGACCTGGTTATGTTTTATTTTGGTAAATCTTAATCACTATCACATGTATCTTTTCATATATACTCATGTATGAGAGAGTGGAACTTATCAAGAGTAACTGAAGAAACAAAGAAATCAACAGGAAAAAAGAATGAAAATGATAGAAGATACTGAAAACAAACACTCCCTATTCAATTCTTGGGAGTTTTTGACATCTGTCGATGCAAATATAACTGCCAACTATTTTCTCCATTGGTAAATTTAATGTCTTCATAGACACATTCTTTAAAATAGTATCCAAAAGTTTGTTAAAGCAAATTGTATTTCCTGCATGAATGTTTAGATGCTAAGTAACTTAAATAATGTAAGATGCAACTGCATTAGAGCTTTGAAAAAACCCACATTAAATATGAAAAAACAGGCCAGGCGCAGTGGCTCATGCCTGCAATTCCAGCACTTTGGGTGGCCGAGGTGGGTGGATCACTTGAGGTCAGGAGTTCGAGACCAGGCTGGCCAAAAAGGTGAAACTCTGTCTCTACTAAAAATACAGAAAAATTAGCCAGGTGTGGTGGCAGGCACCTGTAGTCCCAGCTACTTGGGAGGCTAAGGCATGAGAATTGCTTGAACCGGGGAGGCAGAGGTTGCAGTGAGCCAAGATTGTGCCACTGCACTCCAGCCTGAGTGATAGAGCGAGACTCCACCTCAAAAAAAAAAAAAAAAAAAAAAAAAGAGGCCGGGTGCTGTGTCTCACACCTGTAATCCCAGCACTTTGGGAAGCGGAGGTGGGTGGATCATCTGAGGTCAGGAATTCGAAACCAGCCAGGCCAACATGGTTAAACCCTGTCTCTACTAAAAATACAAAAATTAGCCAGGCGTGGTGGTGCACACCTGTAATCCCAGCTACTCAGGAGGCTGAGGCAGGAGAATCGCTTGAACCCGAGAGGCGGAGGTTGCAGTGAGCTGAGATTGCGTCACTGCACTCCAGCCTGGGCGACAGAGCAAGACTCCTGTCTCAAAAAAAAAAAAAAAAAAAAAAAAAAAATAAGAATAGTGTAAGAAGAATTCTTTATGACATGGAAAATGTAAATAATTAGATTTCATGATTAAGCTGAAAAGGTTACAAATTTATAAAGCAGCATCCATCCAAATTTTTCTCTAACAAGAAACATTTTCATAAAATAAAGATAAAAATGTGTAAATAACAATCATACATTTGTGGTGGGAATAAAGGTGATTTTAATTTTGTTCTTTTTAACTATCTTTTTTATATCTATAACAAACATTTGTAATAAGAAAAACAAAAGGATTAAAGTTCCTTTCAAGTTTCTGGTCGATTACTAGAGTTATTATTTTTAAAGTAGAGGAACATCTTTAAATTGGTGAAAGAAAAAAAACTATCAATCTAGAATTCTTTACCCTGTGAAAATATCTTTCAAAAACAAAGGTGAAATAAAGACTTTTGCAGACATACAAAAGCTAAAAGAATTCAGATGTGAACCTCAAGAAACATTAAAGGAAGTCCTTTGAGCAGAAGAAAAATTATTCCAGATGGCAAGCTGGGACCAGACACAGGAATGAAGAACCTGGAAATGATAACTATATGTATAAACATGAAAACATTATTCTTCTTATTTAAATGTATTTAAAAGATAGTTGGCCGGCTGCGGTGGCTCACGCCTGTAATCCCAGCACTTTGGGAGGCCGAGGCAGGCGGATCACCTGAGGTCAGGAGTTCCAAGACCAGCCTGGCCAACATGGCGAAACCCTGTCTCTACCAAAAATACAAAAATTGGCTGGGCGTGATGGTGGGCACCTGTAATCCCAGCTGAGGCAGGAAAATCACTTGAACCCGGGAGGCAGAGGTTGCAGTGAGCTGAGATTGCACCACTGCACTCCAGCCTTGGTGACAGAACAAGAATCCGTCTGAGGGGCAGAGGGGAGGAAAGACAGTCAACTGTTTATAACAATGTATCATGAGGTTTACAGTACAAGTGGAAGTAAAATGTACAACAGCATAAAGGTGGTGAAGGGAGAAAACAGAATACTGCTGTCAGATTCTTACACTATTCTTTAGTAATGTAACATCACCTGAAGACAGTCTGTGATAACTTGAGGATGTATACTATAAACCCTAATGTAAGCACTTAAATAAGACCAAGTTATAGCCAATAAGTCAACAAAAAAGTTAAAATAGAGTCATAAAGATATTTAACCCAAAAGAAGCCAGAAAAACAAAAACTGAACAATAAACAGATGGGATAAATAGAAACAAATAGCTATATAACAGATTGAAACCCAAACATGTCAATAATTATACTTAAGGTAAATGATCTAATCACTCCAATTAAAAGTCATAGATGGTCAAGGTTAAAAAAAAGCAAGCTAGGGCCACTATATACTGTCTACAACCATGGTCCCCAACCTTTTTGGTACCAGGGACCAGTTTTGTGAAAGACAAATTTTTCCACAGATGGACAGCGGAGGGGGATGGTTTCAGGATGAAACTGTTTCACCTCAGATCATCAGGCTATAATTTTATATTTTATTCAGTTAGATTATCATAAGGAGCATGCAATCTAGATCCTTTGCATGTGCAATTCACAATAGGGTTCATGTTCCTATGAGAATCCAAAGCTGCCGCTGATCTGACAGGAGGTGGAGCTCAGGTGGCAATGCTCGCTCGCCTGCCGCTCACCTTCTGCTGTGTGGCCGGGTTCCTAAGAGGCCACAGACCGGTATTGGTCTGCAGCCCTGGGCTGGGGACCCCTAGTCTATAAGAAATCCATTTTATTTTTTTAAATTATTTTTGTTTATTGTGGTAAAATACACTTAACAAAATTTGCCATCTTAAAAGTAACCATTTTTAAGTGTACATGTAGCTCAGTGGTATTAAGTACATTCACACTGTTGTGCTACAAGAAACCCATTTTAAATATAAAGACAAAATAAATTGAAATAAAAGGATGGAAAAGATACGTGGTAGTGCTGGGACAACTGGATACCACATTCAAAACAATGAAGTTGGATCTCTACTTCACACCATTTACAAAAATTAACTCCAAATGGATCAGAGACCTAGATATAAGAGCTAAAACCACACAACTCTTCAAAGAAAACATCAGTGTAAATCTTTATGACCTTGGATTAGGCAACGGTTTCTTACATCTGACACCTAAAGCACAAGCAACAAGAGAAAAAATAAACTGGACTAAATTTTTGTGTCAAAGGACACATCAAGAAAGTGAAAAACAACTCAAAGAATGGGAGAAAATATTTGCAAATCATATGCCTGATGAGAGACTTGAATACAGATTATATAAAGAAACTTATAGCTCAAAAATAAAAAGACAACCTAATTTTAAAATGGGGCAAAGGAGCTAAATAGATATTTCTCCAAAGAAGATACAACTGGCCAATAAGCACATGAAAAGATGCCATTAGGGAAATGCTGTCTCACACCGAGAGTGTGAGATACCATTTTACACCACTAGGATGGCTATAATAAAAAAGATAGTCAATAAAGAGTGTTGGCGAGGATGTGGAGAAACTGCAACCCCCAAACATTACTGTTGGGAATGAAAAATGGTGCGGCACCTCTGTAAACCAGTTTGAGCTATGTGATCCAGCGATTCCACTCCTACATATATACCCAATAGAACTGAAAGCAGGGACTCAAACAGACACTGTCCACCAAGTCTTCCCTGACCTCCTCCCCCAGCAGTCTTCCTCTTGCTTCCTCTACTCTCGTCACCAGAGGTCCCTCCTGGCTCCCTCTTCAACTTGTAGACACGCTCCTGCCACAGGCCCTGTGCTTGGAGCTTTCTTCGGAGATACTAATGAGACCTGCTGTCTGGACTTGCTCTCTTCATTCAAAGGTCACCTTCTCGAGGAGGCCTTCCCTGGCCACCCTATTTAAAATTATAACCCATGTTCAGACAATACTCTCTAACCCTTTTCCCTGCTTTAATTTTCTGCATCACACCATATCACCATCTAATATATTATATATTTTACTTATTTATTTTGCTTATTGTTTGTCTCTTCAAACAATCATCAGTCGGTTAGTTTTTTCGGTCTATTTTGTTAACAACAAAACAGGTAGTTTATCTCCAGCACCTAAGAATAGTGTGTGGCATACAACAAATGCTCATTAAGTATTTGTTGAAAGAATGAATAAATGAATGAATGCACACAAAATAAGTGTTTGTGTAACTGGCAGTTTCCCGGCTCTCTTCTTGGTTGCTATGTCTTACTCAACTACCCTATTTCTAGTAGCCAGGGCAGTATCATGCTCACAGCAGATGCTGTGTAAGAATCTGCTGAATCAAGCGATGGAGCACTGCAAAGGAATCTGAATAGCTGTGGGTTGGCGCCAGATAAACACTCTTCCAACGAACTGAATGGATGAGGCCAGTGAACATAAAATACACCAACGGCAGAAATATGTAAGCTCATCCTATGATAAATTTTCTGTAAGATACCATTGAGAAAAAGCTAACTGCAAAATTAAATACTTAAAATACACTTAGGAAACTGTTTAAAAGAATCTGTTCCATGAGAGCTGGTTGAAAATAATTTAAAAAATAAAACATAAAAGAATCTCAAGGCAAGTCATTTTACAATGAACATATTGTCTCAATCTTTCCTGGGGAGGGGTGGCAGTAAATACCAATTTTCACTTTTCAACTTATGTTTGAGTAGAGTTTACCTATTATTGAATAAATGATTATTGAAAAGGAATGCTTCTACATTTCAGGCACCATGCTGGGCACACACATGAAATAATTATACCAGAGTCCAATTCTGTGGAGAATGGAACAGAAAGTTTCTTCAAGATTTCTTAAGTCGTCTGAGATTTTTTCTTGTCAGAAAGAGTAGACTCAAAATTACTCCTTGAACAAAGCCTTCATCAAAGATCAGCCCATATGAACCATTTAGGGAAATGAAGCTTGAGAAAAGGAGAAGTGGAATCTCCAAAAGGTGCTTCTCATACACGGTTAGCACCTAATATATCTCGGAAATACCAGACAATACTTCCTGTACCATATGCTGAATTTTCCCATCTTACGTAACATTCTGCCTTTCAGTGGCTTTTCCTTGCCTTCCCTATGCTGGGAATCTGGCTACAATTCCCAAACACTAACGCATAGTTCTTTCCCTTGAAAAGTTTGCAACAACCACAAATACCATCTTGGTCTAAACAGCATCATACCAAGGCTCCGAGGTCACTACAAAATAGTAATAGAGAAGGCTTGTTTTTTAGCTGTTAGTATGGCCCTGAGATAACTAAAAATGCCTCAAACAAGCAGTGTTGATAAACAGCACAACATGGAAAAAAAAAGGCCAGCGGACCAGTGAGACAGGGCCACTTGAGAGAAGGAAAACAAAGCCGTGGACAGATCTGCTCTGTGGGATGGCAGAAGGTGGGCATGCTGTGGTGCTGCTAGACTAATCGTGGGTACCAGACACTAACTCCCTGAAATGTGATACTAGTCAAGATCCCCATGTTCCAAGCGAGGAAATATCCCTCAACTCTTCCCTTTGCCACAGGGGATGGTGGCTGGTCTAAAGGGATCACAGTTACAAAATATGCAGGGCAAAGCAGGGCACAGGCATGTTCTGTGAACCTGCCCAGGGCAGCGGGAGGCAGTCAGCACCCTGAATTCTGAACACAGATGAGGACTAAAGACAAGTGAGCTAGGCTGAGCACAGTGGCTCCTGCCTGTAATCACAGCACTTTGCGAGGATGAGGTGAGAAGATCACTTGAGCCCAGAAGTTTGAGATCAGCCTGGGGTGACACGGCAAAAACTCCATCTCTACAAAAAATAAATTAACTGGATGTGGTGGCATGTGCCTGTAATCCCAGCAGCTACTTGGGAGGCAGATATGGGAGCACGGCTTGGGCCCAGGAGGTTAAGGCTATAGCGAGCCATGATCGTACTGCACTCCAGTCTGTGTGACAGAGTGAGATCCTGTCAGAAAAAGAAAAAATAAAAATAAAAAAAACCCCGCCAGCACCACCAAAAAAGCAAGTGGGCTCCACCAGCAACAATCTAGCCCTCAAACATGGCATGATAAAGAAGCTAAAGTCTCCAAACAGAGCTGCTGTCTTTTAAAAGACTACTTTTTCATACAAAAGCAAAAGAAATGGGAAGAACAGAAATGCCCAGAGAAGGGAAGTGAGGGAGAAGAGTATCACCCTTGAGATTACAGTTTCCAGAATCAAGTCTGCATCAGACCCAAAGCATCAACTCTGGAACCCCGAGGGCATTAAAAGAAACAAAAAACAAAAAACCTGCACACCTAATGTATACCACACAGAGACTTACATGTGGCAAACAGAAACTGAGCATACAGTATCAAGACAAACTTTAAAAGTTTGTGAGGCAACTGTCACTGGCCAGTTAAAAAGGACAATCTCCTGAAAATGCATTGTGTAGGCAGCCTTAGCCGTCACCCCCCTTATAACCTAAGGCGGTGCAGGAAAACCAGACTGTGACAGTGGCACTGCTGCTCCCTGCAGGCGGTCCACCGCTACTACAGAAGCAGCCAGGGGCTGAAACACACTGCAATCAGAACATACCCCATGGCTGTAGAAGGGGTTGCAGGGTTATTCTTCAATTCCTGCACATTTACCACTTGAGGGACATTCTTCAACGTTGATTCAGTCAAAGTGCTTACAGCTATTTAAACAGAGAAGAGAGAACACCATATTAATTCCAGTAAAGGATAAAAAGTTCCAGTCATATATAAATGAAAAACCAAGACACGAGCCCAAGCAGAGTAGAGCCTTATCATTTGAAGGAAATCTACTTTAGATAGTTCTGCAGCACTGTGTTCAAAGGAACACCTGGCCTACTCCATTAACACAGGTGATGGAACAAGGCTTCCTGCAACTGAATCAAATGTCCTGGAGTAGGGGAAAAGAATTCTTTTTTTTTTTTATTATACTTTAAGTTCTAGGGTACATGTGCATAACGTGCAGGTTTGTTACATATGTATACTTATGCCATGTTGGTGTGCTGCACCCATCAACTCGTCAGCACCCATCAATTCATCATTTATATCATGTATAACTCCCCAATGCAATCCCTCCCTCCTCCCCCCTCCCCCCTCCCCATGATAGACCCCAGTGTGTGATGTTCCCCTTCCCGAGTCCAAGTGATCTCATTGTTCAGTTCCCACCTATGAGTGAGAACATGCGGTGTTTGGTTTTCTCTTCTTGTGATAGTTTGCTAAGGGGAAAAGAATTCTCTGGCCAGCTTTTCCACAATAGAGCTGGAAAAGCGCAGCTTGAGCTAGAGGATTAACAGCATCTGGACTCAGGATTTCTGCCACTCATTCACTCTGTCTTTCTTTAACATGGGCTTATTATGTGCCAGCCTCTGTGTTAGGGGCTGAGAATACAAAATGTATCTGTAGTTTCTTCTCTAAAGAAACTCATGGCCTAGTGAGACAGACAGGCATAATGGATAAAATGTGGAAAATGGAGCTTGGACAATAATGGGGGAAGAGGCTAAGAGGTGTATATTTGACACCTACTTATCTTATCAGATTTTACTTTGTCTTATAATTTTAAATTGTATCCAAAAGACTTAATGACATTCTATAATTAGCAATTAAGGAAGCCTGAGCAAAGCTTGTGGATCATTTCTAACTGCATCAGTGACCAAGGTGAAAGCGGTACCACAAGCAGAACGATAGACCTGTGGTTTATTCTCTTTTATTCTCTCTTTCAGAGAAGTGACCTGGTGTAGTGGTGCATGCCTATAGTCCTAGCTATCCAGGAGGTGGAGGTGGGAAGGTGACCTGGGTTCGGGAGATCATGGAGGCTGCAGTGAGCCATGATCGCACCACTGCCCTCCAGCCTAGGCAACATAGCTAGACCCTATCTCAAAAGAAAAAAAAAAGCTTCATGCAACATCTTGCCTACGACTGCAAATCTTTCATATTTCATATTCAAAGGTGCCTATACCTTAGAAATGTTTGCATCCAACATGATAATGCAGATCACACCACCTCCTAAGTGGAACAATCCTAAATCCCAGCAGATTTTAACTTTTTACAAATCATTGACTCGATCAGCTCGATTTCAGCCCTGTTCAGCACAATGGCAAGATTCTGCCTGGTCCAAGTAATATTTAAAGAGATCAAAGAATTCTATTTTTAGAAAGCTCAAAGGTACCTTAAAAGTTATCTTTGTTTTGTTCTTCAATATATATGTTAGATGCCTTAACAAAGGTTTTAATATTTAAATTTTTCTTTACAATTTTTTGACTTATCATTGTTTAATGTTAGTTCTTTTTTCCTAAATCAAACCATTATGTCTTTCTAGTCTTTTAAAAAGAACTATAAGTTGATAAGTGTTCCAAGTAGTGATATATCTAAAAAATAATTCTACTCAGCTAAAACAAAAATATTTGGCTTACATCTGTTTCTTGACCCTGGCACTACTGACATTTTGGGGCTAGATAACCCTTTGTCGTGGGGGTGTCTTACGCATTTTAAAGATTTTTTTTTTTTTTTTGCAGCATTCCTGGCCTCTACCCACTAAATGCCAGCAACACTGCCAACTGTTTCAGGGGAGGAGGAGAGGGAAGTGGGGGCAGCCTCTAGTTGAGAACTACTAGCTTATAAAACTGATAACTAGTGATAACTGAAGTCCTTGAGACTAACTACGCAGACTGAAAAATCCTAATGTAGAACGTTTGGGATAATGACAAGTCACTGATGAAATGTTAAGTGCTAACTGGCTTATTAGAGCTTCCATCTGTAAAAGTTAAATTTTATAATGTTAAAAAAAAAAGAAGCTTTGGTCAAGTGCAGTGGCTTATGCCTATAATCCCAGCACTTTGGGAGACAGAGGCGGGTGGATCACTTGAGCCCAGGAGTTTGAGACCAGCTTGGGTAACATGGCAAAATCCCGTCTCTACAAAAATTTTTCCAATATCTGCCTGGTATAGTGGTGCATGCCTCTAGTCCTAGCTATCCAGGAGCCTGAGGTGGGAAGGTGACCTGGGTTCGGGAGATCACAGAGGCTGCAGTGAGCCGTGATCGCACCGAGGTCCTCCAGCCTAGGCAACATAGTTAGACCCCATCTAAAAAGAAAAAAAAAGCTTCATGCAAGATATAGTTGGAGAAGAAAAAATGCTGAACTGAGAAAGAGCAGAGGGTTAGAGTCTGAGTTCTGCTACTTACTGGTGGGATAACCTTCACCTCTCTGAACTTTAGATTACTCAAACACGAAATGGTCATTCTTTTTGTTTGTGTTTGTTTTGTTTTAGAGATGAGGTCTCACTATGTTGCCTAGGGTGGTCTCAAACTCCTGGCCTCAAGTGATCCTCCCACCTCAGCCTCCCAAAGTGCTGGGATTACAGGCATGAGTCACTATGCCCAGTCAAAATAGGTATTTGAATGGCTATTTTGCATTCAATGTAGTTGCAATCTGTAAGATACTAAGAGATGATGCTAATGTTATTAGATTATCAAACTTCAAAGGTTATAATTTTAGGGCTCTAAGCAGACATTATTCAAAAGTAGGATTAGAAACTTTGTTTAAAAAAAAAAAAACCCCACTGATTTCCACCTACTAAATGTGGCAGTTCTAATCCCTCCCCTTAAAAGCAAAGACTTTCAGACCTAGTCTCTGCCTTCTTAGAACTCTCTCCACAAAGGCAAGGGGGCTGTCACGTCAATCTTCTCTTCTGAAGGGCACCAAAGAGAGCCCACTGTTTCCTGCCACCTGCTGTCCTGGCCTGTGACTCAGACATGTCATAATCAGCCTCTGTACAGGTATGGGGCTACAGCTTTTACCTGGTGCCTGACTGGCCATCTGCCGTCTGAGTGCTGCTGCGGCAGCTGCCTGTGGGGCTGAGATGGGGTGGGAAGGACTAGGTGCACCATGTTTCACGGTTTTCGTGGCAAGCATTGTGCTGTCAGCCCCTTGAGGAATAATTTTGTTAGCAGATGTAGCCACTAAGAGAAAAAGAAAAATTAAGTGTGAGTGGGTGAGAGAACAGGAACACACAAAAGGTTAAACTGGTAAATTCTTTACATTCGACTGCAGGGAAAATGCTAAAATCAGCGTTAACATAGAAAAGAACCAGCAAATTAACAGGCTGGCATCTGTGTCTTTTAGTTACCGCATGCAATTTGCCTACCCACCTCTACTAAGATACTTTACATTTTCATTTCCTGATACTGATTGAGATATAACTTTTATACCAATATAGACCAATTCCCTGATCCCCTCTCACAAATTCTCTTCATTCTAGTACCTAACACTGGTATTTTTCTCTGCTGGAAGTCACTTTGATGCAAAGCCCTGACACCGCACTGAAAGTGTGGGGGCACAACACCAGTCAGTACAGTGAGCCAATACTGACCACAAGCATCGGAGCTGGTGAGTTCTGAGGCAGAATATGCCATAAGTCAGGCTGAAATGAGCCAGGATTTGAAAGACATGAGAGAGGATGTTGCTTTATAACTGAAGCAAACAGCCCCCTTTTACTTACTTCTGAAAAAGACCGTTTTAAAAAACAACCTGGCTCAGCAGAAAAGCTGTTACAGTGCATAACCTTGGAGAGCCATCTCCTTCCTCACAATGGCCTAGCAACCGCTTTCAAGGGGAACACACATCTTTTCAATTAGTCTTCTAATTTCTAGAATATTAGCAGAAGTGAGTTGAGAAGCCAGGTGCAGTGGCTCATGCCTGTAATCCTAGCACTTTGGGAGGCCAAGGCAGGTGGATCACCTGAGGTCAGGAATTTAACAGCCTAGCCAACACAACATGGTGAAACCTTGTCTCCACTAGGAGACATGCCTTGGGAGGGTGAGGCAGGAGAATCGTTTGAACCAGGAGGTGGAGACTGCAGTGAGCCAAGATCGCGCCATTGCACTCCAGCATTGCACTCCAGCCTGGGCAACAGAGCGAGACTCCATCTCAAAAAAAAAAAAAAAAAAAAAAGTGGGCTGGAGCCAACCACCATTTTGGTGTGACAGTACAAAACCCAGTTATAATTCCTTCATTAGTTAGAAACATCACAGGGAAAAAACAGTTTGCTTTCCCACTGTTTACTTACCTGAAGTTCCCATCACACCAGATGAAGAACCATGAACCAGGTGAGATTTAGCAAAAGGTGCTGCATGAGGCAAGAGACTGGGCTGGATGGAAGGAGTGCGAACCACGGGGGCATGCCGAGGGGCCTGAACCGCCGCCTCCTCATCTTTACAAGACGTCCGTGCATCTTCACTCTCCAGAGACTGGGAGACAGATGATGTTGAGCTGACTTCATCCAAGTCTTCATAATATCTCTGAGACAGAAAGGCTGATCGAGACAGGCTGGCTACAAAAGCCCCAAACAAAACACAATTTAGACAACTCAAAGCAAGCCCAAAAGCTAAGTAATTTTCACTGTTGATAAAACAAAACTTCAACTTGTAAAATGATTTAATTATTACTTATTTTAAGTGGAAGCAGGTATTGTCAAATGTGAACAAAAATGGTTTTTGGTTTTTGCTCAGACGGGAATTTGAGAAACTGAGCCGTGTGAACAAGAACATCTTGGGGCTGTTAAATAAAAGAATGTGAAAACATAAGAGACAGAATTAATGCTGGTGTCAAAGTAGAAGACCTGGAGCCCTCACTAGTATAATAAGCATATACTAGAAATGTAACAGGCAAGTTTCCACGGTGGGGTGAACAATCACACCATTACTGTCACCTTCCAATAAGCTGCTAAAAACAGGTCCAAAGCAAAATGGAATAGACAGAATGTCCTCAGTCTTGAGTGTCTCGAACATTTCCAAATAAATCTAATGATTCTTCTGATTTAGACAATTAGATTTTTAAAAAATATACAAGAGATTTGGTGCAGTGGCTCAGGCCTATAATCGCAACACTTTGGGAGACTGAGGTAGGAGGACTGCTTGAAGCCAGGAGTTCAAGACTAGCTTAAGCAACATAATGAGACCCTGTCTCTACAAAAAATAGGGCAACAGAGTGAAACCCTGTCTCAAAAAAAAAAAAAAAAAGAAAGAAAGAAAGAAAATGGCTGGACATAGTGGCTCACGCCTGTAATCCCAGCAATTCAGGAGGCCAAGGTAGGCAGATTACCAGGTCAGGAGTTCGAGACCAGCCTGGCAAATATGGTGAAACCCCATCTCTACTTTTTTTTTTTTTTTTTTTTTTTTTGAGACGGAGTCTCGCTCTGTCACCCAGGCTGGAGTGCAGTGGCCGGATCTCGGCTCACTGCAAGCTCCGCCTCCCAGGTTTACGCCATTCTCCCGCCTCAGCCTCCCGAGTAGCTGGGACTACAGGCGCTCGCCACCTCGCCCGGCTAGTTTTTTGTATTTTTTTAGTAGAGACAGGGTTTCACTGTGTTCGCCAGGATGGTCTCCATCTCCTGACTTTGTGATCCGCCCGTCTCGGCCTCCCAAAGTGCTGGGATTACAGGCTTGAGCCACTGCGCCCGGCCCCCATCTCTACTTAAAAATACAAAAATCAGCAGGGTGTGGTGGCGCACACCTGTACTCCCAGCTACTCAGGAGGCTGAGGTAGGAGAATCGCTTGAACCTGGGAGCAAAGGTTGTAGTGAGCCCAGATTGTGCCACTGCACTGCAGCCTGGGTGACTGAGTGAGACCCCTTCTCAAACAACAACAACAACAAAAACCCAAAAGAGAAAACAGAATTGAACTGAACTGAATCCTGGCCTTCTGTTTAGATTATGAAGAGTAAGGCTTTATGTCATGTTAATTTCTATCATAAATTTCAGAATGCAAGTGAATACTTCCTGTATATTGGAAAAAACAAAAACCAAACAAAATAATCTAGCCCTTTTTCTTCCCTCCCCAAGTTATTTAAAATGGCTCTGCAAATATTATTGACTTTGTGTCCTATGTGCACATGGCTCTGCAAGATTTTATTGTCATAATGTAAGTATAACATAACAAACACCACTAAAAACCAACGCTATGTGCTACGGCTGTCTTATCCAATTTGGTAGTAGCCATATGTGGTTATTTAAATTTAAACTAATTAAAAGCAAATTAATGAAAAATCAGTTCCTCAATTGCACTAGCCACATTTCATGTACTCTATAGCCACATGTGGCTAGTAGCTACCCTGCTGGACAGCAAAGATACAGAACATTTCCATCATCACAGAAAATCTTCCTGTGAGATAACAACTAGGTACCATTTTAAGCCACTAAGTTTGTGATAATTTGTTATGGCATCCATAGGAAACTAATACAAACCCATGTTCTCTTGGGCCTAATTGCTCTCTGTAATGTCTCTAAAATCCTATTGCAGTTCCTGATAGTAACAATAAAAGATGACTCAAATAATCACATCACCTTCAAGAATTAGACAGAAAGAGACACTGGATTAACTATGTAACCTCCAAGGTCCTATGTAACATGGGGGTACTCTTAGTTCCTTCCTTCACCTTTCTGAGGCCATTTACCTGCCTTTGGTGGAGGGAGCCCATCTAACTGAAGGATGCAGTGGGCATGCTCGCTCACAGAAGCGTGGAGCATGGACTGCTCACTATGCCAACGGTGCTGCCTCCACTGTGATCAAGGATGCAGCTAACTGCCTGCATTAGAAAGAGGGTCCCACTGAAATTTAAAGAATCTTATTCTGTTTACACTCTAGTTCAGGTAAGGAAAGACAGAAAGCTACATGACGGGGGGCAGGGAGGGTGGGGAGACAAAAGGATAGAAGTCATATGATCATCTCAGTAGATGCAGCAAACCTCACATCTTAAGGTGAACTATAGAAAGTGCTCCTTTTGAGATCAAGGATAGCTACACGACACTTTTATGCTGCACTGGAGGTTCTAGCCAGTAAAGTAAGGTAAAACAGTAATAATAATAATAATAATAGGACTGGAAAGGCAGAAACATCACCATTAGTATCCATGGAGGGTATCATTGTTCCCATAGTTACAAAGCCAAGAAACAGCTACAGACATGTTAGAATAAATGAGTTCTGCCAGGTTGTTGGGTGTAAGTAAATATACATAAATCAGCTGTATTTCTCTATACTACTACATCCAACATAAACCATAAAATTTAAGGGAAAAAAAAATCTACCATTATAAGAGCATCAAATTTTTAGCAATCTAACAAAAGATGTGCACGTCTCTCATGCAGAAAACATTAAGAGAAATTAAAGAATACCCGAATACACAAATATGTACCCAGTTCAGAAACTAAGAGTTCACTGCTGCACATATGTCAATTCTCATGTAGATCTAGAAACTCAATACAATTCCAGTCAAAATCTCAACTTTCCTTTGAAGGCTGAGGAAGGCAAAATTCCTCCCCCGAAACTTTTTTTCTTTTTTGAGATGGAGTTTTGCTCTTGTTGCCCAAGCTGGAGTGCAATGACGTGATCTCGGCTCACTGCGACCTCTGCCTCCCGGGTTCAAGTGATTCTCCAGCCTCCTCTCTCTTTTTTTTTTTTATTGTGATAAAATATAACATAAAATGTCACCACAGTCACCATTTTAAAGTGTACAGTTCCATGGTATAAATACATTTCTAATGTTGTATAACCGTGACTACCACCTATCTCCAGAATGTTTTCATCTTCCCAAACTGAAACTTCATCCCCATGAAACACAAACTCCCCATCCTCCCTCTTCCAGCTTCTGGCAGTTTCTAGTTCTGTCTCCACGGTTTTGACTACTCTAGGTACAGGGAGGTAGAATTTAACAAGACAATTTTAATGTTAATACAAAAATGTAAAACACCAAGAATGCCAAAACATTCTAGAGCAGGGGTCAGAAAACTACAACCACAGGCCAGCTGTCTCTTTGTAGAAATACAAAGTTTTGCTGAAACACAGACATGCCCCTCTCATCACATGGTCTGTGGCTGCTTTCCCATTACAACAGCAGAGTTAGGTAGGTACAGTGGAAACCACAGCGCCTGCAAACCTCAACTATTCTCCAGCTGGCCCCTTGTGGAAAAATCTACCAACCCCTACTCTGAATTGTAGAACTTTCTGCAATGATGAAATGTTCTTTATATGTTTTTGCCATTACAGTAGCCATTAGTCACATGTGCCTACTGAGCACCTGAAATGTGGCTACTAGGATTGTAAAACTAAATTTTAAATGTTACTTTTATTTTTAAAATTTATATATTTATTTGAGACAAGGTCTCACTGCTCCTTTCCCAGGCTGGTCTCGAACTCCTGGGCTCAAGTGATCCTCCTGCCTCAGCCTCCTCAAGCAGCTGGGGTTACAGGCATGCACCACCTTGCCTTGCAATTTCATTTAATTTAAATGTAAGCAGAGGCCGGGCGTGGTGGCTCACACCTGTAATCTGAGCACTTTGGGATTTTTTTTGTGTGACAGTCTCACTCTGTCGCCAGGCTGGAGTGCAGTAGCGTGATCTCGGCTCACTGCAACCTCCACCTCCCGGGTTCAAGCGATTCTCCTGCCTCAGCCTCCTAAGTAGCTGGGACTACAGCTGCGTGCCACCATGCCCAGCTAATTTTTTTGTATTTTTAGTAGAGATGGGTTTTCACCATGTTGACCCAGATGGTCTTGATCTCCTGAGCTGATGATCTGCCTGCAGATCCAATTGTGAAAGGCAAACTTTAATGTTTCCGAAAGATAATAAAGGTACATACCTACTTTCATTACCTAGAGATAGAAGATTTCTTAAACAGAACACAAAAAGTACTAACTATGAAAGAAAAGGCTGACCGGGCGCGGCGGCTGAAACCTGTAATCCCAGCACTTTGGGAGGCCGAGACGGGCGGATCACGAGGTCAGGAGATCGAGTCCATCCTGGCTAACACGGTGAAACCCCGTCTCTACTAAAAAATACAAAAAAACTAGCCGGGCGATGTGGCGGGCGCCTGTAGTCCCAGCTACGTGGGAGGCTGAGGCAGGAGAATGGCGTGAACCCGGGAGGTGGAGCTTGCAGTAAGCTGAGATCCGGCCACTGCACTCCAGCCTGGGCGGCAG
This sequence comes from Rhinopithecus roxellana, assembly GCF_007565055.1. NCBI lineage: Eukaryota > Metazoa > Chordata > Mammalia > Primates > Cercopithecidae > Rhinopithecus > Rhinopithecus roxellana. Next base: position 15,089,484 of record NC_044564.1, read on the forward strand.
AGCGAGACTCCGTCTCAAAAAAAAAAAAAAAAAAAAAAAAAAAAAAAAAAAAAAAAGAAAGAAAAGGCTGATAAATCTCACTTTCACAATTAAGAACCTCTGACCAACAGGCTGGGCACAGTTGCTCACACCTGTAATCCCAGCGCTTTGGGAAGCTGAGGCAGGAAGATCACCTAAGGCCAGATGTTCCAGATCAGCCTGAGCAACATAGCGAGATAATGTCTCTACAAAAAAATAAAAAACTAGCTGGGCATGGTGGCCTGGCCTGTGCCTATAGTCCCAGCAACTCAGGAGGCTGAGGCAGGAGGATTGCTTCAGCCAGGGAGGTTGGGGCTGCAGTGAGCTATGACTGCACCACTGCACTCCAGCCTGGGCAACAGAGCAAGACTCTGTTTCTAAAAACAAAAACAAAAAAGAACTTCTGTTCACCCAGACATAAGAGGGCAAAAAGGCAAAGTGAGTATCTAAAACTCATAAAACCAACAAAGACTGGTCTCCAGAATTTATAAAAACATTTACAAATCAATAACAAAGAGTATTTAATAATAAATGAATGAACGAAAGATTTAACTCGGTACTCCACGAAAGAAAGTATCTGAACAGTTAAAACATTTTACAAGAGTTCTACCAGAATAGTTAAAAGAAAAAAGACTGACACTATCAGGCTTGGCAAAGATGTGGAACAACTGTAACACTCATCTACTGATGATAAAGTACAACCACTTGGTAAAAACTGCTTGGCAGAATCTATGAAAGCTGGGCATATGGACAGACTATGAGCCAACAATGCCACTCCTAGCTATGTAACCAAATGAAGAGTACATATGTGCTCCGAGAGACACACACAGGAATATTCAGAACCACCTTTTCTGTAATAGCTATAAACTGAAAGCAGCACATGTTCAACAGGAGAATGACTAAACAAATGCAGCATACTCATACAATAGAATCCTATATAGAGCAACTAAAATAACAGCTAGAGGCAACAACACGGATGGATCTTATAAGCCTGATGTGGAACAAGAGAAGCCCATTTAGAGACTAAGTGAATGGATTTATGTGGTATGCAAAACCAAAACACAGGCAAAACCAAATTATAGTGTTTTGGGAGGTATGCTTACATAGTAAAGCTCTGAAGGAAAACAAAGAAAAGGAGACTAAAGAGAATGACAACTTATGCAATGCAGAATCCTGCATTGGATCCTAGATCCAATCAACATGTAGGGAGTGGACAGCTGGCAAAATTTGAGTACCAACTATATATGAGATAACTATATATGTTAAATTTCCTGAACCTGCGAACTGTATTATGACGTGTAAGAGAGCACCTTTGTTCTTGGAGGACACATGTTGAAGTATTTAGGAGTAAGGGGCGTTGTCTTTAACTTATTCTCAGATAGTTCAGCAATAACTGTAGCAAACATATGAGTGAGGGGTAAGCGGGTGCTTACTGTACTCGCAATTGGAAATTTGAATTTTTTCAAAATAATAAATTTAAAATAACAAAAAATGTCAAAAAAAAAAAAAAAAAAGGCAAAGGCGAAACTCTCACATAAGCCCATATAATGGTGCCTTAGGGGAGGAAGGAAAACCAGGGTATACAAGAGGGCTTCTAAGAAATGGCAATATTCTGTTTCTTGACCTGAGTAGAGGCTACAGGGATATACGTTTTAGTTTCGCGCCCTTTGTGTGTGTTGTTTTTCCCAATTTAAAAAATTAAGTGTTTACATGCTGAGTTACTCTTCCTAGCATGCACACTAATATTAAATGAGTAAGTATCATGTGCGGTTATCTACTTAATGTCTGAATTCCTCCTCTTAAATGAAAAGCTTCATGTGGGCAGAGACAATGTTTCTCTTACCACTGACTGGAACAAACTAGGCAGTCATATTTATTGAATGAATGAATAAGTAAATTCCATAAATCTCACTTCTAAGGACTCTTATCTAAATATATAATCTGATGTGGGTTAAAGATTTGTGAATAAAGACGTTCTGAGTAAAATTTTGGCAACAAGATTAGTAATAGGCATATGGTCTTCTAATACAAGGAAATATTGTAATGTCTTTATAAGGCACGTGTTCAAAGAACATTTAAACACAGAAGGCAGAGGAAAAGCTTACGATTTTAACTTTAAATTTTTTTCCAAGTTTTAAAATTTGGTAAAATATAAAATTTACCATCTTCAGTGTTTTAAAGTGCACAGTTCATAGGTATTAAGTACATTCACATTGTTGTGTAATCATCACCACCATCCACCTCCCGAAGTATTTTCACTGTGCAAAACTGAAACTCTATACCCATTAAACAATAACTCCCCATGATCCCCACCTCAGTCAGGGCAACCCCTATTCTCGTTTCCATCTCTATGAATTTGATATCTCTAGATACTTCATATAAGTGGAATCACATAGTATTTGTCTATTTGTGGCTTATTACACTTAGCACAATGTCCTCAAGGTTCATTTACATTGTAGCATGTGTCAAAAATTCCTTTTTATGGTGGCTCAAGCCTGTAATCCCAGCACTCTGGGAGGCTGAGGTAGGAGGATAACTTGAACTTAGGAGTCTGAAAACAGCCTGGGCAATATGGGGAGACTGTCTTTTTTTTTTTCTATTATTTATTTTCTATTCTATTTATTTATTTTCTATTATTTGTTTTTTAAAAAGCTTTTTTCCCAAATGCAAACTTACTCAAAACCCAAAATCAGAAAAGTAAACCTTCTCTGGCTAAAGCAGAGGCTAGAATCTAGCTCAGGCTACCTCAAACCCTTAGGAATCAGTGCCATATAACTTGAGGACTGCAGAAAACAGTGTAAAAGCCAAAACAACTACCTTGCTGCTTCATCAAGTATATATAAGCTGCTTTTTATTCCAATATTCAGATTAACAACAGATTCTGGGGACATCTTCTCTATCCCCTATTAAGAACCAACACACACACACTTACACACACATACACAGCACCCTAGCTCGCTCTCTCTCTCTCACACACACACATACACACACACACCCCACTGCACCCTATCAGTATGTACAGGCCCAGTTACCAGTTCTCTTTACCTGGAGCAGTGGATCTCACTGGTGGGGTCTTCCTCTTGGCTAAGAAGTTTCTCAATTGTGCCTGTTTCATAGGGGACAGTTTAGCTGCAAGAAACCCATAAACCCATAAATGATTAAAACTCAGTTTTTAAGATATCAGTAGCTAGAAGAGAACAAAGGGAGTTAAAACACTGGGAAGGATGCAATTACCTGGTACTTTGGGCAAGGATTTGGTGTGCGATTCTATGGTGGTTTTTAACAAAGCATTGCGCAGGCTTTCAAGGTCACTGTCAAAACTGAAACAGGACAGTGTTACATACAGACCAACTAGGAGCAGAAAGATCTGAGGCTGTCGGGTGTACACTATCCTCCTAAATATAAATGCAAGACATAAGAATATCCCCTATATATAAACATGCCATCTGACCAACTGATAGAATTAATCTAAAAGAAGTGAGATCACAACCATATTATATACCATCTCCACCCCAAACACAACATGATGGTGCCTCAGTAGAAAAAGTAGGCCAGGCGCGGTGGCTCAAGCCTGTAATCCCAGCACTTTGGGAGGCCGAGACGGGCGGATCACGAGGTCAGGAGATCGAGACCATCCTGGCTAACACAGTGAAACCCCGTCTCTACTAAAAAATACAAAAAACTAGCCGGGCGAGGTGGCGGGCGCCTGTAGTCCCAGCTACTCGGGAGGCTGAGGCAGGAGAATGGCGAGAACCCAGGAGACAGAGCTTGCAGTGAGCCGAGATGGTGCCACTGCACTCCAGCCCGGGCAACACAGCGAGACTCAGTCTCAAAACAACAACAACAACAACAAAACCATTTTGGTAAACTCAAGGTAAACTGTCCATCTGCCAGGGTCTGAAAGTCCCCACATTCAAGCAGAATGACAAATCCGGGCTTCAGAAACAAGTCAGTCAACTTAATCCTATCAGCTGACTTTCAATCAACCATGACACTATTACTATGGTGTATCACTTGCTGTGATACATTCAACACCCATTTCATCAGTGTAATACTTTACAGACTTAATTTAACTCCCAAACAATCCCATGAACCAGGTTTGTCATCCCCATTTTTTAAGCAAAGAAACAAAGGATCAGAGAGGGTGGGACCCTGACCAGGATCACAAAGGTGAGAGACAACAGAGTCACCTGCACACCCACATCTGAACCACTCTAAGACTACCCCACATTACTCCCTAAATGTTTGTTCATGCATTCATTCACCCATATTTATTGAGTACAAGTCCTCTCTACACCTGTGAATGCTGCTCTGGGAAGGAACAGCCGAGGGCAGGCTCCATGGGGAAGTCTGGTTGTAAAGGCGGAGCTGCTGAAGACTGTCCACCAGGTGATTCAGCCTCTTCCTCTGTTGGTTGATGATTTCCCGGTTATTGGCTAGGGTGTTAAATAGTGTCTCTCGCTCTGGCACAAGCAGGTGCCTGTTGACAACAATGAGAAAATAATTTATGAATGGTTCAAGTAAAGGAATCTCCCAGTAAAAAACAAACAAATAAGACTACAATGGTAACAGTAAAAACGATAAAATGGAGAACCAGCACTGGACAAGAACCATCAAGAAATTACTAGAAAATAAAAAGGAGATGAAAGCCTAATGAAAATAACATGGTATGTGGAGAAAACAGCTAGAAACAGGCAGGCCAGGCCTGTAGCAAAGGATAGCATAAATTAGGTTGACACCTGAGAGAGGCCCTAGGAAGAAAAGGGCAGGAGTGAGGTGCGAGTCAGGAACAGGGTCAGCTTTCTACTTAGAATTTATCTGTTTTTCTGAATGTAAATTATATCCAATTAAAAACAAAAACAAAAAACAGGTTCACTGGAAGTCTATGGGAGTCAGTTAATTCTTCAGACTATCGTCAAAAAATAGTGGGAGAGCATAAGGTTTAGTATCAGGGAGGTAACCTGCCCAAAGAACTAAAACAAAACAGGGACAACAGTAGCTGCCTCTGGGAAGTAGGTCTGACTGCAGAGGGGGACAGGTCTATTTGCTTCTGCTTTTCAGTAGAACTCTTTAAGTTGCTCTGAAATTTTTTTCTGACTGCTTTAATTTGCAGAGGGAATAGGAAAAACCATACAAATAAAAACAAAAGGAATAATCCCACATCAGTTACAAACCAAATTTTCTTTGCTATGGTATGTCAATATAGTCACGTGCCACATAATGATGTTTTGGTCAATGATGGACAGCATATACAACGATGATCCAGTAAGATTACAGTAGAGCTGAATTCCTATTGCCTAGTGATTTGTGTTACAATTGTCTATAGTACAATTGTACAAAACCATGCTATACAGCAGGGGTGTCTAATCTTTTGCTTCCCTGGGCCACACTGGAGGAAGAATTGTCTTGGGCCACACATAAAATATACTAATGCTAGCTGATAAGCTTAAAAAAAAATAAAATAAAAATCTCATAATGTTTTAAGAAAGTTTATGAATTTGTGTTGAGCTACATTCAAAGCTGTCCTGGGCCACATGAAGCCTGCAGGCCAAGGGTTGGTACAAGCTTGCTGTATTGTACTGTAGTCTAGGAGCAACAGGCTATACACCATAAGAGCCTAGGTATGTAACAAGCTATGTCATCTAGGTAATAAGTACACACAGTGTAAGTACATTCTATGATGATCATACAATGACAAAATGGCCTAACAATGAACTTCTCAGAACACGTTAAGCAACAAGTGACTCTATGTATATTTTGCCTCTTAACACAAATCACGGAATGAAAAATGGTTGCTAAACAGAAACCTCTGGATTTATTTCCTCTTTTCCCATGATCTCTTTGAGTTCAGGGCTGACTGAACGACTGCCTCTGGTAACAAGGTAGTTCAACACACAATTTTTAAAAGGCATTTCAGGCCAGGCACGGTGGTTCATGCCTGTAATCACAGCACCTTCGGAGGACAAGGTGGGCAGATCACGAGGTCAGGAGTTGGAGACCGGCCTAACCAACATGGTGAAACCCCATCTCTATTAAAAATACAAAAATTAGCCGGGTGTGGTGGTGCACGCCTATAATCCCAGCTACTCAAGGAGGCTGAGGCAGGAGAATTGCTTGAACCCCGGAGGCAGGGGTTGCAATGAGCTGAGATCAGGCCACTGCACTCCAGTGTGGGCGACAGAGCAAGACTTGGTCTCAAAAAATAAAATATAAAATAAAATAAAAAAGGCATTTCAATAGGGTACATACAAGGTAACATTCAGGGATGGCCCTAAAACAGAGAAGTGCTATCAAAATAGAAAATTTAAGAATTTGAACTCTGCAGAAAGAGAACTCAGAAAAGCATAAGTAGTAAATCCACAGAATTGGTATAAAGGGAAAAAAAAGCCTGGCTTCTCTTTAAGCATCATGCACTTTCTTACAAGGCTAACTTGTTAATTACCAAAGAGAAATAAAACCATTGAACAGAGCAGAATGTACCCACTGCCAGGTTACACCATTGTTTCCCTTGTGGGAAAGCAAACCATATGGCTGAACATGAATCAGAACCAGGCGTGTGCGCTGGCTCTCTGATGGGACCCCACTGCCCATGGAGACAAGTGCTCCAGTCCATGGGCCACAGGAATCCTTCACGTAGACAGTGGGGTAGGAGAGCTTCTCACTTCTATCTCCCTATACCTACAAATGCTGCAAGCTGAGGGTTCTCCAGTTGGGATTTTTAGCCTTTCTCCACATAACACAATGTAATTTATTGAATTCTGCTTACTAAATTATAAGTGTATTATAGTCCTGTCCCTGATATCACACCCAGGTTGTCCCACTGAAAAGTACATCAAATAGACCATTTCTTGGTTTGTTTTCATACAGGGCTAGCTAATCTATTAATCAAGTGTAGGTGTTTCAGAAATCTAACATTTCAGGGCTGATTTGTTTTTCAAATTTCTAATGGGCCCTTCACGCTCTCATTCTATTCCTTGTGGAAAATATGTGGTTTAAAACCAAATATCTAAGGATAAAAAACTACGCTAAAAGGTTTTCCCATTACTTTGCTATCATTCCTCTCATCCTTTTAATTATCCACACTAATTACAAATGTTTTCTCAAAAAGAAAATTTGAAATATGCAGAAGAGTATTAAGGAAAATTCTCCTTAATCCTGTTTTGCAGATATAACTATGAATATTTTGATACATCTATATACTTTTGTACCTCCACATTGTTATTAGCCAATATGCTTTTGTCTTTTTACTTATTAAATTTTTATATCACATTTAATAATTATAGCAAAAGTTATATATTCTATACATTTTGTAGAACATAGAATACATATTCAATATATTAAATAATTTATTGGAGAACACACTAGTCAATGGTTGCAGGGTATTCTGTAGTTAAGAAAAAAAGTGACCATATTTATTAAGCTACTCCTGTACCTTTAGATAATTAGGTTGAATACAATTTTTCACTATCATAAATTATATTGCAATATAAACTGTTTTATGTAAATTATTGTATCGTTTCTGTAGAAAAACATTTCAAGTAGAATGACTGTTAAAAAGAATGAACATTTTGTAGAGATTTTCTTTTTCCTTTCTTTTTTTTTTTTTTTTTGAGACACAGCTTTGCTCTTGTTGCCCAGGCTGGAGTGCAGTGGTACACAATCTCAGCTCACTGCAACCTCTGCCTCCTGGGTTCAAGGAATTCTCCTGCCTCAGGCTCCCGAGTAGCTGGGATTACAGGCATGTGCCACCATGCATGGTTAATTTTGTATTTTTAGTAGAGACAGGGTTTCTCCATGTTGGTCAGGCTGGTCTCCAACTCCTAACCTCAGGTGATCCACCTGCCTCAGCCTCCCAAAGTGCTGGGATTACAGGCATGAGCCACTGTACCTGGCTGGGGATTTTCATAGGTTCCTAAATCACCTTTTTAAAACGGCAATAGCAATATCTATTCCAACACATTGCAGATGAGAGATCTCACTCACCTTTGTTTTTTCTTTTGTTCCAGATGCCGATCCCACTCCAAGTCTAGAACATCATTCACATCTTGGACAGCAAATTTCACATACTGATGAAGGCGCCGAATTTCCTATAAGAAAAAAATTAAAAGGCAAACGACTTGTTTTTCTGATAGTTTGGGGGAAAATGTATCAAAACAGTCAAAAGAATTCTAAAATACTTCTATATTAAGAACCATAATGAACAAGGAAATCAGAATAGGTTTTAATACGATTATTAAAATTATATAATTAAAATGAGGCCAGGTGCAGTGGCTCAGGCCTACAATCCCAACACTCTGGGAGGCCAAGGCAGGAGGACTGCTTGAAGCCAGGAGTTAAAGATCAGCCTGGGCAGCAAAGCGAGAATCTGTCTCTAATAATGCGTAAAAATAAAAAAAATTACATAAAAAAACTTTATAATTAAAAACAAAATCGGCTGGGCGTGGTGGCTCTCCACTTTGGGAGGCCGAGGCGGGAGGATCACTTGATGTCAGGAGTTCGAGACCAGCCTGGCCAACATGGTGAAACCCCGTCTCTACTAAAAAGACAAAAGTTAGCCAGGCAGGGTGGCAGGTGCCTATAATCCCAGCTACTCAGGAGGCTGAGGCAGGAGAATCGCTTGAACCCAGGAGGCAGAGGTGGCAGAGATCTGGTACAATGAAAAGGGAAACAGAATGGGTGTGTCTGCCTAGGCCCCCGGGGAACAAATGTTCTTAATTCTCATTTCTCAGTTCCATGGTCTGGGAGTTTTCCATTCCATTCTGGTACTCAGACAGAGCATCCATTTAGATTTTGCTCCCCCACCCATAAAATTAACTGTAATGGAGACAAACAGTGCTGAAAATAATTCTAAGCCTATCTATTCACAGCATAGAACCTGTAAGTCATCTTCCCGGTTGAGAAATACTCATTTGTTCACAAAAGCAAAGAACAGTATTGGCACTAAAAACTGAACCTGCTATTATTTAAAATTTTAGCTATTTAACTTATTATAGGCCTGCAATAATTTTATTTAAATTTTGGGCGACTGTTAACCTTCATGGCTATGCAACTTGATTCTCAAAAATTAAAAACAGGCCACGTGGCTGGGTGCTGTGGCTCACACCTGTAATCCCAGCACTTTGGGAAGCTGAAGTGGGCGGATCACCTGAGGTCAGGAGTTCCAGACCAGCCTGGCCAACATGGTGAAACCCCGCTTTGACTAAAAATACAAAAATTAGCTGGGCATGGTGATGCACGCCTATAATCCCAAGTACTTAGGAGGCTGAGGCACAAGAACCACTTGAACACAGGAGGCAGAGGCTGCAGTGAGCTGAGATCGCGCCACTGCACTCCAGCCTGGGTAACAGAGCAAGACTCTGTCTCTCAACAAAAAAACAGGCCGGGCATGGTGGCTTATGCGTGTAATCTCAGCACTTTGGGAGGCCAGAATGGGTGGATCACTCGAGGTCAGGAGCTTGAGACCAGCCTGGCCAACATGTTGAAACCCTGTCTCTACTAAAAATACAAAAATTAGAGCTGGGTGCAGTGGCTCATGCCTGTAATCCCAGTACTTTGGGAGGCCAAGGCAGGTGGAGCACTTGAGGCCAGGAGTTCGAAACTAGCCTGGTCAACACGGTGAAACCCCATCTCTACTAAAAATACAAAAAATACACCACACCCGGGTGTGGTGGTGCACACCTGTAATCCCAGCTACTCCAGAGGCTGAGACAGGAGAATCACTTGAACCTGGAAGGTGGAGGTTGCAGTGAGCTGAGATCACGCCACTGCACTCCAACCTGGGCGACAGAGTGAGACCTTGTCTCCAAAACAAAACAGAAAAAACAAAAATTAGCTGGGCGTGGTGGTGCACGCCTGTAATCCCAGCTACTCAGGAGGCTGAGGCAGGAGAACTGCATGAACCCAGGAGGCAGAGGTTGCAGTGAGCTGAGATCGCACCACTGCACTCCAGCCTGGGCAACAGAGTGAGACTGTTTCAAAAAAACAGAAGGCCAGACATAGTGGCTCACACTTGTAATCTCAGCACTTTGGAAGGCCAAACCAGGCGAAGTGCTAGGGCCCAGGAGTTCAAGACCTGCCTGGGCAACAGAGCAAGGCCCCATCTCTACAAAAATTTTAAAAATTAGCCAGGCAAGTCCGGGTGCGGTGGCTTACGCCTATAATCCCAGCACTTTGGGAGGCCGAGGTGGGCGGATCACGAGGTCAGGAGATTGAGACCATTCTGGCCAATACAGTGAAACCCCGTCTCTACTAAAAACACAAAAAAATTAGCCGGACATGGTGGTGGGTGCCTGTAGTCCCAGCTGCTCGGGAGGCTGAGGCAGGAGAATGGCGTGAACCCGGGAAGCAGAGCTTGCAGTGAGCCAAGATCGTGCCACCGTGCCACTGCACTCTGGCCTGGGCCACAGAGAGAGACTTCGACTCAAAAAAAAAAAAATAATAATAAAATAAAATAAAATAAAAAATTAGCCAGGCATGGTGGTGTGTGCCTGTAGTCCTGGCTACTTGGGAAGTTGAAGCAGGAGGATCACTTGAGCCCGAGTTTGAGACTGCAGTGAGCTAGGATCAAGCCACCACACCACACACCCTGGCCCAAGCAACAGAGAAAGACCCTGTCTAAAATAAAAAACAAAAATAAAAACAAAACAGAGCTAGACATGGTGAGGTACACCTAGAGTCCCAGCTACTCAGGAGGTTGAATTAGGAGGATCCTGGGTCCAGGAATTCAAGGCTTTTGTATACCATAATCACGCCTGTGAATAGTCACTGCACTCCTGGGCTACACAGTAAAACTCTGTCTCTTAAAAAAAACAAATAAATAAAACTGAGGCAATCAATTAAGTATGTCTACAAATGGAGATAATGTGCTATATACTAGGAAAAGCAGTTTACATCTATAGAAAGATCTTATTATGTTTAAATGTATTTTCAAAATTATTTGTGTAGCCAGAGAAATCAGACAAGAGAAAAAATAAAGGGTATCCAAATTGGTAAAGAGAAAGTCAAACTGTTGCTGTTTGACAATGTTATGATCGTGTACTAAAAAACCCTAAAGACTCATCCAAAAAGGTCCTAGATCTGACAAATGAATTCAGTAAACTTTCAGGATACAAAATCAATGTACACAAATCAGTAGCACTGCTATACAATAAGAGCAACCAAGCTGAGACTCAAATAAACAACAACCCCTTTTACAGCAGCTGCAAAAAATAAAAACCAAAAACCAAAAACAAACACAAAACCCCAAACTTAGGAATATACCTAACCAAGGAGGCAAAAGACCTCTACAAGGAACACTACAAAACACTGCTGAAAGAAATCACAGACGACACAAACAAATGGAAACAACACAAACAAATAGAAATACATCCTATGCTCATGGATGGGTAGAATCAATATTGTGAAAATGACCATACTACCAAAAACAATTTACAAATTCAAGGCAATTCTCATCAAAATACCATCATCATTCTTCACAGAACTAGAAAAAAAAATCCTAAAATTCATATAAAACTAAAAAGAGCCCACACAGTCAAAGCAAGAATAAGCAAAAAGAACAAATCTGGAGTTATCACACTGTCTGACTTCAAACTATACTACAAGGCTATAGTCACCAAAACACCATGGTACTGGTACAAAAATACGCAGACAGACCAACAGAAAAGAATAGAGAACCCAGAAATAAAGCCGAATTCTTAGAGCCAACTGATCTTCAACAAAGCAAACAAAAAACATACAGTGGGGGAAGGACACCCTATTCAACAAATAGTGCTGGGATAATTGGCAAGCCACATGTAAAAGAATGAAACTGGATCCTCATCTCTCACCTTATACAAAAATCAACTCAAGATGGATCAAAGACTTAAATCTAAGACTTGAAACCATAAAAATTCTAGAAGATAACATCAGAAAAACTCTTATAGAGGTTGACTTAGGCAAGGAGTTCATGAACAAGAATCCAAAAGCGAATGCAACAAAAAGGTAAATAGATGGGACTTAATTAAGCTTCTGCACAGCAAAAGAAATAATCAGCAGAGTAAACAGACAACTCACAGATAGGGAGAAAATTTTCACAAACTATGCATCTGACAATGGACTAATATCCAGAATCTATAAGGAACTCAAATGTATCAGCAAGAACAAAACAAACAATTCCATCAAAAAGTGGGCTATGGACATGAACAATTCTTAAAAGATACACAAATGGCTGACAAACATACGAAAAAACGCTCAACATCACTATCAGGGAAAAGCAAATCAAAACCACAATGCAATACCATCTTACTTCTGCAAGAATGGCCATCATTAAAAAATAAAAAAATAACAGATGTTGGCGTGCATGTGGTAAAAAGGGAATACTTTTACACTGCTGGTGGGAATGTAAACTAGTACAACCACTACAGAAAACAGTATGGAGATTCCTTAAACAACTAAAAGTATCTACCATTTGATCCAGCAGTCCTACTACTGTGTACCTACCAAGAGAAGACATTACATGAAAAAGACACTTGCACATGCATGTTTACAGCAGCACAATTCGCAATTGCAAAAATATGGAACCAATCCAAATGCCCATCAATCAACGAGTGGATAAAGAAAATGTGACACACATATATAGACTACTCAGTCATAAAAAGGAATGAAATAATGGCATTTGCAGCAACCTGGGAGGAGCTGGAGACCATTATTCTAAGTGAAGTAACTCAGGAATTGAAAACCAAACACCATTTGTTCTCATTCATAAGCAGGAGCTAAACTATGAGGATGCAAAGGGATAAGAATGATACAATGGAATGGGTGCAGTGGCTCACACCTATAATCCTAGCATTCCGGGAGACCAAGACGGGCAGATCACTTGAAGTCAGGAGTTCAAGACCAGCCTGACCAAAACAGTGAAAGAGGATGCAGTGAGCCAAGATCACATCACTGCACTCCAGCCTAGGTGACAGAATGAGACTGTCTCTAAATAAATAAATAAACAAACAGAATGATATAATGGACTCTGGAGACTTGGGGGGAAGGGGGGGCAGTAAGGGCTAAAAGACTACACATTGGGTACAGTGTACACTGCTTGGGTGACGGGAGATCAAAATCTCAGAAATCACCACTAAAGAACTTATCCAAGTAACCAAACACCACTTGTTCCCCAAAAATTATTGAAATTTTTAAAAATTAAAAAAAAAACATAATTGTGGATAAGGGTCTATGTCCCATCTGAAAAAGAGAAAATGTAATTTAAAAAGAGCCAAGCTGATTCAAGAGAAGTAGAAATAACCTTAGTAGCAAATGTAACTTTCAACTCAATACTTGATGACTACAGAAGGCTCTTTCCTTTGATCTCTTCAGATATAACCACACCTCTGTGTTAGCTGCTGCTGTTTCTTTGGAATGCCTTCCCAATTGTGTCCACCAAGCAAAAACAATTATTCTTTTAAAGCCTAACACAAATACTTCTTTTCTCTGGCTCAGCTGCTCCCTCACCTGTGGTCCCATAGCAACATATCCCACACTACATTTACATGTTCATCTTTCTGTCACTTACCCGACTGCAAGAATTGTAAACCTGCATGAACTGTAAACCAGACTCTTGAGTACAAGCAGAGGCTCTTGAGTCAGACTGCCCAGGTTCAAGGTTTCAAGGTTTATTAGTGGTAAAACCTGGGCAGTTTCAGTTATCTTGGTTTCATCATCTGTGCATTGCCCACAGTAAACACTCAATACATGCTAACTAGTATTACCTACTTAGCACCATGAAAAAAGAAAATTATTCCCTTCTGAATAAGCGTCCCCCTAAAGCTGTATGCTTTCCTCTTAGTTTGTTAATAGAGAAATAGGTGGAAAGGCACGTAGGAAGAACATGTAGCTAGGACGCAGAGTGGATGCCTGTAATTTGATGAGCAGTAGACAGGCAGCACTCTCTCGCTGAGAGGTAATAGGTAGAAGGAGGATGCATCAGGAATACCAGAGGGCTGCAGACCACAGTAAGGGCTCTGCAATCTTCGTTGAAGAAGGAAGCTTTCTTTTTTTTTAATTTTCAGTAAGTTGACCAGGTGTGGGACAGAAACACTGAGGAACAATAAAGCTTGTGGCCTCAAATTATCTGAGGCAAGAACGATTCATCACACCCGCAAACCCCACAGATGTCATGAGGAAGACCAGAAATGCCAGTGAACCCTTCCCGCTGGAATTCCAGACAAATGTGAGATACCAGAAGAGAAACCCCACACTAAGGCCACTGACACAATGATTCGGTGTAAACTAAAAGATGGAAAGCAAAATCCAATTACCGAAAGCAGAGATTAAGAATAATTAAGAATGGTGGCTCACACCTGTAACCCCAGAACTTTGGGATTACAAAGGCAGGAGGATGACTTGAGCTTAGGAGTTTGAGACCAGCCTGGATAAGCTAGTGATACCCGATTTCTACAAAAAATTTAAAAATCAGCTGGGTGTGGTGGCACACATCTGTAGTCCCAACTATGTGGGAGGCTGAGGTGGGAGGATCACTTGAGCCCAGGAGGCTGAGGCTGCAGTGAGCTGTGATGGTGCCACTGCACTTCAGCCTGGGCAACAGTGCGAGACTCCATCTCAAAAAAAAAAAAAAGAATTCAAGAGAAAAGCTAAAGTGTGGCATACAGAAAAGAGCTCAGGCAAATGGAGGTTTCAATTCTGGTTCCCCTTTTCCTAGCCAACATGACCTTGGACAACCTACTTAGCCTATGAAATTTAATTTCCAGTTAGCTGTATAAGGGGGCTACAGGAACCAGTAACTCTTACCTTGCAGAGCAGCTGGCTTTGAAGGTTAGAAATAATGCGTAAGAAACACCTAGCAGATTAAATGGCACTCAAGAAATAGTTGCCACTTTAATAACTACTATCTATAATTCAACGTATAAATATATGTTTCAACAGAGTACTCTATATTAAGCTTAAGGTTTAATAAAGAATTTTGGCCAATCACACCTATAATTCCAGCACTTTGGGAGGCCAAGGCAGGAGGACTGCTTGAACCCAGGAGTTCCCAGATCAGCCTGGGCTGGGCAGCATAGTAACACCTTGTCTCTCCAAATAAAATATTAAAAATTAGCCAAGTGCGGTGGCACATGCCTGTGGTCCTGGTACTCAGGAGGCTGAGGCAGGAGGATCACGTAAGCCCAGGAGGTCAAGGCTGTAGGGAGCTGTGATCACACCATTGCACACTAGCCTGGGCAACAGAGTGAGTAGACCCTGCCTCAAGAAAAAAAAAAATTTAAAAATCTATTTTTTAAATGAAAAAATTATATAATTACATGAAGTGCACTTTTTTTTTTTTCTCTTTTTTGCCACAGTTAAGGAAGTTTATGGGAAGTATGATAAATTATAAGCAGAAAATCAACAACTTCAAAAAGAGCCATCATCCAAATCTATATGCAAAAAGAGGTAGCAATTGTTACATGAGTTTTTAAATCTTTTAAATGGATTTACACAGATCTCCTACCTGAAGCTGAGCTTCACTCTTGGGATCCAGTGGTCTTCTATAAAGCAAATGCAGATAACCAGAGTCACGATTTCTTTCATTTTGTTCTCTGGCTTCCTCAACACCAGCAAAGCCCTCAAGTAAAGTTGTTTTCAGGCTACTTATATCTCCATGAAGCGACTAGAAAAAGTACAATAATGTGTTGATACAAAAAGTTGTTAAGCCCAAACCTTTTTGTTTGGATCAAGGAAGGTGGTGTTTCTCAAACACTGAACACAATGAACATATGAATATACTTAACTCATGTAAAAAAAAGAATGTAACTGTTTAGAAAGACACTAATGTTCTTTTTTGACATTTATTTTTCATCTCCATTAAAAAAATACATTCTAACGATTGAAAATGCAGAAAATACAAAAAGCATGGGCAGCAGCTCTAATACTACTATGTGAAGATAATTACTGCTAACACTCTAAAGAACTTTCCTCTTTCCAAACATGCTATTTAAGACCCGAACTCTGGAATCAGACAGTCTAAAGCAGAATCCTGGCACCACGACTTGATAAGTGGGTGACTTTTGACAAATTTACCTAAGCCTCAGTTTCCTGACTTGCAAAATAGAGACAGTAACAGTATGTATGACACAGCAAAGTTGTGGAGGATTCAGTGAGATAATACAAGTGATGTGTTTGGCACTAGTTCCTGGCACACAGTAATAAGTAGTAATAACAGTAATAATAATTAACACTATTAACACCAAACATTTAATATTTTCATACTGCATATGTCCTAAAATATCCTTTTTAAAAAATCTAACACTTTAAGACAGTAAAATTTCAAATATACCTAAATTAAATTAACAACTATAATAAACTTTATGGAGTGCATAGCATGTGTCAAAGGGGTAGAAACTCACTCCACCTTATGGATGAGAAAACCAAAAAAATAGAGTAACTAGGTTAACTTGCCCAAAGTCACATAATTTATTAAGTGCTGAAGGTAGGATCTGAACTCAGGGATTCTAGGCAAGCTACTTAGTCATGTTAAAAAAAACAACAACATTGGTGGTCCTTGAAGAAATAAAGTAAATACACCCATGGAGTATTAGGAGAAAAAAAAATTGTTAAATGCAGTTCAACTCAGGAAAAGTATCCATAAACACACACCTCTGTGGTCTCTTTAATCTCCAAAAGAAAGGTATGCAAGTCATCTGATTCTGTTCGCAGCATCTTCATTTCCTCAGAAGTGCCCACTTGGAAACAGGCTTTGGAAGTTCGGGCTTTTAACTCTTCCAACTCCTTCTGAAAGTGTGCAATCTGCAGAAGCCACAAGTGAGGAACTACTCAGTCTGAAGGACAAACAGTAATGTCACTGCTACTGTGCTTACTAACTGCTCAGACTGCTGGGATGGGTCATGCTTCAGTGCTAGAATGAACTAGTCATATAGGGGTTGGCACTCTGACCCATTCAAGTCTGTCAGCTACTTCCAGAAAAACATCCTCAGGAAGCAAATTTACCTCCTCCCCAATTCCAGCCATCACAGGATCTGAATCTTTCCACTGATGTCCCTGCTTTTCTGCAACAGCAGGCTGAAGTGACTTTGCCTGAAATGGAAGGCAAAAGGTTTAAAAATTGATCCTATATAAGCCATAGCTGCTTTTTTTTTTTTTTTTTTTTTTTTTTTTTGGCAGAGTCTGGCTCTGTCGCCCAGGCTGGAGTGCAGTGGCGCAATCTCGGCTCACTGCAAGCTCCGCCTCCTGGGTTCACACCATTCTCCTGCCTCAGCCTCCCAAGTAGCTGGGACTACAGGCACCCGCCACCATGCCCGGCTTTTTGTATTTTTTTTTTTTTTAGTAGAGATGGGGTTTCACCGCGTTGGCCAGGATGGTCTCAATCTCCTGACCTCGTGATCCACCAGCCTCGGCCTCCCAAAGTGCTGGGATTACAGGCGTGAGCCCCCACGCCCGGCCCAAGCCATAGCTTCTATACGCAATTATATCAGTGCCTATTATAGGGAGTGGTGCTCCTGTAACACAGCATTGTTTCTTCACTCATTCTAACGAACCCTTATTTATAGGATCTCTACTTTGTGTAAGGCAGGTCCTAGACAGCACAGATAGAGGTGAACAAGTAGATGAGGGCCCAATTCTCATGGAACTTACCTCCTACTGGGACACGCTAAATAATAAAATATAAACACATCTGATAATTTCAGTTGGAGAACAAACAGGAAAACATAAAGAGAATAAAAGAGGGCACTACTTCAGATGAGATGGCCAAGAAAGCCCTCACTGCGGGCTGCCATCTGAACTGAGGCTGCAAGCAGAAAGCAAGCTATGGGATCTGCAGGAAGCACCTGCCAGGCAGCAAGAAAGGGAAGTGCAGAGGTCTCAAGGCAGGAGAAACCTTGGCAAAGAAAAAAAGTAAACATGGGCTCTGTGAAGTCAGGGCAGACGCTGGAGAGGGCAGGGGTGGGGTCAGGAAGGCAGGCCAGGATAGGTCATGTAAGGTCACTACAGGGAGTCTGGGTTCTATTCTAAAGGTGCTGGAAAGCTACTACTGGTGTTTTAGGAGAGTTTAAATCTCCTTTATGATTTAAAAGATCTCTCTTGCTGCTATCTAGAGTGGGGATAGCAGAGATAGTAGTCGAGAGGTTAACAAGGTGAGAAGTGGCAACAGCTTGACACAGGATGCTAGCAGGGGGACAGAGCTGTGGCCTTATGACATGTGACACAGCAGAGGGTGGAGCTGACAAGACCTCCTGCCAGCCTGGACTGGGGACAGGTACCGTTAAAGAGAGGGATCTAGGATGCTTTGGGGCTTGGGGCTTGTGCAAACATCTGGTTTGTTAGTGCTACTTATTCATTGGAAAAGGACTAGCCTCTAGAGGAGACAGAAATCAAGAGTTCTGCTTTAAAGATGCTATAATTTGAAATGCCCTTTAGATTATTTGATACTTACAACGATTAACACTAAAGAGGTCTTAGACTGCATCAGCATTCATTAACAGCAAACATTTATCTGACAAACACTGTGTGTCATGCATCATGCCACAAGCGTGAACTGTGACCTGGGCACTTACTATGTACCCAGTACAGGTGTGTGTTAGGGTAGGAGAAGGGTTGGTTAGGGGGACACAGAAAGGAAAAGACATAACTCTTGTTCTCAGGGCACTCAAGTAATCACGTGGGAAACAGACATACAATTCTCTTTACATTACACCATAAAAATAAACTGAGATGACAGACTACAAATCTAAATATGAAAGATAAAATAATAAAGCTTTTAGAAAAACATCTTTTTGACCTTGAAATAGAAAATGATTTCTAAAATAAAACATGAAAAACATTAATCATAAAAGAAGAAAAAACTGATATACTCGCCGGGCACGGAGGCTCACGCCTGTAATCCCAGCACTTTGGGAGGCCGAGGCAGGTGGATCACGAGGTCAGGAGATGGAGATCATCCTGGCTAACACCGTGAAGCCCCGTCTCTACTAAAAATACAAAAAATATTAGCCGGGCGTGGTAGCGGGCGCCTGTAGTCCCAGCTGCTCGGGAGGCTGAGGCAGGAGAATGGCATGAACCTGGGAGGCAGAGCTTGCAGTGAGCCGAGATGGCGCCACTGCACTCCAGCCTGGGCAACACAGCCAGACTCCATCTCAAAAATAAAAAAAAAAATAAAATAAAATGATATACTCAACTGTATTAAAATGAAGAACATGTATTCATCGAAGAGACCAAAAAGACAATGAATAGACAATTCACAGTGAGAACATATTTGCATTGTATGTGCATGTATGCGTGTGTATTCAAGGAACTAATTCTTAAAAATCAGAAGGAAAAAGCCAGGCAATCCAACAGAAAAATAGAATAAAGACATGAACAGATACAACATAAAAGAAAATATTCAAATGGCCAATAATCATATTTCAAAAAGCTCAATTTTGCTAATCATTAGAGAAATACAAGTTAAAACCACAAAACAATACAACAAAAGATGAAAAATACCAAGAGTGGCAAGTATGTGGAGCAGCCAGAAATCTCATACACTCTAGGTGGGAATCTACTAATGAGGAATACATGCAGAGTCTATGATACAGCAATCTCACTCATAGGGATACACCCAAGAGAAACCTGTACATGTGTTCACTGAAGACATCACTGGAACAGTCAGAGCAGTACTACATACAATGGCTTAAACCTGGAAACTACTCAAGTGCCCATCAGAGTGGAACAAATACTTGTAATATAATCACACAATAAATTCCATACAACAATGACATGGATAAATCTCACAAACATAATGTTGAACAAAGCAGCCAGATATAAGAATACATAATGTACAATTCCACGTGATAGGAGGTACAGGCAGGCTAACCTCATCTATGCTATTGGAAATCAGGAAACCAGCTACTCTGGCAAGAGTAGTGATTAGAAGGGGACAGGTGAAAAAGAACTCTGGGGTTCTGGCCTCCGCCTCCCGGGTTCAAGTGATTCTCATGCCTCAGCCTCCCCAGGAGCTGGGACTACAAGTGCGCCCCACCACGCCCAGCTAATTTTTGCATTTTTAGTAGAAACGGGGTTTCACCATGTTGACCAGGCTGGTCTCGAACTCCTGGCCTTAGGTGATCTGCCCGCCTTGGCCTCCCAAAGTGCTGGGATTACAATCGTGAGCCACCGTGCCTAGCCAGGTTCCTGTAAAATTCTGTTTCTTGATCTGGATGCTCGTTACCAAGGTATGTTCAGTTGGTGACAATTCACTGAGCTGTACAAGTATCATGTGTACTTTTTTCTATGTGTATTGTACACGAATAAAAAATTAAAATAGCTAAATGGCTTTTATGACTATACAAGTATTCAAACCTCACACTTTGGTATTTACTATCACATAGTCCCAACTACTATGTCCAAGGTCTGAATTCTAAAACATGAAAATTTATTTTGTTCAAATGTATGCTTGGGGCAGTAAATTAATAAACACAAACATCACAAGCTGAATTTAAACACACCTGGGGAGAACCTGGCTTTGCTGCTGGAGGGGTTATCCTGGGCGACTTCTGTACCATTGAGGGCATAGGGCTTGGACTGCCCTGAGCAGGTCGTCCTGCTTGAAGAAGAAGTCAGTTAAAATACACAGCATTTATTACCTTTATTTCTCCTATCACAAATGTCCTTTCTCCAAATCTAAGAAATCAAGTTACACATTGCCCCTGGGCCCACTTTCATGATTTACTTTAAAGAGTGATGACCACCAGCTGCGCTAGCCTTTGTTCTAAGACAATGAAAAAAAAAATTAAAATTTTAGGAGCCAGGTATGGTGGCTCAAACCTGTCATCCTAGCCTTTTGGGAGACTGAGGCAGGAGGACTGCTTGAGCCCAGGAGTTTGAGACCAGCCTGAGCAAGATGGCAAGACCCTGTCTCTATAAAAAATTTTAAATATTAGCCGATGGTGGTGGTACACGCCTGAGTTACTCGGGAGGCTGAGGTGGGAAGATCACTTGAGCCCAGGAGGTAGAGGCTGCAGTGATGTGCCTGGGTGACAGAGTGAGAGTGTCTCAATACAAATACAGTCACTGCAGGTACTCTCCTGTGCTTCTTTTTTTTTTTTTTTCTCGCGACAGAGTCTCGCTCTGTAGCCCAAGCTGGAATGCAGTGGCACGATCTCAGCTCACTGCAATCTCCGCCTCCTAGTTTCAAGTGATTCTCCTGTCTCAGCCTCCCGAGTAGCTGGGATTATAGGCACCTGCCACCACACCTGGCTAATTTTTGTATTTTTAGTAGATATGGGGTTTTGCCATGTTGGCCAGGCTGGTCTTGAACTCTTAACCTCTGGTGATTCACCTGCCTCGGCCTCCCAAAGTGCTGGTATTACAGGCGTGAGCCACTGCACCCCACCAAACAATTATTTTGCCTGTGTTTCTTAAAGAACTGTTCTGTAACTGCTCTTCATGGAGGGCAGACTCCACATGAAAACAAATGCCCAAGAGCAAGACATGTTCTTTGAATCATTAAGTACACTTAGCTCCATAAGAAGTGTCAGAGAGAAGCATGGCAGCATTTAAGCCAGAGCAAATCTCCCAATTTAGAGTATGAAAATCACAGCACATTAATCATTAATGCATGATACAGGAAGCAAGAAAAAATAACCTTGTCCAACTATGTTAGTAGGACTCTTAACACTTAAAACTGTTAATCTGAGAAGGCAGGGCTGAGGTCTAAAGTTGTCTGCTTAAAATCATACCTGATGGTGAGGGCAAGACTGAGGACTTCAATGGCACGGAATTAGGTGATGCTGAGAGAGGCGTGGGATGGCTGAGTGGTCCAGAAGCAGCTGGCTTGGAGGCAGAAGAGAATGGCGGCATCGAGGGTGCGCTCTGGGAGCTACTAACAGGAACAGAGGTAGCCGTGACAGTAAACCTGAAAAATGGCAGCCCCAAGGTCTCAGAAGAGCCTGCTAGAAGATTCTTTTACACTAGCATGAGCAATGTCATAAAAAGATAACTTATTATCTTTTATGTTAACTTACAAAGATAACATACATTCTGCCTTCAGGAAACATAAATGTTTAGCTATTTCTTATAAAAGGTGAAAGCTGCAAGGAAATATTTCTCTTATTGTCTGTTTATTTAGGAATTAATTATTCAGGGGAAATATCAAGTACTTAACTTGAAGACAAAACTAAGTTTATCACAATATGAAATACCAAGTTGATCATGATATGAAATGCTATTGTTTCCAGCTGAGTTTTAAACATGAGGTGGGACACAATTATGCTCAGGACAGTTAGTACTTTCTCTTACCAAGGAAATTACTGAGAACTCCTTTTGAGAGTGAGCACCTTCTCTGGGGAGTGAGAAAGGAAGAGGAATGCAGGTCACTGTCTTTGGGACACTTATGGCCTAAAAGAAATGTAAAGTCGGCTCCACCTAAAGAGCAAAAGTCTGTAGACAATCTAAACATCCAGCATTAGACGACTGGTCAGATAAACTGTGGTGCAGCCAGCAAAATGGAACACTATGTAACCCTTAGCATGAAGTGGATATGTGCCAGTTCAGTACTAACAGTAACTGTGGCGGCGGCACCACCACTACAGCAACAACAGATAGGACAGGCAAGCAGGGAAAAAGCTGGTAGTACTTATATTTGGTGGTTATCTTGGGAGGGGTTACAAGATATAAGGGACTGCTTCCCTCAAAAAGCTTACATTCTAGTGGGGAGAAAAGAACAAGCAGATAAAAAAGTAAATAAATAAAAAATGAGTGAGCTGCAGGACCCAGATCTGGAGGAAACTGGATACCAACCTAAGAATTAGCAGTGAGCAGCCACGGGACTTCACAGGGACTGTCAAGCAGAAGAATCACCTAACGATTTACAGTGTCACAAGATGACTTTGTGGCTGTGTAGACAGCAGTTCAGAGTGAGTTAAGGGTAGACACGGGGGGAAAAAAGACAACAAGGGATTCATTTCCCTTCCAGGATGCATATTCTGGATTGCTTCTTTTTTTAAAATAATATTTCCAACATTTGTAATGTAAAAAAGCAAAACAAATTATCTGAATATAAATCCCTAGTAGTCAAAAAAATAAAATAAAATAAAATAAAATGCTAGCTAAGAGACACTTCTGGACTCTATCCACTGATGAAATGTCAGCTTTTTATGTTGGCTGAATTTCTGTCATTTGCAAGTATTACTCTGGGTAAAAAATTCTACTCAGTAACTCCTCTCACAGCGACTCTACTTCTAGCAAATAACATCTAATATTTCTACTCAACCCACAGAAGAATCAAACTTTAGAAGTGACTTACTTTTCACTCAGGTTGACTTTGACACCAGAGGTTGAGGGTGGGAAGGAGGGCTTCACTGCTATATTTGGAGCAGACACACTTGGCACTGGTGTACTTTCCAGGGTAGGCTTAAAACCAGATGATCCAAAGGAGAATGAAGCAGCTGATGGACCTGTGGGAGACGCTGCAGGGGTGAGGGCTAGGGAGGCTTTAGAAGGGGGAACAAAAGAGAAGGTTGATGGGCCAGGGCTCGGGGCTGCTTTGGAGCTGTCAGAGCCACTGGAATATGAAGACAGCTCCCCAGTGACAGTAGCAGATGACTTCAAGGATGAAGAACCAAAGGAGAACACAGTGGGGGCTCCACCAGCAGGAAGCAAAGAAAAAGTGGCAATGGGAGCAGCAGGTGACGAAGGTGGCAGAGAGGCAGGGGCTGCAGCTGCAGAAGCATCCAGTTTCTGTGGGGCTTGAGAGGAGGTCGGGGTAGTGGGAGTACTTCCTGCAGTGACAAAAAAGGAAGGAAAATGTTAATACCGTAACAGTGAGGTTGACATAATAGAAAGAAAGTGGAAAAGAATTTGTGGTAGAATGAAGTCAGGAATGTTACCAGTTTAAGAAGCAAAAAGAACAGATGGGAACACAGTTAATACTGGAGTTTTCAGGTGGCATGAGATAAATGAAACTGAAGGAAAACTAAGAAAAGACATTAGAATAATTGGACTTCATGGACTTCTCAGTGCTACTACGGCACACAAAACAATTTAGTCACTGCAACATTTCATTAACAACTGGGAAAAAGTTTTAATTCAGACTTCCACCTTATTTCACTAAAAGTAATTCCAGATAAATACACATAGAAAGTCACACAAATACATGTATCTCAAAACAAAGGAGACAAATTGACAGATGTTAGGTCTCAGGATCTGACACCTTGATAAATTTAGAAGTGACCAAAAAAAAAAAAAAAAAAAAATCACAAAGGGAGAAGGTTAAGATTTGTGTAAAAAATAGCTACTCAGGTATCATAACTAAATGGTAATGAACTAAAAAGATCCACAGCAAATGACAAATAAGATGTTTTCTATTTTTTAAAAAGCTCATACAAATTGAGATTTTAAAATTTCAGAACTAATAAACAGGGAATCTAATTCACATAAACACATTTAATCTCTCTCATCAAAGACATATAAACAAGGTACATTTCTAATTTGTCCTCTAAATTATAAGAATGTAAATACATATAACCCCTTATGTTTGGATGGGTAAAACAAGCCTGAACCTTTTTATCACTGGTAGGTGACTTGTAAGTTTTTTAAAGAAAACATTTTGGCATTGTATAAAAAACCATAAAAAACAGACCCAGTAATTCCTCTTCTAAGAATAAAGCTTACAATAATAATGCAAAAAATGAAAAAGATATTTAATGCAATCCAAATGGTTAGGGGGAAAAAAAAAAAAGTCAATGGAAGGCTGGGTGCAATGGCTCATGCCTGTAATCCCAGAGCTTTGAGAGGGCAAAGCAGGAGGACCCTTTGAGTCCAGGAGTTTGAGCCCAGCCTGGGGAACAAAGTGAGACCCTGTTGCTACAAAAACTACAAAAAATCAGCCAGGTGTGATGGCTTGTGCCTATAGTCCCAGCTATCTGGGAGGCTGAGGTGGGAGGATCACTTGAACTTGGGAGGCAGAGGCTGCAGTGAGCCAAGATCCTGCCACTACACTCCAGCCTGTGCAACAGAGTGAGACGCCCGTTTCAAAAATGAATAAATTTTTTTTCTGTTTTCCAAACTTTCCATAAGGTAAAAATATTAATCTTTAAATTAAATAACCAACTAAATAAATAACAAAGGAACACTTTGTGTCAGTATTTTCTATTTACATTAATAGTTAATAGAGCTTGGCTGTTCCAAATTAGCTAAGATGGCAATTTATCTTCATGGAAGACACTATGTCTAAAGCAATGTAATAATACTTAGGATACAAGTATGAAAATACCACTTTCTGAAAACAAAAATCCAAGTAAACTGTCACTTTGATGAAAGTATAATAATGCAAGCAAATCTATTCTGTTAATACTTCTTTATACAACAGATATGGAACCAGCAACAACTAACTTCTGTAAAGACACACATAGATGTTAAACACTTCCATGCATATTAGGTAAACTGACATGAAAAATACATACCAGACCCTAAAGAAATCATTAGCATTTTTTCCACTGAAAACGAACTGATTATTGGAAAACCATCATGCTACTACTACTTCTGATCAATACCGCATTCTTGGAACTGCAGTGTAGAAACAGGTGGAACCATAATGTCTTCTGAACCCATGGAGTAGGTGTTAGCTACACTTAGCTGACAGGACAGACACTCCCCCTGCAGGGGCTCTATTACACTCATCTGAACACAACTACTACCTCTGGACAAACTGTGAAGGAAGAGGGGAGTTTCTCTAGGAAAGGCTAACAGTAAAACTGGCCTCTGATTGTGCTCCAGTGTTGAATGCGCTAGTAGCAAACGCTCAGAAACAAACCTCGTCCCACAGGCTCCTAATCTCACAGGCTGCTCTGCTTATTACAGACACACCAGGCAGCTGGGTATAGGTAGTTCATGGTACCCTTATTCATGGCTGAATAAAGAGGAAAAAAAAACCCAACACAAAGAGTACACACTATGAATAACGGACTACCCCGATACAACACTCTGCAAGCCATCTGGTGTATCACTTGGGGTAGTGCTGCCAGTTGTTAGGGCCTAAGTATCTGAGTGGCTCTATTTGGGATATACAACTCACTGTGCACTGCGATGCAGTGAGAGAATATACCCCTAAGTATTGTTAACCTTATCCAAACCAACTGGTCATACATTTTTGCTTAGATAGGAAACTGGTCATAATAGAAGAAAAAAAATGTATTAGTTATGTACTCACAGAATTAAAAAAGAGAAATATTAGTCAAATTTGAATATATGAAACAATGATCTTTTTAAAAGTTTTATATTTTCTGGTCAGGCACAGTGTATCATGTCTATAATCCCAGCACTTTGGGAGGCTGAGGCAGGAGGAACACTTGAGTCCAGGTGTTTGAGACCAGCCTGGGCAACATAGTAAAATCCTATCTCTATAAAACATTTAGGAAGGCCGGGTGCGGTGGCTCAAGCCTGTAATCCCAGCACTTTGGGAGGCCAAGACGGGCGGATCACGAGGTCAGGAGATAGAGACCATCCTGGCTAACACGGTGAAACCCCGTCTCTACTAAAAGTACAAAAAACTAGCTGGGCGAGGTGGCGGGCGCCTGTAGTCCCAGCTACTCCGGAGGCTGAGGCAGGAGAATGGCGTAAAATCCGGGAGGCGGAGCTCGCAGTGAGCTGAGATCCGGCCACTGCACTCCAGCCTGGGCGACAGAGCAAGACTCCGTCTCAAAAAAAAAAAATAAACAAAAATAAATAAATAAATAAAACATTTAAAAAACAGCGGCATATGGTGGCACATGCTTGTAGTTCCAGCTGCTTGGGAGGCTTAGGTGGGACTGCCTGAGCCTGGGAGAGGAAGGCTACAGTGAGCTGTCATCATGCCACTGCACTGCAACCTAGGCAACAGAGTAAGACCCTATCTCCACACAAAAAAAAGTTTCTTTTCACAAGTGATACAAATCTCACTGTAAACATTTTTAAAATACAGACTAGTATTTATATGTGTGCACTCATTTTCATGGAGGATAGGTACCAAAGTGTTGACTGTGGCCATTGCTTGATGACTGATGGGCTTTAAGTGATTATGATTTTGTATGCTCTCATTTTCCTCCAATAAACATCTATTACTTAAATAATGTTTCCAAAAGGAGAAAAAAAACCTCAAGAAAATATAAACAACAAAAATACCCATGTTCCCTTCACCTAGAAATAACCACCATTTAGATTTTAAATTCATCTCCAAGTTTTTTTTCTATGTATGTTTTTTTCTCATACAAAAAGGAACACAGAATATAGGGTTTTTTTTTTCTTTTTGTGATGTATTCCACTCACTCCTTCCCAGTCAATAAATATAACATTTATAATTGTTACATGGCATTTCACTGTAAGACTATACAATCATTTCTTTAACCAACCCCCATGATTAAGCACAATGTCTTTTGGATGCACATCACATAACACAGGGTCTTAGAATACTGTTGGTAAACGACTGGATGCAAACCATCTGGTTGACCTTCCTTCATCTCTGAAGTAAAGTAATGGCTGCAGAATAAAGCTTGAGGGTAGGGAAAGGCAAACATGTGCATGCACGTTCAAAAAAAAGATTAGCGTGTGCCTTCCTAAGACAGCCGAGCCTGGTAAAGATAATCACTATGTGTCTTCACACCATGTTGGTTCTTGGAAATACTCTTGTGCAAGTCCCATGGTATTCCCTTATTGATAAAGCACGCAGAGGCACATACCTGGTGACTTGGGCTGTCGCTCTCCTTCCAGTGAAAGTCGCTCCGGTGTTTTGATGAGAGACTTAACCCCAGGATTTTGATTAATCATATAAAATGGACAAAGCACACCATCTGTTGAAAGTAACATGAGAACTGGAGTAGGAGGAAGAGTCTTTTCATCATCTGTTAAAAAAGAAAACAAAAGCAATAAAAGAACCAAGTCAATTTAAGGGCCTGAGGCCGGAAGGCAAAGACTGCCCTCAACATGAAGAGGGTTTAAGGGACTCATCTGAATAGCAGCTCAAGTTAGTTTGTTCTGATTTTAGACCTGAACAGTCTTCCATGCACCAGCTAAAGAGAGCTCCTGCCGCTATCAGATCACCACCATCCTGCTGGGCCCTGCCTAAAAGCTCCATCCCCAGTAGCTCTGACTCTCCCAAAGGTCCCTCAGTTTTTACAAGTGTCTCAGTGTTCAGGAAGCAGGCTTGGCACTCCCCTGACCAAGACAAGAGTATCTAGGAAGTACTTGGGTCATTAGGAAAATGAGACTAGACTCTTTGGAATGGACAGGACACAGAAAGATGAGTCAAACTACTTAATCCTCATTCACAGTTGAATGACAAGTATGTATTTTATCAATTAAGGTTTCAAGAGAATCAGAGCAAATGAGCTAATCAGAACAAATACTCCTGCCTAACCAGGGAAAGAACAAGCAACTTAATGGTGCCTGATGGGGACACCTCTCTAAACTTAAGTACCAGATGGCAAAGACTGTTTCTTTTGTGGCACTTTTACATTTCAATGACTACAGCATAGCCAAGCTACTGCGGGGAAGATCTATTCAAAACACATATCCAGGCCCTGTTTGGAAACCATGGGCCTGAGGTCTCTATTTTCCAATCCTTGCCTTCAAACCAAGTACTTTGGTATGTGCAGTACCAGATTCGGGTATTGCTTCTTTGGGAGGTCACCAGGGAATTGGACTGGACAAAGAAACCAAGCCATAAAATCCTGGCTTGTTCTATATTTCAACCAGATTCTAAGTACACCCAGACACGTGCAAGTGTGCAAACATACACCCACACATACACAGTGTCTGGCCTTGGTCTCATCAATGAATATCCATTCAAATCAGTTCAGTGTTGTCACAATACAGCCTGTATCACTCTTCAGGTAGAAATGTGCTGCCAGAAGCTACAAGTGCCCAGCAGAGTAGACTCTGTCAGTAACATTTAACTGGTGTTTCAATATTAACCCTAACTAGAAAGAAGACTATTTCTGCACTAATTACCAGGCTACACTTACTGATGGTGATTTCCACTTGGTTCGTATAGTCTACAGCAACTCCCATGGGCAAGGAGTCATCACTCTTGTCTGTCACGGGCAATTCGGCTCGACTAGAATCCTCCAGTAGCCAAGATTCCCAATTAATCTAAAAAAAAAAAAACAAAAAGAAGAAAATGCCACGGTGGTTAGAGCTTTGCATTGAGTCCTCCTAGCATTGTTCAAATAGGAGAGAACAGAGATGCCTCACTTGGTTTAGATGTATGTGTTGACTAGGAAGGAGGCTCTGAAATCTGGGAAGATGGTCTAAAAGCCAGAAGTACCCCCAACAAATGGGAAGTTAATTTTCCAAATCGACCCCCTCTCTATCTGTTCCTGGTGTACCAAGCCCCTGCCTTGTGAATAATCACTATCACGAACACTTTCTGAGGTGCGTTCCATGACAACTAGGTAGACTGCTGACCATGAGGGATAAATCCAACAGCTGCAGTCAGCCAGTCAATACCTGCTCCTAGACATTTTGGATTGGGACCAGGAACTCCAGCTCATCTCTACTGGAGTCTTTCACAGAGACGCATGTAAGGCTGGCCTGTGCTCAGATGCCCTGTGCGCAATCGTCTATAGAGATAGAGATAACCTTAGTTCTTCTCTTTCCAGTTCTTGGTGCCAGTTCCTCAGACTGGTCAGCTTTCCTGTCCCTACAGTCCTTGAGAAACTACTAAGTCTTTCTAGTAAACTCCCTTTTTGCTTAAGTTTGCTTGGATAGGCTCTGTCCCTTCCAACAAATGACTCTTGGTTTTTAAAATCACTAACAGTTTGCCTAACTTTCAGTGTTGACCAGACTGGGAAGCATGAATCACAGGGGAAGAGTGCTTAATGACTAACAAAGAAAAACAGGCTGGATGCAGTGGCTCACGCCTGTAATCCCAGCACTTTGGGAGGCTGAGGCAGGTGGATCACCTGGGGTCAGGAGTTTGATTTTTTGTTTTGTTTTGTTTTGTTTTTGGAGGGGGGATGGAGTCTCGCTCTGTCACCCAGACTGGAGTGCACTGGCGCAATCTCGGCTCACTGCAAGCTCCGCCTCCTGGGTTCACACCATTCTCCTGCCTCAGCCTCCCGAGTAGCTGGGACTACAGGCACCCGCCACCATGCCCGGCTAATTTTTTGTATTTCTAGTAGAGACGGGGTTTCACCGTGTTAGCCAGGGTGGTCTCGATCTCCTGACCTCGTGATCCGCCCGTCTTGGCCTCCCAAAGTGCTGGGATTACAGGCTTGAGCCACCGCGCCCGGCCCAAAGAAGGTTCTTATATGCAAAGGTGCTTTGCTCTTTCTGACAGTTTTTCAAAGTCAAACAGAAAGTATTTCTGGTGAGTCATCTGCATGTTTTTCTTTCATAATTGAGGATGGATTATTGTTAAATTGTATAGAAGGAGGAGGTTCAAGTAACAGGAAGAAAACAAAGATGACAAAACAGGACAAGGCAGAAAAAGCCTCCTATGCATTGGGCATACTCCAGTTGGAGGTTAACTGCATAGCATGTTTCCACAGACCAGGGATGGATCCTAAAAGAACAGAAGTGAAAGAAGTATTAAGTCTGACACCCGTGTTTCTCCATGCAATAGCCAAGCCATTTGGCCAAGGCACTCAGTCACTGAAGCTTTGCTGTCATGCAGAAACTTGATAAAACAGATGTGAGACAATGTACACCTTAACCACACACAAAAAAGAAAGTACCACAAAAGTGACAAAAAAGATTTACCTGATCACTTTGTCGAGCAAGGATACTAACTTCTGTTGAAGCTGCAGATGCTGCCAGCACTAAATCCCTTAAAGAATAAAACCAGAGACCATTACATTCAAATATAGCAATAGTTCTCTAACTTGGGTCTGCAGGTAACATCTGTGAGGGCTGCCTCTACATGTCGAGGAGAGAGTAAGGTTTTCTATCTAGTTGAACAAAGGTGGGAAGATTCTAGATATAAAGCTGAACTTTCTAGTTTCTGTGAGAAAGCCCTGTGGAATCAGCTCACTGCCTACCTACAGGAAGACAAAAGGAAAGACACAACAGAATCAAGTCAGAGTTCACAATCAATATGCCACCCAAAGGCAGAATAATGTAGCTAGAGGGATGGAAGCTTTGCTTTGAGTAATCTCCATTCCAATGGGCAACTCTGCTCTCAGAAGGAAACTTTTAATATATTCCTTGAGTATCAGTATTTTCATAAATCATCACTAGGGGTTAATGAGAAAATTAGATTTTTGAAATTAGTATGTATTTAATATGAATAACTCAAGATTGGGGAAAAAGAAATAATAGACATTATCAAGAATAAGCTGAAAATACGTTCAAGGTATCTCAGCCTCCACTTTCCTCTATAATAGAAAAGATTTCAGGCTGGGTGCTGTAGCTCACACCTATAATCTCAGTACTTTAGGAAGCCAGCCTGAGTAACATAACAAGATCCCATCTCTACCAAAAAACAAACAAACAAACAAACAAACAAAAACTTTAAAACTAAGCCAGGTGTGGTGGCATGTGCCTGTAGTCCCATCTGGGAGGCTGAAGTGGAAGGATCACTTGAGCCTGGGAGTTCCAGGCTTCTGTGAGCTACAATCGTGCCACTGTACTCCAGCCTGGGTAATGGAGTGAGACCCTGCCAATCCATCAATCCTTCAATCAATCAATCAATCAATCAATCAGAAAAGATTTCAACACGGGACAAGGTGACTCAGGTGTGATCTTCCAGTGAGAGCAGGAATGCCCTGTCCAGACTCTCTGCTCACCATTCCTCAATGTAACTGAGGAAGTAATGATGCTGTCTCTCTGTGCAGCTGCCGTAACAGGGCTCCATAAAGTTCACAAATATCTCTGGGTGTTTTTCTTCTTTTTTCTACAATGAACAAAGCAAGAAAAAAATTATGTGCAATTTTTCTCGGATCCTACAGTAAAAGAATCTCAAATGATAAATCATTTAAAGTTGTATGAGAATATTCACTCAAAGTCTAAGTCCAGATATACGGACATGGTATAAAGTCTAAGTCCAGATATACAGCACTTAGTACAAGGAGTACAAACATTGGCCATCAAGCGAACTGCATTTAAACTCTGTTCTGCAACTTTCTGTCCATGACAGATGCAGATTTTTCAACATTCCTGATACTTAGTGTTCTCATGTGTATACTAGATCTCCTAAGCCTACTTCAGAGGCTACTGTAAGTGTAAAATGAAATGATACATATAAAACTTCCAGCCCAGTACGTGAAACGTAAGTAGAAATTAATAAATACTAGTGTTAATATTATCCCCTAGAATAGAAAAAACCTCTAATCTTAAAAGAAGGCATCTACACAAACATTTTAAAAATGCAACCTTATTAGAAACCCAAGAGTTAAAAACAAGACATCTTTTTCAAATATCAAATTGGCCTCCCTTGACACCCAATCTCAAACACATACCAGTCATCATCTATCCCGAACACAGCTTTATTTTCTCCATCACTCTTATCAGTCCTTGATTTCACACTTAGTATTGACTATCCCATTAGAATGTAAGACCAGCCAGGTGTAGTGGCTCAGACCTATAATCCTAGCGCTTTGAGAGATCGAGGTGGGAGAACTGCTGAAAGCCAGGAGTTTGAGACCAGTGTGGGCAACAAAGCAAGACCCCACCTCTACGAAAAATTTAAAAACAGCTGAGTGTGTTGGTGCATGCCTGTGGTCCCAGCTACTCGGGAGGCTGAGGCAGGAGGATGAGTTAAGCCCAAGAATTTGAGGCTGTAGTGAGCTGTGATCCCACCACTACACTCCAGCCTGGGCAACAGAGTGAGACTCTGTCTCTAAAAAATAAGTAAAAATTATCAACAACAAATTTAACACCATTAAAAGCAAGGCCATCACCTTGATCACTGCTATGTACTCAGCTTTAAAGCAGTGCCTAGCATACTGTTGGCATTAAAACTTCGAGAGCAAATGAAATAATTTTAAAAATCAAGATACTGTCTTGCTCTTCTAAAATTTCTTTATCGAGTTAACCAAGACCCATAGTTTATAACTGAAGCAAAATCATTTGTTTTTTTTTTTTTGAGATGGAGTCTCGCTCTGTCTCCCAGGCTGGAGTGCAGTGGCCGGATCTCAGCTCACTGCAAGCTCCGCCTCCCGGGTTTACGCCATTCTCCTGCCTCAGCCTCCCGAGTAGCTGGGACTACAGGCGCCCGCCACCTCACCCAGCTAGTTTTTTGTATTTTTTAGTAGAGACGAGGTTTCACCGTGTTAGCCAGGATGGTCTTGATCTCCTGACCTCGTGATCCGCCCGTCTCGGCCTCCCAAAGTGCTGGGATTACAGGCTTGAGCCACCGCGCCCGGCAGTTTTTTGTATTTTTAAGTAGAGACGGGGTTTCGCCGTGTTAGCCAGGATGGTCTCGATCTCCTGACCTCGTGATCCGCCCGTCTCAGCCTCCCAAAGTGCTGGGATTACAGGCTTGAGCCACTGCGCCCGGCCGCAAATTCATTTTTTTTTAAACTTCATACCAAAACAATAGAACACGCTGTGGACACTCCAATGTTGGACTCCAGGCCCATGGTACAGCATGGAAACCTTATACCTGAAGTTGCATCATCACTGCCAGTAAGTAAAAGAACCTGAAATCAGGCCAGGTGCGGTGATGCACACCTGTAATCCCAGCACTTTGGGAGGCCTGGGTGGGCAGATCACTTGAGCTTAGGAGTTCAAGACCAGCCTGGGCAACATGGCGAAACCCCATCTCCACCAAAAAAAAAAAAAAAAAAAATTAGCCAGGCATAGTGGTGTGCACCTGTAGTACCAGCTACTCAGAAGGCTAAGGTGGGAGGATCACCTGAGTCCAGGAGGTCCAGGCTTCAGTGCGGTGAGATCACATCACTGTACTCCAGTCTGGGTGACACAGTGAGATCTTGTCTCAAAAAAAAAAAAAAAAAAAAAGAGTTTCTTCAGATTGTGGTGTATTTTATTGTGCTCCTATGTAAGATGAAGAATTAACTATTAAAATTACACTTTCAACATACAAAAAAAAACCAAAACACCCACAAACACAAAAAAAACCTTGAAATCAAATCAAAGCCTCCAGCTTTATTAGAAGACTTCTCTAATTCTCAAAGAATGAAATTTCTTTCACATGCATACCGGCAGGAGAGCCATCACCACATCCGGAGACGTTTCCAGGGTCCCATCTGCAGCAGCATACACTATTGTGAAGACATATGTACCGATCCACAGCACATCCAGAACTGAAAGACACATCTTAATCAGTAGGTCATAAAAGTGACAGCAACCAGATACAACCAAAAGTAGCTTATGTTTGGATTAGCCACTGCATGCTATAATACACACTATGGATAAAAAAAAAATCAAAGGCCCAGATTTCATTGACTAAATATAATTCACAGGTACAAAGATCCAAGAAGCCCAAACTCATCCCCAAATGATAATTTTTCTGCTGGATTATAATCAGGGCAAATTATGAAGAATTGTAATAAAAACTCGGGATCCATTTCATGTCATTTACCATGAAACACAGACGTCACCCAGAGGGCCATATTTTACACTGACTTAATTAGCTGTTTGAAATAGTGACATTATTCATAAAGCAAACACCAACACCTCACTGAGCAGGTACATTATATGATTTCGAATTTCTGTAATATACATAACATGTCATTAGAGGTCAGCCCAATAAGAAAAGCAGTTGTTACCTCTGACAGGATGATCTGACTCATAAAACGGAGGACAAGGAATGACTTTTTTTTCCTGCAAAGTCTGAAAGAGATTTGGAGGGGAAAATAAAGTATCAAATGAAACAATCCCTAAACCAATCAAACTATCAAATCTAATCTATTCCTTAGATGCCACCTGTTCCATCTCCTTGGCCAGGTGAGACTGAAGACACAGAACAGTGCTATCTACTTCCAGGACTTCATCCTACAGAAATGCATGAACGTGGCCGGGTGTGGTGACTCACACCTGTAATCCCAACACTTTGGGAGGCCGAGGCAGGTGGATCACCTGAGGTCAGAAGTTCGAGAATAGCCTGGCCAACATGGCAAAACCTTGTCTCTACTAAAAATACATAGCCAGGCACTGTGGCGGGCACCTGCAATCCCAGCTACTGGGGAGGCTGAGGCAGAAGAACTGCTTGAACCCGGGAGGCGTAGGTTGCAGTGAGCTGAGATCGTGCCACTGCACTCCAGCCTGGGCAACAAGAGCAAAACTCAGTCTCAAAAAAAAAAAACAAAAAACGCAGGAACATGTTCAGATATAGGTAATGAGAGTAGTCAGTGCAACACCATTCGCAGCAGCAACAGCACTAGCACTGATGCAGATAATCATCAATAGTGGAATAAGGCTGGGCGAGGTGGCTCATGTTTGTAATCTCAGCACTTTGGAAGGCCAAGGTGGGCACACTGCTTGAGCCCAGGAGTTTGAGACTAACCTGGGAAACATGGCAAAATCCTGTCTCTACAAAAAATACAAAAATTAGCTGTGCATGGTGGCAAGCGCCTGTAGTCCCAGCTACCTAGGAGGCTGAGATGGAAGACTCACCTGAGTCCACGAGGCTGAGGCTGCAGTGAGCCATTACCTTATCACACCATTAAACCCCAGCCTGGGCACAGAGCAAGACCATCTCTCAAAAAAAAAAAAAAAAAAAAAAAAAAAATTTAAGGCAAACAGCAAAGCAACAAAATTAAATAAATTGCATTATTTTTTTTTTTTTTTTTTTTTTTTGAGACGGAGTCTTGCTCTGCCACCCAGGCTGGAGTGCAGTGGCCGGATCTCAGCTCACTGCAAGCTCCGCCTCCCGGGTTTACGCCATTCTCCTGCCTCAGCCTCCCGAGTAGCTGGGACTACAGGCGCCCGCCTCGTCGCCCGGCTAGTTTTTTTTGTATTTTTAAGTAGAGACGGGGTTTCACCGTGTTAGCCAGGATGGTCTCGATCTCCTGACCTCGTGATCCACCCGTCTCGGCCTCCCAAAGTGCTGGGATTACAGGCTTGAGCCACCGCGCCCGGCCTAAATTGCATTATCTTTTTACAGGTTAGTGCCCTAAAAGATTATGTACCAAATTTCATGTAACTTTCGGTAATAACAACTAAGAAACATAACCTTAAACCTACACCGCCTACATTCAGCACTCTGCTCCCCTCCTCGCAAGAGAACAGTCTTGAGGAAGAAGGCACAACAAAGGCCTTAGCATCACCTGTGAATCCCTCCTTCGTGTCCAGGTTCAATAGATACATGTGGGTTCCTTGCAACTCAATTGATATTGAAGGATATTTGTGAACATTATCTCAAGAAATTCACAGGGAGGATGACAGAGTGCACATGCAACAACAAGTGTACCCATTTTCTTTGGTGCCCATAGTTAGAGAAACAGACCATCAAAGACGGGCTCAGTGAAAAGACAAATACTGTGCTTTAACCCAGAGTGATTCTGTATTATCAACATAGCTTTTTCACTAACTCTTTTCCCTTAAGCTCTGTTTTTACGGAATGGACTGAAAAAGTTGGGGAACAGTGCATAGCGTATTATCACATTTTACATGAAAAACAAAACAAAACAAAAATGCAGCTACACATAGACTATTTGTATAACATCCAGAAAGTCTGGAAGGCTACGTACTCAACACAACACAGTGGGTGCCTCTGGAAGGAGGACTATGGGAAGGAAGGGAAGAGCTCCACTCTTCACTCACTGATGGATTTGTTACAATGAGTATAAATTACTTTTTAATAGGAAAAACAAGAAAGATACTCCCAAACCACCCCCCAAAAAAGCGAGCAACTTAAAAATTCTGAAGT
This sequence comes from Rhinopithecus roxellana, assembly GCF_007565055.1. Classification (NCBI taxonomy): domain Eukaryota; kingdom Metazoa; phylum Chordata; class Mammalia; order Primates; family Cercopithecidae; genus Rhinopithecus; species Rhinopithecus roxellana. Next base: position 15,126,265 of record NC_044564.1, read on the forward strand.
TCAAGATAAGAACTTACAGGAAGATACTGGACCACAGTTCCATTCTGTTTTCCCACTGCCAGCTGCTTTCCTTTGGGGCTCCAGCACACTGAGCAAAGACAATATTACCAAATAAAAACAAGAAAATGGAGCAAACCAATGAGATCTGTCACACACAGCTAATTATCAATTCTCATTCCTCTGTCAGTCCCTGGAAGATTGTAGGATCATCCCTATCCAGCAAAGTGGAAAAAAGTAAAATCATTTTAACGACATAAGCCAACTGATTTATCACTGGGCTTATTGAATTGAAAGCTAAAAACGCTTTTTCAATAGATTACTGTCCCGAAAGCTGCAAAATACAGAAAACTCTGCAGTCTTTAGATAAGACAAGCAGAAGAGAGAAGGTTTCCAAATACCAAGAAATCACTGGCTGGGCGCGGTGGCTCACGCCTATAATCCCAACACTTCGGGAGGTCAAGGTAGACAGATCACTTGAGGTCAGAAGTTTGAGACCAGCCTAGCCAACATGATGAAACCCCGTCTCTACTAAAACATACAAAAATTAGCTGGGCATGGTGGCACGCGCCTGTAACCCTAGCTACTCTGGAGTCTGAGGCAAGAGAACTGCTTGAACCCAGAAGGTGGAGGTTGCAGTGAGCCGATATCGCATCACTGCACTCCAGCCCGGGTGACAGAGCAAGACTCCGTCTCAAAAAAAAAAAAAAAAAAAAAAAGAAATCATTCTCCTGCTCCCATTTAACATTTCAAATGCTTTTCCCCATGAAGGTACAAGTGACTTTCAGAGTACCACCATTACAGATTCAGAAACAATTATTCTCAAAAAACTCTTCTAAATCAGCTGTACCAAAATATTTCTCCAGAAAACCCAAGTACATTCAGGTTAAATTATGTATGCTGCTTAGCTTCAAGGACATTAACTATGGGTATAAAGAATACTCTCAGGCCGGGCACAGTGGCTCAAGCCTGTAATCCCAGCACTTTGGGAGGCCGAGGCGGGCGGATCACGAGGTCAGGAGATCGAGACCATCCTGGCCAACACGGTGAAACCCCGTCTCTACTAAAAAAATACAAAAAACTAGCCGGGCGAGGTGGCGGGCGCCTGTAGTCCCAGCTACTCGGGAGGCTGAGGCAGGAGAATGGCATAAACCTGGGAGGCGGAGCTTGCAGTGAGCCTGCGATCCGGCCACTGCACTCCAGCTGGGAGACAGAGCGAGACTCCGTCTCAAAAAAAAAAAGAAAAAAAAAAGAATACTCTCAGCCGGGCACAGTGACCCACACCTGTAATCCTAGCATATGTGGGTGGAGGAGGGCAGATCACTTGAAGTCAGGAGTTCAAGACCAGCCTGGTCAACATGTAGAAACCTTGTCTCTACAAAAAATACAAAAATTAGCTGGACAAGGTGTGCATGCCTATAATCCCAGCTGTTTAGATGGCCGAGGCATGAGAATTGTTTGAACCCAGGAGGTAGAGGTTGTAGTGAGCTGAGATGATGCCACTGTACTCCAGTGTGGGTGACAAGAGTGAGACTGTCTCAAAAAAAAAAGAAAAAAAAGAACTCTTCCATTCTTAACCTCCCTCACCATGTTAAAAAACAAAACAAAACAAAACAAAACAAAACCAGCTATCCGCTTTTACTTCTAGAAATCAATTCTTAAGTAGATGACCATGATTGTATGTTACAGTGTGAAAGCCTTTATTACTCACCCGAGGTTACTGCTACAGTGGAAGGAAGAGTTGCACATACTTTCACTGTTTCCGTGACTTGCAGGACAGCAATACTACCATCAGCCAGACAAACCGCCACCATGGAGGGGACAGTGGGGTTCCACTTCATATCAATCACCATGCCTCCTGCATCTTTCAAAAGCTTATGATAGGCAAATGGACGTTTTTGCTGTTTAGCCTTTCAAAACAAATATGCAAAAGTGAAATAAGTTAAAAAATTAGTAAATGCACAAACATTTAATATTCAATGGAAATTACTGAATATACAAGTTATCTCAAATCAGTTTATTTTTCTCCATAACCATAAAAAAAGATTTAGCTTTATACATCAATCTATTTGCTATAGACAATTTCAACACAACTTTGAAAATGGCAATCAATCATTCTAACATGCTTAGGGGGACTCTCAGCAGGGGAATGCACAACTGCAAAATAACCAATAAATAGCAGACACTAGATTAAAATCTTGACTCTGCTTCTTAATAGTGCTGGGACCTTGGACAGTTAAACTCTGAGCCTGTTTCTCTACCTATAAAATGAAGATAACAGTACCTACTACATAAGGCTGTGGTAGGCATGAACGAGGCACAAGGCATATAAAGCACTTAGTACAGAGTCTGACACACAGTCAGTATAAACACTTGCTATTATTATCATCTTTCTTAAACTGCTTGAAATGGAAGAACATTGCATTATGAGGCGGAAGACCCAAAATGCAGGAACTTTTGACATTGTCTATTAATCTATCACTTTGGGCAAGTCACCTAAGCCTCCTGATAACAACTTAGGGCAGATGGCGTTATGAAAGAATTTTTTTTTTTTTTTTTTTTTTGAGGCGGAGTCTCGCTCTGTCGCCCGGACTGGAGTGCCGTGGCCGGATCTCAGCTCACTGCAAGCTCCGCCTCCCGGGTTTACGCCATTCTCCTGCCTCAGCCTCCCGAGTAGCTGGGACTACAGGCGCCCGCCACCTCACCCGGCTAGTTTTTTTTTGTATTTTTAGTAGAGACGGGGTTTCACCATATTAGCCAGGATGGTCTCGATCTCCTGACCTCATGATCCGCCCATCTCGGCCTCCCAAAGTGCTGGGATTACAGGCTTGAGCCACTGCGCCCGGCCATGAAAGAATTTCTTGAAGTCCCTTCTGTCTCAAAGATCTATGGTTCTATAATTAAGGATTTTTTTTTAACCCACATTTTAATCTAGAGAGAGACTTCAAGGGTTAACCTATGAAGCTTCCGAGTTACAGTTCAACACAAGGAAATCTGCTTAGGGTTCTCATGTTGACATCACAGTGTAACAGTAGCTTACCTCATTTGAGAATGTGCGAACATCAAAAAAAGCAATAATGGAACCGTATTCACTGGACATCATGCACACAGAGAGTGTGAGATTATCACAGCTCAAGGCCAGGTGATGGATTGGGAATTTCATAGGAACTAGTAAGCCTTGGACTTTATCAACTATGAAAACAAAGAAATACAAAGCAGAAAACAGTATGTTCTAAGCATAAAGCCACAACCTCTACCCAGTTCAACGTGAAAAAATTTTTTGCATCTACATAAACACACATACACCCCAATACCTAGTTATACAGATAATCTTTACTTTCTTAAGATATATAATCATGCATTAAGTATCCCAGGAATTCTTCCTCATACTATCTGGGGAAACTAACTGTGGCTGTTGCCCTTGCTGAAAATATTTTTGCAACAATGCTCTAAATAGTACACATTACCAATAGTTTGGATCGTACTGTTGTGCCAACTGAAAACCCATGCCAATAAAACCCTTCACCCAGAGAGCCAGAGCCCAAGTTCAACTGAGCAAAAATAAAAGCATGGCATAATGGTTAAGTGCTTCCCTCTTGAGCTGAGAAGAACAACTCATGTAAGGAAAAGTACAAAGGACCAAGGAGAAAACCTAGAAAGGCTTCCATTAATCTTCTTGGGAGTCAACCTTCAAACTCACAGCAGTGTTCATTTTAGTATTAGAATGACTTCTTGGGAAGGAAACACAAGAGCATGCCACCACACTCCTCTCTCTACTTTGCAACATAAACCAGGGAACTTACCTATTTTATTGGGATCATCTCCGGGTTTATTTTGAATAAGAAGATTTTTAGTAGGAAAAATCTGCAAGCCACTGGCTCCACCAGCAAAGACCAGACCATATTTGTTGGACACAGCAAGCAGACTCGAGCGTTCCTTGGGCAGTTCCTCAGGGGAGTCAAAGATTCTCACCTTCTTTAGCGCCCTAAACTGAAAATCCTGTTGTGAAGAATCAAAACAAGATCAATTCAATAAATAAAGAAATTAAAACAAGTTATATTCAGTAGACGCAATTTCAGTACAACAAAAATATATATTACTGAGAACAAGGTCTGTCTCAGTTGTCTTTTTGTCTTTTTTGAGACGGAGTCTCGCTTTGTCGCCCAGGCTGGAGTGCAGTGGGCGATCTTGGTTCACTGCAACCTCTGCCTTCCAGGTTCAAGCAATTCTCCTGCCTCAGCCTCCCAAGTAGCTGGGACTACAGACGCCCACCACCATGCCTGGCTAATTTTTGTATTTTTAGTAGAGACAGGGTTTCATTATGTTGGCCAAGCTGGTCTCGAACTCCGGACCTCAAGTCATCCATCCGCCTCAGCCTCCCAAAGTGCAGGCTCACAGGCGTGAGCCACTCCGCTCGGCCCTCAATGTTTTCTGACATGGAACACTTCACGAATTTGTGTGTCATCCATGTACAGGGGCCATGCTAGTTTTCTCTGCATGATCCCAATTTTATATGTGCTGCTAAAGGGAGTGTGAGATTACCATCTTCTAAGTCTGTGATTCTATTAATAAACCCTTTTTTTCTTCTACCCCAGCATATCTGAGGAATACGACACAATCTCATTAGGTGGCTCACCACAGGTGGTGATTCTCAAAAAATAATCACTATTCTAGGCCGGCACGGTGGCTCACACCTGTAATCCCAGCACCTTGGGAGCCAGAGGAGGGCAGATCACTTGAGGTCAGGAGTTCGAGACCAGCCTGGCCAACATGGTGAAACCCCCGTCTCTACCAAAGAATATAAAAAATTAGTCAGGCGTGGTGGCAGGTGCCTGTAATCCCAGTTACTCGGGAGGCTGAGGCAGGTGAATTGCTTGAGCTGGGGAGGTGGAGGTTGTAGTGAGCCGAGATCATGCCACTGCACTCCAGCTTGGGTGACAGAGCGAGACTATGCCTTTAAAAAAAAAAAAAAAATCACTATTCTAAACATGGCACGTATTACTATACCCTACATGCATGTTAGTGATTTACTGTTCACACAGATGACTAAAATCTTCCTGCACCTTACTTCCTTTCCCTATTTAAAACAGATGTAGCCCGTCTGCTGCACCCTCATTCTGTCAGAACACATATAAGAACTGTTAAACACACCATGCTGAAGTTATCCCTGGGGGACTCCCACGTTCCCATCACTGGAAACACTTGGCCCTCCCTTTAGGTTCCTGGCTTGAGGCTGATCCACCGATGTCAAAACAGCCTTCCTAGTCCAGTCAACTAAAGGTTCTGCAGGATGGATGACCTCCCCTGACTCTACGTTAGGCAAGCCCGTACCACCTTACAGAAGTACTGGGAGAGCAAAGGTCTTCAATGATGCTGACTTTCAGCCCCGCTGTCAAATGTGACTTTAGGGAAATCACTTTCCGAGCCTCGACTTACTCCTCTACGTTAATAACCACTTCGTAGGGCTGTTGCGATGACTACACAGCGACTGGCACACAGTCAACGCTCAATAAGCAGCAGTTATTGGCACTATTGTGACCGCCACATGAAAGTAGCTAGGGTAACTCAAGAGCCGTGCACGAGACCAGGATGGGACTGGGAAACTGCATTCGGTGGGGCTATCATGCCAGCGGCGCGGCAGACGCGCAGCTGAGAGCGGTGAACGCGGTAGTCTGTTCAAGCAGGAGGCGGGACAGCCGGCACCGCGCTTAGCCTTTCAGCTGGGCTCCAAGGCAATGCCAGGACTAAAGAAGTGAGGGAGGCCCCAGTTAGTCTCTGACCTTCATCTCCCGCTCGGGAATCATGGCATCCATTTCGTCTCCCATCGCGCCGCCCTCGGTGCGTCCAAGCAGCCACCGCTGCCTCCCACGGCCTTGCCGACAGAACCCAGGCCGCTCGACTGCAAACTTCCTTCCCTCAGCGCCAGCGGCGCGCAGTTGATCCCGCATTTCCGGCGCGCGTTGGTGACGTCAAGCTTGGCCAGGGAGGCCGCGGAACCCAGAGAAGCCGCGCGTTCTCCCGGCCGCCGCTCCCCATTGGCCAGCTCGTGCTGAATAGGGGCGTAGCCGTGGGGCCCCTGCGCCTGCGCCCTGGATCGTCCTGGTGCCGCTCCCGCCTTCGCAGCCAGCGCGGGTTCGTTTAGTGTCAATCTCTCTTCTTGGGTGGCCCACGCCTAAGCGACCTATGCTCCTTGTTCCTCTGACACCTTACAGTTCCTCTTAGATGTAGGTTGGCTATTAGTAGCTTCCGATTCAGATAAGTTAGGAATTTGACAGATGTTTTCGGTGGGCTACTTTAGAGAGAGGCTTTGGGCTATGCAAGGGGAGGGAGAAAGGGAGGTTCAGAAAAACGGGGTCGGGGGATTGCCAGTGTGGAAGGTGGAAGGCTGGGAGGGGAGATTAAAGGGCACCGAAGACCAGCTTTGTTTGCTCCTATCAAGGTGATCATTTCCAGAGCAAGAGCCATATGCACCTCTAGCTGCACGAGTTTGTGCCATGTCCTTTGCGAAAACCTTCAGATGTGGGATCTCATGTAATCTTGAAGACTTCTAGTCATCCTTGGGGTTATTATTTAATTGATGAGGTAGGCCAGGCGCCGGTGGCTCACGCCTATAATCCCAGCACTTGGGAGGCCGAGACAGGAGGATTGCTTGAGCCCAGGAGTTTGAGACCAGCCTGGGCAACATGGCGAGACCCCGTCTCTACAAAAAACAAAACAACCACAAAAATTAACCAGCAGTGATGGCATGGGCATGTAGTCTCAGCACACTCAGGAGGCTGAGGTGGGAGGATTGCTTGAGCCCAGGAGGTCGAGGCTGCAGTAAGCTGTGATTGTACCGCTGCACTCCAGCCTGGGTAACAGAGCCACACCCCGCCTTGAAAAATAAAAATGGGCTGGGTGCGGTGGCTCACGCCTGTACGCAGCACTTTGGGAGGCTGAGGTGGGTGGAACACCTGTCAGGAGCTGGACAGCCTGGCCAACATAGTGAAACCCCACCTCTCCTAAAAATACAATTAGCTGGGCGTGGTGGCGGACGCCTGTGGTCCCAGCTACACAGGAGGCTGAGGCAGGAGAAGGGCATGAACCCGAGAGGTGGCGGTTGCAGTGAGCTAAGATTGCGCCACTGCACTCCAGCCTGGGTGACAGAGTGAGACTGTCTCAGGAAAAAAAAAAAAAAAAAGGATATATATGTATATATACACATAAACATACATAATAATAATTGTTGAGGTAAGGGAAGTACAGGGGAAGTTGAGAAATTTCTCCGGTGGCCCTCAGTCAGAAAGTGGTAATGACAGGATTAGAACTGAGATTGTCTGGATAAGGCTGACTGATGATATTACAGTCCTTCATACAATAAATTTCTGTAGTGAATTATAAATGCTCTAGGACGGAGGTTCTTAACTTGGATCTCACGGGTTGGCTCCAGTGGGGTCGGATCGTGCCATTTACTGTTTGGCTTTCAGCACGTTGCTTATCCAAGCCTGCTTTTCGGTTGTGAAACAAGGATGACATAATAGAACCTGTCTCTTGCAGGGAGGTAGTTAGGATAAATGAACTTCAGCTGTCTCAGACCAAATGCACAGGATGCGCTCATTTAATCTCTTACTGTATTAGCTAGTTCGCAATTTGCTGAGCCCAGAACCATCCCCAAAATACACCAATCAAGACGTTGGTAAGTTTGTCTGGTTTATTTGCAATCTGTAGAGATGATATCCCACGCACACTCCCATGCACACGCACACACATACTTCATCCACCTGAATTTGCCCGACAAACTCTCCTCTGAGTCATAGGGACAAAGCCATACTTGGCAGTCCTCACGTTACTGGTTACATTAGATTTGGTCTTTCAGAAGGAAGACAGTTGAAGTCCCAAGAAGCTGAGCCCTTAGCCAGAGAAGTAAGAGTCCTAGAACCAAGAGCCACAACCTGAAATATGTGCAGACAGCCCCCTCCCTCCTTCCAGGGACCCCTCTTGAGACCCTCTCCTCCCAGGAGTTGAGTTCTAAGAAATGAAGGGACTGATGGGGTTTCCCAGGACACACGAGCCCCCACCCCCATTCAATGAGAAAACCCTCTCTTCAGCCATTTCCAGAAGCTGGGGCCGAATCTCCTTGCTCTCCTCCCTTAAGGAGACTTCCTGCAGTCTTGTAGAATTGTGGAACTTACTGAAATAAGCCTGATTGGTTCTGCCTTCCTCTCTGAGTGAGGAACAGGAACACTGAATATGATGGGTAGTCAAGGAAGGCTTTATCTTCCTCAAAGGTCCCAGCCTGTCCCAGAGAGGAGAGGCGGTGAGGACAGGCAGTTGCTAATCTAATGATCTTGTGGGGGGAAAAAAAAACAGGGCAGGGGAGGGGGTAGCAGTAGGATTTTCCATTTACAGGGAGGAATGTTTTGCTGGGGTTTAAACTTCAACTAGGCCCGTGTGCATTTGAAGCAGATCCTTGAGCTCAAGATCAGCCAGTCGTGGCCAAATAACCTCATTCCTGAACTGGTTGAAACCAGTGGGTTAACCCAACCTGGCCATTTCCTCATGCCTTACCTGCTTTCCTCCCTCAATCTGCTATCAGAGGTGACTAAGGAGCCGCAGGGAACCCACGTTGGTTCCAATCACCAAGAGCTCCCAGTCCTGTCCACTTAAGGTATTGCAAAGGCTCTGCCAAGACTCTCACCCAGTCCTGGGCCCAGCTAGGCCACCCAGGACTGCAGGGAAGTCACCCCATACCTCCCCCTCCCTAACATTTATCTCATTGTCATTGTCTGGGTCTCACTTTCCTGTTGGACTCTAAGTTCCATGAATCTGTCCATTTCATTATTGGATTCTTAACTGTTGGCCTACAGCAAGTGCTTAATAAATATGTTCAGTGAATAACTGTGTCTAAGTCCTGAGCAGGTAGGGTAAGAGACTTCAGAACACAGGTGGGGTTAAGGCTGAACTCCCTGATCAGCCAGGATGGGCCTGACTTTGACACCTTCCGGCATGAATTACAAGAGGCAGATTCAGAGGCCTGGTCTTTGCCAAAGCTTGATGCTGACTTGGAGGTACGGGGGAGGGCGAATCCTGGACCAGGGTCTTCAGAGCAAGTGAAACCCTCTCCAAGTGCTGACCTAGGAGGTTGCCCCTTCCCAGCCCTTCCCTGTTCTCATAACTAACTAGGCAGCCCACACTGGAGACGAGGTGTAGGCAGGGTCCCTGAACATCTGGGCCCCAGTCCAGGGCACCTCCCTCTGGAGATAAGCCTGACCTTGGGCAAGGCACTTAATCCTGTGGGGCACCAGTCTCCTCACCTGTGAAGTGAGAAGACTGGCCCAGCTACCCTCCAGGGTGCATTAGGGCTCTAAAATCCTGTGAGTCCATAAGAAAGGACACCGATGACCCCATTCCAGTTCCCAAACTCAAGGTTCTGAGAGGTCTGGGGAGAGATGAATCGGACAGTGGATACTGCACATGTCAGGACAACATGGGAGGACGTAAAGCTTATAATAGGAGGTCAATAAATATCTGGTGAATGAGTAAATGAATGAATGATGTGAGTGGGGTAGGAAGACAAATGAAGGAAGTAGAGTCAGGTTTCAAGCAGATTGGGGTCAGAAAAGCAACCTTGTATTGCTCAGTCTTGGCTTACCAGTGCTATTGACTTTGCCGTGACCATTTTACTCCTCGTTCTCCCATCCTGGTCCCCTCAGTATCCTCCCTAAAAGGTGGAACGGCACTGAGCTGATCTTTCCCCCCAAAACCCCTGGCCTCACTTCTACCTCCGAAGCCCTTTGCTGCCCCAGTAAGGGACAGTAGGGCTGCACACTGCTTCTCAGCCACCTGCAAAGGTGTGGCCAGACAGCAAGACCAGAGGGTTCCTTCTGGTACCTTCTTGAAGGGCTCACATTGCCAAGCTCCTTTCCTTCCCACCTTCTGTCACATCATTAAGGATGAGAAGAGGTATGAAATGAGTGGGGATCAGCTGGGGCAGCTGGGCCATGAGTGGCTGTGTCCTGGGTGACCCCAGAGCCCTGGAACCATGGCACTGTCCAAGGAAACCCGAAAGAGGCCCTGCAATCTTGTCCCTACTCCAAGATCTTCTCAAAGTGGCCTGGGGTCCTCATCAGATCCAGGTCAGTGAGCCTGAACTTGGCTTGGAGACTTCCTGGAAGGATGGACAGTGCCGGTTCCAAGAGTGGGGAACACAGGCTAGCAGGCTCCCTGCCCCCTCTAGTTTTTGGTTTAATGTCAGCCCTTCTGCACAGGGCGTGGGGAAGGAGGGAAGAAGAGAGGGAGGGGACCCAAGGCTCAGGATTTCCTGACCCAGAGCCCCTTTAAGGCAGACAATTTGTGCTTTACAAAGACATCGATGAAAACACAAACAAACCCTCAATGACCAAACAAATGAGAGAGAGAGAGATCACAGTGTGTCAAGAAGGGCAGCAGGATCAGGAGGGAGGAGTGGGGCGGGAAGGCTGGGGAGTCCAGGCGGGGTCCTCAGGGCAGGCTAGCAATGTCTCTCTCTGGAGGGGGGCCAACTGGCTTGGGGCTGCTCTCGTTGGCTTTTCCTTCAAACATCATGACTCTGGTTTGGAGACGGAGAAAATAAAAAAAGAAAGAAAAACAAGATTAGGATCCTTCCCTCATCCAGGGAAAGATCATCCCAGCCTCATGTCAGCAGAGTCCTCGACAGAATTTAAATCTGTTCTCCGGTGGGATCCTTGCAGAAGCCCAAGACAGCAGCTCCAAGGAAGGGGCTGCTAGTCCCATTTTACAGAGGAGAAAATGGAGGCGCAAAGTGGTGATGTGACTCCTCAGAACCACACAGGCAGTCCAGGACGGAGGCTGGGTGCAACTCCAGGCTTCTGACTTCTAGGCCATGTCCTTCCCTTAACCACACTGCCTGGAGAAGGCTGAGCCAGGCTGGGCCACGCCACTGTGCAAAGATCTTCCAAAACCTGCCCACTGCTCTGAGAGTGGTGTCTGGGGAGTAGAGGGTAGGGGCTCAGAGTATAACCTCCAGGGCAACCGCCTGGATTCAAATGCCAGCCCTATTTCCCAGCTGGGTGGTTCAACCAAGACACTTGACCTCTCTGATCCTCGGCGTTTCTCCCTGGAAGTGGGGGTGCTAGAAGATCTGGCCAGATTGGACCGTGGGCTCATGGGCCAGGTACTCAGTCTCCTTGGGCCTCAACAAGCTCCTTTGTAAAATGAGACAGGTATATTTTACATTAGTACTTTTAAAAAAGTGAATCTTATTTCATAAAAGCCAAGTGAGTGTTATTTTCTGTTTTCTTTTCTTTTTTTTTTTTGAGACAGTTTCGCTCTTGTCGCTCAGGCTGGAGTGCAATGGTGTGATCTCTGCTCACTGCAACCTCCGCCTCCTAGGTTCAAGAGATTCTCCTGCCTCAGCCTCCTGAGTAGCTGGGATTACAGGCGTGTGCCACCACACCCAGCTAATTTTTGTATTTTCAGTAGAGACAGGGTTTCACCATGTTGACCAGGCTGGTCTCGAACTCCTGACCTCATGTGATCCACCTGCCTCAGCCTCCCAAAGTGTTGGGATTAAAGGCGTGAGAAACCACGCACGGCGGAGTGTTATTTTCAGCTGTGACAAATGACGATGAGACTGTGCAAGGCAATGCTCTAACGCTCTTCGTTGGGGCAACACCCACAGTGTGCTACCATGTAGTAGGTGTTTGCCATCAGCCACACACTAGGCTGGACTCTTCATAAGTGTCATTTCATTAGCCCTTGGGACATCACAGAAGACATGATTATCACCCCTATTTTATAGACGAAGAAACTGAGACTTGTAGACCTAAGGTAACTTGCCCAGGGTCATTTTGGTAGCAAGTAATAGCATCAAGATGCAAACCCTACCTCCCTTTGGGGCCAATTTTTGATTCTATTTTATGCTTACAACAACTCTGTGGGGTAGTGGAGGTGCTTTACCAATGGGGAAACTGCCAGGCGTGGTGGCTCACACCTGTAATCCTGGCACTTTGGGAGGCCAAGGCGGGGCTGATCACTTGAAGTCAGGAGTTTGAGACCAACCTGGCCAACATGGTGAAACCCCATTTCTACTAAAAATACAAAAATTAGTTGGGTGTGGTGGAGCACACCTGTAATCCCAGACACTCGGGAGGCTGAGGCGGAAGAATCGCTTGAGCCCAGGAGGCGGAGGTTGCAGTGAGCTGAGATCATATCACTGCACTCCAGCCTGGGTGACAGAGCGAGATCTAAAAAAAAAAAAAAAAAAAAAAAAAAAAAAGAGGAAACTGAGACTCGGAAAGTTTCGACAGATTTATCACCATTATCACCATCACCACCACCACCATCATCATTATCATCATCATCACAGTTGCCACTTACTGAGTGCTGATTCTGCCTGACTCTGCTACAACCTAATTTCCCCTGCAGGGTACATATTAATATGACCATTTGGGCCGGGCGTGGTGGCTCACGCCTATAATCCTAACATTTTGGGAGGCTGAGACTGGCAGATCACCTGAGGTCAGGGGTTCGAGACCAGCCTGGCCAACATGGCAAAACGCTGTCTCTACTAAAAATACAAAAATTAGCCAAGCATAGCTTGGCTGTAATCTCAGCCAAGATTGCATGCCTGTAATCTCAGCTACTAGAGAGGCTGAGGCAGAAGAATAGCTTGAACCCAGGAGGCGGAGGTTGTAGTGAGCCAAGATCACGCCACTACACTCCAACCTGGGCGATAGAGTGAGACTCCATCTCAAAAAAAAAAAAAAAAAAAAATTGACAGATAAGGAAATAAGGATCAGGGAAAGTAAGTACCTTGTCCAGCAGGTCACATAATGAGTCACCTACTAGCTGGGGAATGGCCGGGGTGCCCAAAGCCACAGGCCTCTCTGCACAGAATGATTTTACCTTCAGAGGTCCCGGGGAAGGATGGGGTACTCACAGCTTGAGGACAGCCGACCGTTTCCCCAGCATCATGTTCACAAAGTCTCGGTAGGAGATGGTGTCACTGACCCCTTCTGTCACCTCCGAGATCATCTTCTTCATCTCCAGGTGGGTCTTGGGGACACCAAGCTTCTCCATCATCCTCTTTAAAGACATCAGGTCTGCCAGAAGAAAAGCATATCTGTTAAGTGGAGATGGGCCTCTGGGGCTTAGCGGGGAAGCTGGGAAAGCTCCACCAGGTACCCCATGCCTAGAAGCTTGGTGTCTGCACTCCTCCTCTAGGGAGGAGGAGCCCATCACACCCTCCCTGCTCTCTTCCGAGGCAGTATAGACTAGTGGTTAGCGACCTGGGCCTCTAGAGTCAGATGGGCTTACATTGGAATTGAGCTCTGCTATTCCTGTCTCTGGGATCTGGGGCACGCTACTTAACCTCTCTGAACTCCTGCTCCCACCAATGGTGGAACGGGTGGATGCCATCATTCAGGGATAGCCGTGAGGGAAGCACCGGCCCAGAGCACTTTCTTCACACCATGACTGTAGGCTTGCTATTTCCTGCAGTTAGGGCAGGCTGGGTGCCCACTCTCCTGCTGCCTGGGGAGTTACGCCCAGTGTGGCAGGGTCAGGGAGTCAGGCATTGAAAGTCACTCTGCTGGGTGCTGAGTGGCAGGTGGCTTCTCCCCACCTGCCACTCCTGTCCTGCTGTCCTAGGGCTCCGCCCCAGCTGGAAGGGAGAGGACGCCGAAAATATCCCACAGAGCAGGAAAACCAACAAAAAGAACAAAATTCAAGAAAAACAAGGGAGGCCCCAGAATGTCACTCCAGTCCAAGGCGGTGCTGTCTCTGACCGCCCAGCTCCCACCAAAATCTGAGGCAATTTCCTTTGGATTGTTCTTCGGTGAACAATGGGTCAGCAAAGGCTGGCAGGAGAGGGCTGTGGTGGGGGCCGTGGGCCGTGGTACAGCCAGTGCTCCTCCTGGCAGGGCGGGCGGGACTGGGGCCAGGCCCAAAGGTGCCAGGATGTCCAGGCATTCAGCGATCCGGACAGCCTTCTCCAGGAAAGGGGAAAGGGGCTGCACACGCACTGTCAGACTCTGAAGTTGGCAGGGCCTTTCTCGAGCAGTTCGGCAAGATGCTTCAAAAGCCTTTGACCCAGTGTCCCCTTCCTGAGATTTCCTCTACAGAAATAACCAGGGAGGTGAACAAGCACTCATGTACAAAGAGGTTCTTTACAGGATTATCAATCATAGTTAAAATTGGAAGGCATCCAAATGGTCCACACAAAGGCATCGGCTAAACAAATTAGAATCCATTCCTACAATGCAGCCATTAACTATATTTCAAAAGAAAATCAGCTGGCGCCGTGGCTCACGCCTGTAATCCCAGCACTTTGGGAGGCCAAGGCAGGCAGATCACTTGATGCCAGGAGTATGAGACCAGCTTGGCCAGCATGGTGAAACCCCGTCTCTACTAAAAATGCAAAAATTAGCTGGGCGTGGTGGCGCGTGCCTGTAATCTCAGCTACTTGGGAGGCTGAGGCAGGAGAATCACTTGAACCTGGGAGGCAGAGGTTGCAGTGAGCCAAGATTGCGCCACTGCACTCCAGCCTGGACAACAGAATGAGACTGCCTCAAAAAAAAAAAAAAAAAAGAAAAGAAAAGGAAAAAAAAAGAAAAATCAATAATAAATCAAAACACTCACCATTGTTTTATTTTACTTATTTTTTCTGGCCAGGCTGACCAATAGAAAGTTATTATTTTTGAGGAGGCTCAAAAATGGTATAAAACAGCTTTTGTGATTAGAATAAAGAGTGGAAGGCTAGAAACGGAAATGTCTGTAGCAGCTACTTCTGGAAGGTGGGGTTGTGGGGTGATGTATTTTTGTCTTTGTGCTTTGCTGTGTTTCCCCAATTTTTTTTTATGATGAAAATGTGTTTATTTGATAAGCCAAAACCTTTTTTTTTTTTTTTTTTTGAGATGAAGTCTTGCTCTTGTCCCCTAGGCTGGAGTGCAATGGTGCAATCTTGGCTCACTGCAACCTCCACCTCCTGGGTTGAAGCGATTCTCCTGTCTCAGCCTCCCGAGTAGCTGGGACTACAAGTGTCTACCACCATGCTCAGTTAATTTTTGTATTTTTAGTAGAGATGGGGTTTCACCATGTTGCCCAGGCTGGTCTCGAACCCCTGATCTCAGGTGATCCACCCGCCTCAGCCTCCCAAAGTGCTGGGATTATAGGCACGAGTCACCGTGCCCAGCCAAATTTTCTTTCTAAAGAAAAAAAAAAAGATCAACATATTCCAAAGGGAGAAGGAAAGAGAGAGGACAGAGGAAGAGGAATAGAAATGCCAGTGGCAGCATCAATCCGAGGTGCAGGGTGAAATGGAAAAGGGGGAAACTGTTCAGAAACCAAAGGCTGGGCCCTGGTTCACTGCCAGTGTCCCACGCAAGCAAGTCATTTCACCCCTTTTTTTTTTTTTGAGATGGAGTCTCACTCTGTCACCCAGGCTGGAGTGCAGTGGCATGATCTTGGCTCATTGCAACCTCTACCTCCTGGGTTCAAGCAATTCTCCTGCCTCAGCCTCCCGAGTAGCTGGGATTACAGGCACCCGCCACCACGCCCAGATTATTTCTATATTTGTAGTAGAAATGGGGTTTCATCACATTGGCCAGGCTGGTCTCGAACTCCTGACCTCAGGCGATCCCCATGCCTCGGCCTCCCAAAGTGCTGGGATTACAGGCGTGAGCCACCGTGTCTGGCCCATTTCACCCGAGTCTTGCTTTCCTCATCTGTAAAATGGGGATAATTAAACCAGCCTTAACCACTTCTTTGCTGGTAAGGGCCAGGTATGGTCTCCTACCAGAACGTAAGTGCCAGTACCTGCACAGCAGGATGCAATAAGGAGAGAATCAACGTGTATAAAAGCACCTTGCCAACTGCCGAATGACATACAATGGAAGGACAGACTTCGGGGCCACCGAAAGGCCAGCCAGGGGGCCCAGGGCCTGTCCACCCTGAGTGTCTCCAGGCCTGGGCAGGTGTGGCACCCTCTGTCCTGAGTCCCCACAGCACCTGGGGTGGGAGGCTGAGGTGTGGGTGGGGAGGGAAGCAGTAGGGGATGAAAGGGTCTGCAGGAGTCTGAGGGCGGCGGCAATAGGGCAGAAGGCAAGGGGCTGGGGCTGGCTCAGCTGCAGCATATTCACCAGCCTTCCGGACTGCCCCGTGCCTCTTACCCGCATAGAGGGTCCCTCAAGCCCTCTACCCACCTAACGCCCTCCTCCCTAAAAACACTCAAGGCCTCACTCACCAATCTCGCCTTCATTATTCAGGTCAAACTCCATGTACTTCTCTGGAAATCACAGAGCAAAAACTAGCATTAGTTTGGAAGCAGCATCTCCCTGCGGGGACCCAGTAGCTCCCTTGTGGGCAAATGACCGTGTCCTCAGGAGTCCAAACCACCTCCCGCACCCTACCAAGGGTCTTGACCTGAGTTCCCCATCTGCTGAGCCATGGCCTCTGGAGAAAGAGCTCATCCTGCCTGGACCACTCTCCTAGAGGTGCCACAAGGGAAAGATGGCTGGGAGCCACTCTGACCCTCTTACCAGGAGGGCAGCTACTTCCTCCCAGGTCCCTAGTAGTGTGGACCAGCTACATCTGAGTTAGTAGCAAAGTGACTAGATCTGATTCCCTGCCGGGATTCTGGCTCATGGGTGTGGAAGGACAGGGTGAGGGCAGGCATGGGTGTGCTTTTCAGTGTCCCAGGCAGTTCTGAAGGGCAACCAGGTGCGGGAACCAGTGATTCAGGGGTCCTGTGCTTCTGAAACCAGAAGAAAGGCCTGCCCTAGCCCACAAAGTAGACATATGGTTTCCTGGGGTACACAGACCGTCACCCCAAACCTCATGCACAGACTGAGTTATGCTTCCCTGATCAAGGAGTCCAGGAAAACTTCCGGCAGTGAGGGAGGATGCGCGGAGCAGTGGGCTTGGTATGTTCTGACGGGGGCAGTGCGCCAAACGAGCATGGGGCCTCTGCGGGTCACCCCGGCCCCGGCAGAGTGGGGCCCTCACGGTCCATCCTGCCTCACAATCAGCCAACCGAGAAAGCAGAGGCTCTTCCGCAGGCTGTGCTGCCCCCACCCACTCCCTGCCTGCTCCAGCCCCCTATCCCTCTGCCTGGAATGTTCTCCCAAGTATTCTCACAGCCCTCCCTCATGGCTTCAGGGCTCCCCACCCTTTCTTTTTTTTCTTTCTCTTTCTCTCTTTCTCTCTTTCTCTCTTTCTCTCTTTCTCTCTTTCTCTCTTTCTCTCTTTCTCTCTTTCTCTCTTTCTCTCTTTCTCTCTTTCTCTCTTTCTCTCTTTCTCTCTCTCTCTCTCTCTCTCTCTCTCTCTCTCTCTCTCTCTCTCTCTCTCTCTCTCTCTTTCTTTCTTTCTTTCTTTCTTTATTTTTGAGAAGGAGTCTTGCTCCGTCTCACTTCCTCACCCAAGGTGAAGTGCAGTAGCATGATCTCAGGGGGGATACACAGCTACACAGCTCACCTAGAACAGAGTTGGGACTTGAACCCATGTTAGTCTGGCTCTAAAGCCCCTGTTCTTAACCATTCTGTTCTTAACCATTATGCCCTTTTTTTTTTTTTTTTTTTGAGATGGAGTCTCACTCTGTCACCAAGGCTGGAGGGCAGTGGCTCAATCTCAGCTCACTGCAACTTCCGCCTCTCGGGTTCAAGCAATCCTCCTGCTTCAGCCTCCCGAGTAGCTGGGATTACAGGCACCCACCACCACACACAGTTAATTTTTGTAATTTTTTTTTTTAATTTTTGTATTTTTAATAGAGATATGGTTTCACCGTGCTGGCCAGGCTGGTCTTGGACCCCTGACCTCAGGTGATCCACCCACCTCAGCCTCCCAAAGTGCTGGGATTACAGGTGTGAGCCAGCGTGCTTGGCCTCCCCACCCTTTCTAAATTGTACTCCCTCCCTACCTCTTAGCACTCCTGTCCTCCCTCACTCATTTCTCACCAAAGCACCTACCACAATCTGCCCACCTTGTATTTCCCAGCTCTCTGTTTAGCCTCCCACCACCTCTCTCACACCGCCCCCTGGCTAGAACACAGGCTCCCGGGGTGCGGGCTGCCTTGTACATTCACCATGGTGCCCCCAGCCTGGAATGGTCCTGGCACATGTACAGGTGCTCATTTGGAGAGCAAATGAGTGAATGATGTAACTTCCTGTCTGGCCCAACATCCCAGTGAAGACAAGTAGAAAGGACGCCAGAGCCCTGAGATCCCTCCCTTCTCCCAGAGCCACCCCTGGGGGTGGCCACACTGGTATGCAGAGAAGGGACTAGACTGCTCTCTTTTCACAGCTCTGCTACAGGTGGCTGGGACGGGGTGGGGTCAGGAGTGTCTTTTACTATTTCCCTTTTCTCTTCTTAATGTAAAAAGCATCATGGCATAACGGTTAAGGGTAGGGGCTTTAGAGCCAGACCGACCTGAGTTCAAGTCCCAACTCTGCCCTAGGCGAGCTGTGTGTTCCCATGCCAACAACCCCGCCCTCTGAGCCTGAGTTTCTCCATCTGTACATTAACAAGCGAACCATCTCCCTCCAAGTTGATTGGGGTGATGTCGGGGGGCTCGCCACGCCGCATGAGAAGTGCTTCACACAGGCCGACATCCAACAAATGCCAGCTGTTATTAATATGATGAGCCCTAGACGCCTAGCCTAAGGACAACTGGAAGCGATTTGAGGAGCACTTGACCAAGTTCTTTGCCCCGGAGCCGGGAGGATGCTCACACTGCAAACACTTTGGAGGGGAATGCAACCTCCAGGATATTTTCCACGACAGCCCAGGGCTCCTGTGCCTAAGTGCCTCCCCTGGCAGGGAAGGTGGGTCTGTGCCACCCCCTATGTGCCCGGCTCCTCTCCTTTTGAGGTGCTGGCTGGAAACCAAACGCCAGGGCCCCAAACAGAGGGACCTTTATGCTGCCCCTCTCCCTGCACCGGCTCCCAGGCCCTGCTTTCTTTTCATCCCGTGCTGCCGGGTTTCAATGGGCAGAAACTCTGCCCCCCTGCCCCACTGCTGCGACACAAACGTCCATTCTCCACGGGGGCTCCTGAGACGCTCTGCTGGGGAGGGGGAGAGGCAAGGCTTGCTCACAAAGAGCTGATTGTGTGCGGGGCCGGGGAGTGATGGGGCCTGGGCAGCGGCGGACGGGAACCAGCCTGAGCCCCGTGGGCAGGGAGGGGAGAGAGAGGAGCAGGGCCAAGACCGGGCTGCAGGCGAGGGGTGACGGGGCCCACAGGGGCAGAGAGGAAGGTGGAGGGGCCTCCCCTCACCTCTCAGGGGGTCCCTGTCTCCAAGCCTGCCAGGAAGAAGGGCATTCTGGATGAAACAGGGCCATAGGCTAGTCCTGTGGGGCTAAGGGGTCCTGTGTGCAAGGGCGAGGGGCCAGCCCACCTCCCCCAGGAACGAATGCAGGGCAGCCAGCCCCAGCTTACCTTTGAAGGCTGTGAGCTTTTCTGGAAGGTTCTCTTCATCGCTGTACTTCTGGTCACAGAGAAACTCCTACAGAGGTGAGAGGACAGTGCTGAACAAGGGGTGGGGGACAGAAGTCACCCACATGTGGGCCCACTGTCCAGGTGCCTTCCCTCCAGTCGGGTAGCCAGGTGCAACCAGGCCCAGTTTGTCCCATGGTCACCCCGGCTTCCTGTCACCCCTTGGAGGCAGATCTGCACCGTCTGCCCTGTGGACAGGAGGTTTGCCCAGCAGCCTGGAGAGGCCCCACAGGGTTCGCTCTGGGTGACTAAGCCCTCCAGCCAGCGGCTACATTACCAATGCTGGGACCCGTGCCCCTTTCCCAAGGACACCCCAGATTCAGATCCGTGAAGCTGTGAGCTCCAAAGACAAGCCCCTGGTTCCATCATTAACTTCTTAGGAATGTGATCCTGAGCTCATTCATTCCTCCCTGCACTTTTTTTTTTTTTTTTTTTTTTTTTTTTTTTTGAGACGGAGTCTCGCTCTGTCGCCCAGGCTGGAGTGCAGTGGCCGGATCTCAGCTCACTGCCAGCTCCGCCTCCCGGGTTTACGCCATTCTCCTGCCTCAGCCTCCCGTGTAGCTAGGACTACAGGTGCCCGCCACCACACCCGGCTAGTTTTTCCTCGTATTTTTAGTAGAGACGGGGTTTCACCGCGTTAGCCAGGATGGTCTCGATCTCCTGACCTCGTGATCCGCCCGTCTCGGCCTCCCAAAGTGCTGGGATTACAGGCTTGAGCCGCCACCGCGCCCGGCCACTTTTTTTTTTTTTTAAGAAGAAGTCTTGCTCTTGCCCCCAGGCTGGAGTGCAATGGCGCAATCTCGGCTCACTGCAACCTCCACCTCCTGGGCTCAAGTGATTTTCCTGCCTCAGCCTCCCCAGTAGCTGGGATGACAGGCGCGCGCCACAATGCCCAGTATTTTTAGTAGAGACAGGGTTTCACCATGTTGGCCAGGCTGGTCTCGAACTCCTGACCTCAGCTGATCCACCCGCCTCAGACTCCCAAAGTGCTGGGATTACAGGCGTGAACAACCGCGCCCGGCCCTCCCTGCACTTCTATTGCCTTATCTACCAAATGAGAACCATGATCCTGACTGCTTCTTGAGTTTGTATAGAAATCCAGTGAGGCCAGGCCAGGCGGTTCATGCCTGTAATCCCAGCATTTTTGGAGGCCGAGGTGTGCTGATCACCTGAGGTCAGGAACTTGAGACCAGCCTGGCCAACATAGTGAAACCCCATTTCTACAAAAATACAAAAATTAGCTGGGCGTGGTGGTGGGCGCCTGTAATCCCAGCTACTTGGGAGGCTGAGGCAGGAGAATAGCTTAAACCTGGGAGGTGGAGGTTGCAGTGAGCTGAGATCACGCCACTGTACTCTAGTTTGGGTGACAGAGGGAGACTCCGTCTAAAAAAAAAAAAAAAAACAAAGAAAAAAGAAATCCAGTGAGTGTGTTTATTCATCATCTCTGCTCTAACGGGAAAATGACTGTACATTTACCTCTCACCTGTTTCCTTGTCCGTAAAATGGGGGTTTTGATCTCTGGCCTGCCTTCCCTTCAGATGCTTGGAGAGACTCAAATGAGTCCTTTCCGAACCAGATGGGCTGGGTGGGGAGGACTGGACACTAACACTAACCTCCAGGGTGAAGCCCTTACCTATGTGATCTCTTCACGGCTCCTAGGAGTCCCAAGAGGGAGCTATTATGATTATTATTTTGAAACAGGGTCTTGCTCTGTCATCCAGGCTGGAATGCAGTGATAAGATCTCAGCTCACTGCAACCTCCGCCTCCTGAGCTCAAGTGATCCTCCCACCTCAGCCTCCTGAGTAGCTGGGACTACAGATGCCTGCCACTACGCCTGGCTTATTTTGTATTTTTTTGCAGAGACAGAGTTTCACTATGTTGCCCAGCCTCGTCCCAAACTCCTGGACTCAAGTGATCTGCCCACCTCGGCCTCCCAAAGTGCTGGGATTACAGGCTTGAGCCACTGCACCTGGCCAGTGGACATTCCATTCTTCATCATTGAGCTGACCAGACATGGACATTGCTCCTCCATCCATTCATTCACTCATTCATTCACTCATTCAACATTCTTGGGGGACACAGTGCATACTGCACTGTGCTAGGCATCAAGGGAGCAGAGGAGACCATGGTGAATATGATAAGGTCCTTAACCTGAAATTACAGAAAGCTGGTGTTTCAAATGATGCGCAATGTCACCCACATTAATCACGTGATCCATTTCCTACTACATGATGGCCAAGTCTGTTCTTACATATCTCTTAGGACAGAGAACTCACCACCTTCCTAGTCTATTGTTGCAAACCCCTAAGAGGCTTCAAGTAGAATAGAGGATGACAAGAACTGACTGACTATAAAGCAATCTGGGTTTGGATCTCAGTCTCCCTTTTTACTAGCTATGAAATAGGCCCAATAGTACCCACTCCTTGGGCACTGGGCTCACAGGTCAGCTCTCAATGAGCAACAGATAAGATTATGAGTATGAAGCAGAACATGGCCTCTTCTATGGCTTAAATTTCTCCACATTAACTCAGCACCCCTTGACCACAGGAGAAACATACCTGAAAACAGGGCTTCCCTCACTGGGTTGGGAGAGGGGTCTGGCTGTTCTCCAGCTTTTGGTAAAACATTGGCTGTGGCAGACACTATCTCACTAAATCCTCACAGCCACTATTATTCCCATTTTACAAGTTAAAACATCAGGACTAGAGAGGTTAAATACCACGTCTAAAGTCCATAGACAGGCCGGGCGCGGTGACTCACACCTGTAATCCCAACACTTTGGGAGACCGAGGTGGGCGAATCACTTGAGGTCAGGAGTTTGAGACCAGCCTGGCCAACACGGTGAAACCCTATCTCTACTACAAGTACAAAAATTGGCTGGGCGTGGTGGTGCACGCCTGTAAACCCAGCTACTTGGGAGGCTGAGGCAAGAGAATCACTTGAACCTGGGAAGTGTAGGTTGCAGGGAGCCAAGATTGTGCCACTGCACTCCAGCCTGGGCCAGACTCCATCTCAAAAAAAAAAAAAAAAAAAAGGTTCATGGACAGCTAGGGAAGGTTGGTTTCGAACCTGGGTCTACCTGACTCCAGGACCTGTGTCCTCCTGCACCTGGGCAGAGGGCAGTCCCAGGGCCTATGGGGTCTTGCTGGCTTGGCCACAACCTCACTTCAGGTCTCACTGCCATGCACTGGCTGCAGCCCTGCCTCCACTTAGCTCATGCTGGATCCTTCTTGAGGCTGCCCTCCTCCTAGTTGGCTCTGTCGTGGACTTCCTTTCCTCTTGGCTCCCTCTCGTAGCTCTTCAGCACTGCTCCCTCACCCCATCCTCTGCCCAAAAGGAGGACAATTAACTTTTGTCTGTGACCGTGAGCAAACCAGGCACCTCCCAGGGTCCCAGATCCCGTATCTGTCCAGTGGAAGGACATATTAGATCAGTGATTCCCAGGCTTTGGGGTCATGCAGACAAGAAACATTTTTAAAGGAGGGGCGCACTAACATAGGAGTGCCAAGTTTTTATTTTGCCAAGTAAAGACTTTTTACACAATGTCCATTGACTGTTGCCATGAGTTCAGAAAAGAACGTTTCATAAAAGTAGGAAGTTCTCCATCTCTGAATGTTTAAATGGAATCCATTTAGCCTAGGTCCAACTCACCACAGTGACAGTGCATTCCCTTCACTTTACCAAGAACTAGAGAAACTTCCTGGGGAGGCACAAGAGCACCAACATCTGGGAACCTCTGGGGAGAGATTTGGAGGGCCTGTCCCAGTTCCTGGGCTCTGGTTGACCAGAAATCCTGCCTCAGCCTGGACCGACCAGCCCTAGAGATCCAGTTTTACTTGGGCCCCTCTGTAGGTGGACGGGTTCAAGTCAAGGACATGGTCCCTAGCCTTAGAGACAAACTACACACAGTCAGACACAGACCAACCAGGCAGGGATGAAGAGCAAGGCCACGTGCACAGCATGAATGGGAAGACTGCACTGGGCTGCACCCTGCACTAGCTGTGCCTCCTTCCTGGAGCCCACAGATCTGCGTGGTTCTCTCCCTCACCTCCTTCAAGGAGCCCACAGATCTGCGTGGTTCTCTCCCTCACCTCCTTCAAGCCTTTGCTCAATGTCACCTTCTCTTTTTTTTTGCTTTGTTTTTGTTTTTTGAGACGGAGTCGCACTCTGTCGCCAGGCTGGAGTGCAGTGGCGCGATCTCGGCTCACTGCAACTTCCGCCTTCCGAGTTCAAGCAATTCTCCTGCCTCAGCCTCCTGACTACGTGCGCACCGACACGTCCAGGTAATTTTTTTTTTTTTTTTTTTGAGACAGAGTCTTGCTGTGTCTCCCAGACTGAAGTGCAGTGGCCGGATCTCAGCTCACTGCAAACTCCGCCTCCCGGGTTTACACCATTCTCCAGCCTCAGCCTCCCGAGTATCTGGGACTACAGGCGCCCGCCACGTCGCCCGGTTAGTTTTTTGTATTTTTTAGTAGAGACGGGGTTTCACCATATTAGCCAGGATGGTCTCGATCTCCCGACCTCGTGATCCGCCCGTCTCGGCCTCCCAAAGTGCTGGGACTACAGGCTTGAGCCACTGCGCCCGGCCGGTAATTTTTGTTTTAATAGAGATGTGGTTTCACCATATTGGGCAGACCGGTCTCAAATTCCTGACCTCAGATGATCCGACTGCCTCAGTCTCCCAAAGTCCTGGGGTCACAGGTGTGAGCCACCACACCCAGCCTCAATGTCACCTTCTCAATGCGGCCAACCCTACTCATTCTTTTTTGTTAGCATGATCACGGTTCACTGCAGCCTCGACTTGCCTGGGCTCAAACGATCCTCCCACCTCAGCCCTCCAGAGTAGCTGGGACTACAGGTGTAAGCCACCACACCTGGCTAATTTTTGTATTTTTTGTAGAGGTGGGGTCTCCCTCTGTTGCCCAGGCTGGTCTTAAACTTCTGGGCTCAAGCGACCTGCCTGCCTCGGCCTCCCAAAGTGCTGGGATTATAGGCGTAAGCCACCATGTCCAGCTCTGTCCACCCTGTTTTATACTGCTCCCTGCCCACTGTAGCTGCCCCGACTTCCAGTCCACCTTATCCTGCTCCGTGGGATGGACGACCTCTAAACATGATTTCCACTGCCACTGCTCACTGAGGTTACTACACACTCTCTGCCTCCCCTGCTAGAATGTAGGTTCCGCATAGCAGATGCTCAATAAACCTGTGCAGGATGAGTGAAGAAGTTGAAACTCAGATTAACTAACTTGCCCAAAACAGCAGAGCCAGCAAGTGGCTGCACTGGGAATGAAATCCTCTGTAATTGGGGCTCCCTCCCTGCACAGTACTAAGGAGGAAGTGGGTATCAGGAGGCAGCTGGGAGGAGGCAGGGCCCCAGCCACAGGTTTAGCGTCGAAGTGCCCAGCATATAGTAGACACTCAATAAATATCTGTTGAGGAGCCCAAGGAGGGAGGATCACTTGAGGCCAGAAGTTTGAAGTCAGCCTGGGCAACATAGGGAGATCCCATCTCTACAAACAAAAAATTAGCTGGGCGTGGTGGCACATGCCTGTAGTCCCAGTTACTTGGGAGGCTGAGGCTGGAAGATCACTTGAACCCAGGAGGTGAAGGCTGCAATGAGCTTTGATTGCACCACTGCACTCCAGCCAGACTCCGTCTCTAAAACAAAACAAACAACAACAACAACAACAACAAAAACATCTCTTGAATGAATGGAAAGGCCTGCCATTCAGTCCAGAGTTACTTTCTCCATCCTTACCCCTGCAACAATCAGGCAGCTTTGCAAAAGTGTGTGCCCATGTGTGATAGAGACTGGAGGGGCTTTGGGTCTGGACTCCTATTTTTCCTTAGAGCCAGAAATGACAAATGCAGCATGGCATGGTGGTTCACACCTGTAATCCCAGCACTTTGGGAGGCACAGGCAGGCAGATCATCTGAGGTCAGGAGTTCGAGACCAGCCTAGCCAACATGGAGAAGCCCTGTCTCTACTAAAAACCACACCTGTAATCCCAGCTATACTCGGGAGGCTGAGGCAGGAGAATTGTTTGAACCCGGAAGGTGCAAGTTGCAGTGAGCTGAGATCACGCCACTGCACTCCAGCCTGGGCCACACAGTGAGACTTCATCTCAAAAAACAAAACAAAACAGAAAATGACAAATGCTTGGGCCACAAGTGACCAGGGTGGGAGAAGCAGCTGAGCTGCTCATGTGTGGGCAGCCCTCACTGGCCCTGGGATTAGGGCAGCTGTGCTGACCATGCCTGGGCACGGGGTGGGGGAGCCCGGTGGGCAGTGGCAGGAAAAGGACTCCACCAGCCAGGCTGCCATGCCCGCTCCACATCTGAGCTCTGGATTCTTGGTTCCTGCTCATGTGCCACCCACAGCTCCCTCCCTGCAGGCATCCTCCCCCAGTCCCTGCCTAATGCACAGATACCCTGTCTTTCCAGGACCCCTGGCTGCCCTGACCTGGGTCCATAGGCAGAGGAGACAGATAGAAGCCACCCCAGGTGTTTGGAAGAAAAGCAAAATAAAGGAAAAAAAAAGGGGCAAACCAGAGCCAGAATGCCTGGGTTGAATCCACTTCGTGGCTGCGTGAATTTTTTTTTTTTTTTTTTTGAGACAAAGTCTTGCTCTGTTGCCCAGGCTGGAGTGCAGTGGCACAATCACAGCTCACTGCAACCTCCACCTCCTGGGCCCAAGCAGTCCACCCACCTCAGCATCCCAAAGTGCTGGGATTACAGGCATGAGCCACCGCACCCAGCCAGCAAATATTAAATAAATGTTAGCTATTTGGTTTTTTTTTCTAACACTTATGCCCATACAATTAGCTTATAACCACCATAGACTCTCATAGACTATTTAACAGATTAGGAAGGAGACCCCCTCCCTGGGTAGCAGGCCAGTTATTTCTCTCTCCTCTCTCCAGGTATCCCCATTTGACAGATGGGACAACTGAGGCTCAGAGAGGTTGCTCAACTTGCTCAGGATTGCCAAGTTTTAGCAATTCAAGGTCTAAGCCTGCCCCAAACAAGAAGGTAGCCTGGCTGCAGGTTTCTGGGAAAGAAAGTCAATACTGGGAGTTACCTTTCCTCTTCGGCTACCGCAGGAGGTTATTCCGGAGGCCAGGGAACCACTCTATAGCCCTCCAGGGAGATGGGGGCGGGGGGGTAGGCGGTTTATTCTATCCCCTATCCTCCTCACACAATCTAACCCACTGTCCCCAAAGACAAGTTTTCCCGGCTGCAGAAAGTGCTGGGGTGGGAGAGCCGGTGTGAGAGGCACAGGGGGCCTCTGGGCCCTGAAAGTGGCTATTGACATGCAGAGGGGCAGGCCTGGAGGCCACAGTGGCCTGATCAGTCCCTAGCAAAGGGCCAGGAAATGCAAGCAGGCAGGAGCTAGGATTGACACACAGGCAGCTGAGCCGACTTCTCAGTCCCCGGGGACCAGAGTGTCCAAGGGTGGGGCCTGGGAGGTGGCAGAGCTGTTAAAATATCCACCCAGCCACAGAACCAGAAGGGACTCCTCACAGCATTCGGCTTGCCCTCCTTGTTCAATAGCTGGGGAAACCGAGGTACCAGAAGGGACAGGCCCTGCTGGAGGTCACAACAGTTGAAAGCATCACATCATCTCTCTGAGCACAGGGTGTGCAGGACACAGTGGACAGCTTGCCAGGGTTGCAATTCCAGCTGTAGCACTTACTAGCTCTGTGGCTCTGGGCAGGGCAACTTGCTTTGCCACTCTAGGCCTCAGTCTCTTCATCTATAAAGTGGGCTTATCTACCAAATGGGATCATAATGTTATGTAGAACCTCCTCACTGAGTTGCTGTAACGAATTTTGTTTGTTTGTTTGAGTCAGGGTCTTGCTCCGTTTCCAAGCCTAAAGTGCAGTGGCACGATCTGCAGGGTCACTGCAGCCTCGACCTCACACACTCAAGCTATCCTCCTGCCTTTGCGCCTGGCCTGCGGTAAGGATTAAACGAACTAATTACACAGAAGGAGCCTGGCTCCTATGCACTTGCTAAGTGTTCAAAATTATTATTATGTCTTAGGATCATCCAAACTCAAGCCACATCGAGAGGCAGGTGTGAGGGGGAAGGGCAGGGAAAACACCGCCCACCGACCATTCTGTGATCCTTCGTGATCCCCTGAAGTCCTCCCGGCGAGCCTTGGCCCACTGGCCATCCCTCAAGGCCAAGTTTTGCTTTGTCCTCAGCGCCCGGCTGACCTGGCAGTGATGGGCCATCCACCTGCCTGAATCCTCTCATCTCCGTCCCCGATGGCATCTGTTAACTGCTGCCTTTCCTGGTCACCTACAGCCTCTGATCCTCGCCAGAGTCCCCCAAGCCCATCCCTGCCCCCAGCGAGGCCCCCAAGTGCTACGCCCAGGAGGGATGGTTTCCAAACCCATCTGAAGCTGGCAGCCCCTGCTGTGCCTGGCCTCAGAAGCCCTCCCGCCTGCCTGCTCCTCGCCGACTTAACTCTCTTTCTGGGCTGGTACCTCTAGCACCTTCTGGCGAACCCTTGCTCCTGGCCCTCCAGGTTTGTCTTTCTGTATCAGCCGCAGCAGAATTTTGGGGTGGGCGGATATCACCATCTTGGAGGCCATCCAAGGGGCTGGTGTCTCAGCCCTTGGACAAAAACTCCAAGGACAGGAAGCACCATGCCGGGGCGTGGGGCCTCTGACGCAGCCCACAGGCTCTTAAAGGGCCAGGGCCAGGCCACAAGTGGTGCTGGCACCTGGCAAGTAGCAGGAGCCTGTAATGTGCACCCACAAGGACAGCAGGTTCACATTCCCCACTGCAGCCCTGGGCCTCATTCAGATGCCGCATCCTTGCCAACAGATGGGGCAGCTAAAGAAAAACACCCAAGCAGCTACACAATAAAGCACACCCTGCAGAAATTCCATCTCCAGCTTCCTGTGACACGGCCACACCAAGGTCATAACTGGTTGGACCTGCAGGGGACACTGAATCCTCAGAGGCTCATGTGGCCACTTATCACCATCTCCCTTATAATATATTAAGGAAGAGCAAGAGACATGTGTGCCCAGCAATGCCAGCTGGGTACATTCACCTGGGCAGGGACAGAGTGGCACTGCCGGGTACACAGGAAAAAAGACACACCTGTGTACTTGCCTGGGTCAGGTCTCAGAGACCCCCCATTGCTGGGGGAGGGGCAGGGTATATATACACCCCCGGGCAGAGTTACCCAGCCTGCCCTGCCTTCCCAATGCAGATGACATATGGCTTCTGAAAAAACCATCAGGGGCCAGGCGCAGTGGCTCATGCCTGCAATCCCAGCACTTTGGGAGGCCAAGGTGGGTGGATCACTTGCGGTCAGGAGTTCGAGACCAGCCTGGCCAACATGGTGAAACCCTGTCTCTACTAAAAATACAAAAACTAGCCGGGAGTGGTGTTGGGCACCTGTAATCCCAGCTACTTAGGAGGCTGAGGCAGGAGAATCGCTTGAACTCGGGTGGTCGAGGTTGCAGTGAGCCGAGATGATGCCACTGCACTCCAGCCTGGGCAACAGAGTGAGACTCCGACTCAAAACGAAAAACAAAACAAAACAAAAAACCATCAGGTACCTAAACGTGACAGGGAATGCTGAGTGCCTTTCATTCAACCCAGGAGTGCTAGACCATTGGGACAGTAGCCAGAGAGCCTTATTGACATAAGCAAGAGAGGCCTGTGTCCATAGCTAGGCTGCAGTCACCTGATGACAGAGGCCAGGGTGACTGGGTTTGAATCCCAGATCTGCCACTTCCTGGCTAGGTGACCTTGCAGGTGACTTCATCCAGCCGAGCCTCTGTTTCCTCATCTCCAGAATGGGAGTCATGGCTGGACACAGTGATGCATGCCTGTCATCTCAGCACTCTGGGAGGCCAAGGTGGGCAGATTGCTTAAGCTCAGGAGTTCGAGACCAGCCTGGGCAACATGGTGAAACCTTGTCTCCACACACACACACACACACACACACAAAATTAGCTTGGCATGTTGGTGCATGCCTGTAGTCCCAGCTACTCAGGAGGCTGAGGTGCAAGGATCACCTAAGCCCAGGAGGTCAAGACTGCAGTAAGCTGAGATCATACCACTGTACTTCAGCCTGGGCAACCCAGTGAGACCCTGTCCCAAAACAAATAAACAAAACAAAACATAGGAGTCATGATAATAATCCTCATCCCATGGGGCTGTCTGCAGATTCTCACTGTGCATCTACTTGCAGGGGTGCCCTGTTGCGGGGTCAGCAAGATGATGAATGTCAATCTGTGGGCACGGAGCACAGCCACAGCTCGTTACTGTGTTGAAGATCTCCCCTGCTGGCCGGATGCAGTGGCTCACGCCTGCAATCCCAGCACTTTGGGAGGCCGAGGAGGGCAGATCACAAGGTCAGGAGTTTGAGACCAGCCTGACCAATATGGTGAAACCCCGTCTCTACTAAAAATACAAAAATTAGCCGGGCATGGTGGTGCGTGCCTATAGTTCCAGCTACTTGGGAGGCTGAGGCAGGAGAATCGCTTAAACTCGGGAAGTAGAGGTTGCAGTGAGCCGAGATCACGCCACTGCATTCCAGCTTGGATGACAGAGCGAGACTCCATCTCAAACAAACAAACAAACAAACAAACAAACAAAAAACCACCTCGCTTGCTAGTCAGCTCATGTGGCAGTGCTCGCTGTCCCCTGAGCGCCTCCTGCTAAGTCCCAGGGCGCAGCCACCCTGAGGGGCAGCCCCCCCAGCCCCACTGCTTCTCTCTGTCCCTGTGGGAAGCTGGAGAAAATCTCTCCCGTTGCCATATAAGGCCATGCCTGGCTGGCCTGGGGTCACCAACCATGCCATCAGGGCTTGGGGAATGCCAGCTATGCAGGGGGAGTAGGAGGTGCTGGCCAGTTCTGCCCACTCTGGTAGTGCTGCTATGTACACACGTGCGTGCACACACAAACACATAGCGCATGGAGCTGGGGGCGGGCACCCAGCAGGAGGCCCAGCCAAGCTGAGCAATTGAGAAAATAGGCTGGGTTCAAGTCGAGGCTGTTTAAACCCAGGCAATTCACCCAGCCTCTCTGAGTCTCGTTTTCTCGAAAATGGGAACCACAATACTCCCTGGGTTAGAGTGGGCATTCGCAAGATAATGCCCTCAGTGCATCTGGCACAAGACGGGCACATGCCAAGTGTTCCGAAAACAACAGCAAAAACTAAAATGAAACCAAAACGAGGCGCACTTTCATACAGCTTCCTCTACCAGGATCTCTAGGCCCATTAGAGTCTTCTATTTTCACTCTTGAATCCCTTATAATAACAATAGCTAAAGCAGGGTATCGGGGCACATACCTGTAGTCCCAGCTACTTGGGAGGATGAGATGGGAGGATTGCTTGAGCTGGGGAGAGATGGAGGTTGCAATGAGCCACGATTGGGCCACTGCACCCCAGCCTGGGCAACAGAGTGAGACCCTGTCTCTGTTAACAACAACAAAAAGCTAAAGTTGGGCAGGGCGTGGTGACTCACGCCTGTAATCCCAGCACTTTGGGAGGCCGAGGCAGGCGGATCACCTGAGGTCAGGAGTTCAAGACCAGTCTGACCAACATGGTGAAACCCTGTCTCTACTAAAAATACAAAAATAAGCTGGGCGTGGCGGCAAGCGCCTGTAGTCCCAGCTACTCGGAAGGCTGAGGCAGAAGAATCACTTGACCCGGGAGGCGGAAGTTACAGTGAACCGAGATCACGCCACTGCACTCCAGCCTGGGTGACAGAGTGAGACCCCGAAAAAAAAAAAAAGGCTAAGGCCGACCTACCCTGCCCCTCTGGAAGCTGGCCTACACCAAGGGAGGAGAAAGGCCCCAAAGAGAACTAGGTATTGGCCCAGAGAAGCCCCTAGATCTGCCAGCCAAGCTGGGCTGTGCCCCAGGCAGCAGCCATGGCGGTGTCCAAGCTGCCTGGCACAGAAGCAGGGACTCTTTGGCAGTGAATCCTGGGCTTAGCCCAGGCCCCCAGAATCCACACTCCAGTGGTGCAGTGAAGCTGCACCCCCAACGAAGGCAGTCCGAGCTGCCAGCACAATTCTGCCTAAAATCCACCTAGCTCGAGGTCTCTCCACTGCAGCCATGGCCATGGGTGAACCAAATTCACTCTCACACGGAGCGACTCCCCTACAGTATGCAAAGAGCTTCCATCCACTTCCATTGGCTAATGGTTGCAGGGACTCCAGAGAGAGCAGAGATCCCCGCTCCCATTTCAGGCTGGGGAAGATGAGGTTTTGCTGGGCTGGACGACCAGCATGAGCCACGGCAGCGTATCTTCCACTCCCTGCACCTTGAGGCCACGGACCAAGAAACTGTCCTGATAACTATCAGGTCCGCAGCCAGCTCTCCTGGGTGCTTTACATAGATTGTCTCACTGAAAAAAAATCACAACCATTATCTTTTTGGAGAAGGAGGCTCAGAGAGGTGACATGGCAGTCACAGATCAGTGCTTGCAGGTACCTCATGACTAAACTGGTGGGGTCACCCTGCTCCACTGTGGCGAAGCAGCTCAAGCCTCTCGTGTGATCCTGGCGCCTCCTTCCTACAGGGCCCCGGTTCCTGGGCCTCAGCAGCCCTACAGCGGCTGGGCTCACGTGCTGGGTCTCAGTACAGCTTCTCAGCAGGGGAAGGACGCTGGGGTGTAAGCTTTGTCACTGGCTTCTATGTGGTCCTGGGTCGGCTGCTTGCCCTCTCTAGGCACTGTCCTGAGATGGTTAGACCACAGCTCCTTCCTGCTCACTTTCCCTGGTCCCAGTGCTGCCCACATCAGCCCCTGGTAGCTGTAAGTCCCTCCTCTTTCTAAGCCAAGCCAGTCAGCTTCCCAAAACAACCCTGGAGCCGCCCCCCACCCTTTACCCGCCTCCCCAAGGGCGAGGTTGGCCCTGCCCTCTCAGCTCTTCTGACTTGTCCAACCACGGTCACCTCACCCCCATCTCCAGCTGTCTGTGGCTCCGGATCCCGCCGGCTGTGGGTGGATCCAGCCAGCTCAGAACCCGCCTAGCCGGGTGACCCAGGGGGCTATATGAGGTCAGGGTCTCAGGCTTCTGTCCAGAGGGCTAGAGTAGCCAAGCCCCAGGCTGGGCAGGCACACAGTGAACTGGGAAGGAGCCCAGCAGGGACCCTAGACCCCTAAGCACCCCAGCCAGATGTCCAGGCAACCTTCCAGCTGTGCTCAAGATGCCCCCAGGAAGCAGAGTGAGGGTGGTGGTAAGGCGGCCGGAGCTTACCTGGAGGGGGACCGTGAGGTCCCCAGAGCCTGGTAGCTGGGGACTGAATGGGAGTCCTGTAGCCAGTGGATGGAAAACCGACAGGCTCCCTACATCCAAGCAGTCCAAGAAAACCAAGGGGGAATCAAGGCTGCACACTGCTGGCAAGAGGCAATACCACAACCGGGCCGCAGGTTCGGACCCGCCTCCCACAGCCTTCGCAGGCTCTGCTGACCTCACCAGCTGCCCACTTCCAGACTCTCAGCTGGGCTTAGACCCTGGGTGTCCAGGGGACCAGAGGAGCCCACGAGGGGAATGCCGAGCCTTGTTTCAGCAGGCATGCCTCTGCCACCAGTTAAGAAGGAAACTGGAAGACGTCCACTTCAGGAAATAATACCAGTTCTGTGAGAGCTTCCTGAATGCTGGGTGCTGGGCCACGCAGGCCACAGGCCTTCCCTCTCTGAGCCGGCAAAATGCCCTGCTTGGAGATGAGAGGCCCTCTGCTAAGGACCACAGAGCTGGCACACTGTGGAGGCCAGATCAGAGCCCAGGTCTTGCAGAACTTTAAAGCCACTGGCTGTGCTGCCTTTGAGCTTTGGCCAACCTAGACTGGTCCTGATATCGCTTCTTATCTTCTAGAATCTACGCAAATTTATGGAGCTGCGTGCCTGGCAACAGTAGGCAGGATTTCTTCCGAGAAATCCACCAGGACTAGCAAGAAAAGCATGGAGTCCCTTAAGGCAACCATTCCTGAAAGTTGGAGTGAAGAGGAGTGGTGTGCTTGGAGGAGCCGCCAGGCGGGAGACCACGGGGAACTGCCAGGATCTCTAGGCCCATCAGTCTTCTATTTGTACTTTTGAATCCCTTATAACAACAATAGCTAAGGCCAGGCGTGGGGGCACAGGCCTGTAGTCCTAGCTACTCGGGAGGATGAGGAGAGAGGACCGTTTCAATCCCAAAGGTGGAGGCTGCAATGAGCTGAGATTGAGCCACTGCACTCCAGCCTGGGCGACAGACCAGCAAATGACCCGGAGCCTGTGTTCTGAGCTAGAGAGATCACTGGCCTGGGGCGCTTCCCGCGCCAAATCCTTGGGCTGCTCCCAAGCGGGCTTGCGGGGAGCCACGAGCCGGCTGGCATCCGAGCTCCTGACCCGGCCCCACCTCCCCAGTCCCCAGTTGCAAAAGTAACAACTTGCAACCCGAGACGCCGGGACCGGAGGCGGGAGGCGGAGGCGGATCTACCTGGAGTTGGAGGCGAAGGGGCTGGGGGCGGAGGGAGGCACCTGAGGGAAGCCCGGGGAAGGAGAGGAAGAGGGTAGATCTGGAGGACCGCATGGCCTCGCGGACGGAGGCGGCACCCGCGCAGCGCCCGGCTCGGGACTCGCGTGCTGCTCTGGGCGCGGGGCTTACCCGGTTGATCTCGGCCAGCCTCCTCTCCTGCCGGGCTTTGAGCAAGCCGAACGCCTTCCCTCCTGGAGGAGACAAAGAGGCCGCCTTGGAAGCAGGGTCCTCTCCGGGCCACGCGCCCCCGTCCCCGCCCGCTTCCCGCGCGCGGTGGACCCCGCGGTCCGCCCGGCGCGCACAGGTGGCGGCCCGGGGACGGCGGCGCCTACCTTGGAACCTGTTGCTGAGCGCGCCCGACATGGCGAGCGCGGGGCTCCCACCGGCTCCAGGCTTCGCGGACGCAGCGAGGGTCGAGGTGGAAGCACAGGCGCCTGGTCCGAGCTCCGGCTGGCTGCGTGTGGGCCGCGGGACCGAGGGGCGGAGGGACGGCTCGGGCGGCCGACACACCCCTCCCTTTGCTGCCGGCCCCTCCCTCCCTCCCGCCTCGCCCCTCCCCTCCCGCCTCGCCCCTCCCCTCCCGCCTCCCGCTCCGCGGGCTTCAAAGCTGCTATTATGCGGGACGCGGAGCCCGCCGGCCGACCCCTCTGCTGGAGGACGCGGAAAGTGCACAGCGCGGGGCGGCCGCACCC
Source organism: Rhinopithecus roxellana (assembly GCF_007565055.1). Taxonomy (NCBI): domain Eukaryota; kingdom Metazoa; phylum Chordata; class Mammalia; order Primates; family Cercopithecidae; genus Rhinopithecus; species Rhinopithecus roxellana. Next base: position 15,160,923 of record NC_044564.1, read on the forward strand.
CTCCTCTCTGCCCCTCCCCGGACCTCAGCAAGTCCCTGCCACAGAAATGAAATGCGAGGATCTCAGCATGAATTCCATGGGGTGGTTGTGAGGACCAAGTGCCGTCGGGGAGTCTGCGCTCAAACATGACTGCTGCCTTTGGGACGGTGCGGCTGCTGTGACAACAGTGGCCCGTCAAATCAACTGGAATGAACTCATGTCTTGTTAATAAAACCGATTTCTTGGACACTCACAGGCACTTTGCACCGTACATCAGTCATTTCATTCTCAACATTCCATGAAATAGGATTTGGCATTCCCATTTCCAGAAGAGAAAAGTCAGGAAGCTGGAGCTGGGGCGCAAGGCCACCAGCAGGAGAGCCCATGACTCCAGGAAAAGTGGAGATCAGGGAGCAGGATAGGGTACCTGTGGCCAGAGTGACCCTGAAGTCTAGTGTCCAAATCAGGACAGCCAGAGTCAAGGGAGCACTCCTCATAATGGTGGTGGGCCACAGGCATAGACAGGCGCTGTCTGGGGCAGACAGCACTCGGAATGGCCCCACCGTGCACACTGAGGGTGCCTCCATCTGACTCCTAGGGTTGGGACCCTGAGATCTTTTTTTTTTTTTTTTTTGAGGCAGAGTCTTGCTCTGTGGCCCGGAGCTGGAGTGGAGTGGCTTGATGTCGGCTCACTGCAACCTTCGCCTCCAGGTTCAAGTGATTCTCCTGCCTCAGCCTCCCAAGTAGCTGGGACTACAGGCACACGCCACCACGCCCCGCTAATGTTTGTATTTTTTTTTTTTTTTTTTTTTTTTGAGACGGAGTCTCGCTCTGTCGCCCAGGGTGGAGTGCAGTGGCCGGATCTCAGCTCACTGCAAGCTCCGCATCCCGGGTTTACGCCATTCTCCTGCCCCAGCCTCCCAAGTAGCTGGGACTACAGGCGCCCGCCACCTCACCCGGCTAGTTTTTTGTATTTTTTAGTAGAGACGGGGTTTCACCCTGTTAGCCAGGATGGTCTCGATCTCCTGACTTCGTGATCCGCCTGTCTCAGCCTCCCAAAGTGCTGGGATTACAGGCTTGAGCCACCGCGCCTGGCCATGTTTGTATTTTTAGTAGAGATAGGTTTTCACCATGTTGGCCAGGCTGGTCTCGAACTCCTGACCTAAGGTGATCCACCTGCCTCAGCCTCCCAAAGTGCTGAGATTACAGGCGTGAGCCACCACGCCCAGCCGAGATCATCTTTTATTCTGTGGCTGTCCCTGGGGAGGGAAGTGCCCTGAGGGACTAGGCAGAATGGGATGGGGTTGAGGTCAGGACAGCAGTCTAGGGGCAGGCCCCTCCTCCCCAGCAAGACCAGCGCCCACCTCTCCTAGGTGACGCTCCTCTGTCCGTTCACCAAGGGTTTGGATTTGGCCAAGCTGCATGACCTTGGGCGAGGCACTTGACCTGGCTGAGCTTCAGTCCCCTGATCTTCACAATGAAGTAACCCAGAATGCACTAAGCAGGGACTTTTGTAACTCTGATGACTTGCTGGATGGTTTAAGCAGAGGGTAAAAGCTTACTGTTATCATCCTAGGTGGATGGGAGCGGACTTAGGACAGAGCCCTTATAACGCACCTCTCTCCGGGCTCCAGCAGCCTATTGCCCTGGCCAGTCGGGCTGCTTGGCCCAGTCAGCCATCCTACAGGGCAGGGGCCACCCCACCTTCTCCTGCTCAGCTGCTGGACTGCATTGCTAGCCAGATGTTCAACAGCTGCCGCATTCCACCCGGCAGTGGCCCCACCTCTGAGGCCAGAGAATGGATCAGCACATGCACCAGGCATGATTAGACTGCGTGAGTCACAACACGTCAGGCCCGAGTTCTCCACCCATCAGGGATGCTGGGACTAAGCTTTGCTGGATCCCATGGCTTGAGTGGATAAAGGCTGAATGCCAAGAGCAGGCAACAGGACGACTGTGTGCCATCGGCTGAGACACTGGAGGGAGGCGGGAGGGGGACATCAGACCCTATCCCAGAGGTCTTGGAAGAATCCCATCTTCTCGACATCACTTACACTGGACGCCAATCACCAAACTCACTGTGCAGCAGCAGCTCCCCCATCTTCGGCCTCTCCACCTCTGCCCAGACATCTAGGGACCAAGTCACTCCTAGCTCAGCTTAATCATGTCAATCCCCCACTGTAGCCTGGATTTTACAGTTTTCTCTGGAGCAGCACACCTCTTCTCTGAACTCCATCTCCCATTAGGTTGGTGGGTGGCACTGGTCATCCATTACATGGCCTTGGATCCAGAGAGATCCTCATTATCCTGGACAGGGGATGGGGAGGACTTCACCTAAGCAGAGAAGCTGGAATCAGGACACAGTCACCAGCTTGTCTCTTGCAAGCACTGGACCTGATGACATGTACACCTGGGGCCATTATAGGGGATGGCGGTGGGGGTGGGTATCTTCCCCTATCGGGCACAGGAAAAGCAAAGAAAGCCACTCTGTGAAGAGAAAAGAACGGGCCAGGCACGGGGGCTCACGCCTGAAATCCCAGAACTTTGGGAGGTCAGTGCAGGTGGATCATCTGAGGCCAGGAGTTTGAGACCAGCCTGACCAACATGGTGAAACCCTGTCTCTACTAAAAATACAAAAATTAGCTGGGCATGGTGGCAAGTGCCTGTAGTCCCAGCTACTTGGGAGGCTGAGGCAGGAGAACTGCTTGAACCTGGGAGGTGGAAGATGCAGTGGGCCGAGATCATGCCATTGCACTCCAGCCTGGGTGACACAGCAAGACTCCGTCTCAAAAAAAATAAATAAATAAAGAGAAAAGAACAAAGTAGATACAGGACAGGAGAGCAGAGACAGAGACCAAGAAGAGAGGTGGGAGGGGGAAAGAGGGAAGCCAACCTATCCTGGAAGCCTCAGGCTCCCCTCCCTAGGCTATCTCCAATGCCTAGCAGCCTTTTTTACCCCAGGGTTCCAAGCGACCCTCCCAACACCACTTTTCTGCTGAAATCACCTCAGGAGAGGTTTGGGGTTTGCGGCCAAGAGCCCTGACTGAGCAGCTCCAACATCCCACCCCATTCAACCTGGGTTCCTGGAGTGATGCAAGTTGGCCGAGCCCCCACCCTGCAGGCCCCGGACTATTGTCCACCCTCTTGCCTGGATTGCTTTTCCCTCTGCCTCCCCACCCTTCAATGCACAACCCACACCCTCCCACTCCTGGATGACGCCCCTCCCTGATCCTCATCATCCTTGGACACTTGGCTGTGAGTTCGTCTCCAGCCTGAACCAGAGGTCAGCTGAGGGCCTCTCTGCACCCCACCCCTCCAACGCCCCAGCTCCTAGGCTTTGCGTGGTAGGTACCTGTGATCACACCACCCCAGAAAAACCCTCTAATGGGAGGTACTGGCCCAGCCACGAGCTCAGCTTTTGCCACCTTCCTACCAGCGTCCGGTCCACACGCTGGTCACCCACTAGGCGTGTCATGTGCACACCCACAGCCAGGGCCCTGGCTGCCCACCAGTGGGGGAGGGTGAGAGGCACACCACCCTGCCCAGTAAAAGGGTCCTTTATTTCCACGTTAAACAGAATTGGTCTGTGCTGCTGCCCTACCCCGCCCCTGTCAGGGGAGCCATGGGAGGGGGCTGAGCCTGCAGAGGTGCCTGTCTTCCCAATGCCAAGGCCTTGCCATCTGCTGGAAGAGGGCCTGGGAGAGGGAAGGATGCCAAGAGGAAATGCTGAGGAGTCCTGGGCAGAGGCCGGCATGCGGGCCTGGCCACAGGGCGATTCCCAGGCAGGACAGACTGGAATGGCAGCCAGGCTTGCACACCCTTGTGGCCTCCCGCATGGCAAGTGGTGCTGCAGGGCTGGTTTGGAAAGCGTCAATTAAAGGTCAACTGGGTTGCTGGGGGCACAAAGGCGTGCTCCTGGTAGCCTGAGCCCCCTGACCTAGGTGCTGTTGGGCCTGGCTCTCTGGATAGATCACACGCTGAAGTGGGTACAGGCCAGGGCGGGCCTTTCCCTCAGGGCGTCTGGTGCAGTCCCAGGACCCTGAGAGGGAAGCATCCAGTGAAGCCAGTGACACTCCTGCCAGGAGTGGGCCTTGCTCTAGCCGGACTAGCAGGCCTGGCCATGGCCTCGGGGTCTCAGATTCCACTGCTGAGAACCCTCGCAGGATCTTGCATTTCTTGGCCTGTTGGTCCTCTGGCTGTGTTGGGCTGTGGGGCGTGCATGCAGCAACACAGGTCAGGGAGCTGCCGTGAAACACAGGGCAGCCAGCTCTGGGACTAGGGGCTTCGGCTGTTACTGACCCCCTTGATCTCTGCAGATCTGCTGAGACCTCCCTGCTGTCTGGAGTGAGTGGATGTAGCACCCCAGGGCATCTCATGTAACAACTTGCCCAACATCCAGAGGGTGCCTAGCACACAGGTGGCTCTCACAACAGCTGTGGACTGTAATGTGTGCGGACTGTAAGTTGTAGACTGGATGGACCTGAACACATGTGGGTCATACACACAGACATGCACCCTCACGTGTGTATGTTATTGACACTGGGGTGTGCCTGTTTATGCATGTGCAGGGGTGAGTGTGCACTGATACCCGGGTGATACGCACATTCAGTCCTGCTGGCAGGGAAGAAGCCACAGACAGAATTGGCAGGGAGTGTGACTATTCACGTGGGGGCGAGTTCACAGCAGCCGGCTCCGGGGCACGCCTGTGTGGGCACACCTGTGGGGTAGTATGCGCACCCCGGATCATGTAAACAGCAGGTGGGGGAGTGTGTGCCGGGGATCTGGGCAGCCCTCACTGCCAGCTGGCACAGTTCTCAGGCAGGCTGTGCAGAATGGCCTCCAGGTTCCGTTTGTCGGCACGGATCTCGGCGAGGTCGCTCTCGAAGCCCTGGATCTGCAGCTCCTGCAGCTCAGATTCCTGCTCCAGCAGCCTGAGTTTCCTCTGCAAGGCCCCCGGGGAGGCCAGCTGCAGCCTCAGGCGTTCTAGTGCCCACTGAGTCTCGTTCAGGGCCTGGGCTGGGGCTTGATGGGTGTCCAGCGACCCTGTGGTGGGGCACAAACAGCCTCATTGTGAGCCGGCAGCCCTGCAGGCCCCAGGGCACCCCCCAGTCCCTGAGCCTCTCCCCAGCTCAGGCCTCCCAGGATTCCAACAGCCCACCATCCACCAGGGAAAGACGGGGACCAGAAGGTCTGGGAGGTGGGTGAGGAACCATGCATCCCAATGGGCCCCTAGGCAGACTCAGGAACATCCTCCTGGGTGGCACTTGACAAATGTCATTTTTGTTGATGGTTTTATTATTATTGTCAAAAAAGAAGGCCTCAGGTGAGTCCTCTCTGAGTCTTAGTTTACTCATTTACAAAACAGTGTGGGAGAGAGGCCCCTGTGATTTTTGCCAGCTGAACATGCTGGCTCAATTCACTGACACACGTATTTACAGATGCTGCCTGTGGGCCTGGATGTGGGCAGCCACTGGGGTAAACCACAGGGTCTCTGGCTTCAGAGCGAGGCAGTGAGGCAGCTGGATCAGGGACTGCAGGCCTGGAAGGCGGCAGTGGGGTCCTGGTTCTGGCCCCTGCATGTCTTCACACTACTTCCTGGGGTTAAGGACTTCTCTGTGTCTCCCCAAGCATCGACCCTAACCCTAACCCTAACCCCAACCCTAACCCTGGGGCCAGGTGCTCACATTAGAACTGCTAGCAATAGTGATGGAATAGAATCTGCAGGCTGCCTCTCTCCCATCTGGCCCTTGTCACCTTGTCACTAAGTGTAATGTTTAACAGAAAGATGGATCTCAGCCAGGTGGGAGAGTGATGGCAATGGGGAGGTAAGTCCAAAGTGGCTTCTTTTTTTCTTTTTTTTTTTTTGAGATGGAGTCTCACTCTGTCACCCAGGCTGGAGTGCAGTGGCACAACGTCAGCTCACTGCAACATCCACCTCCTGGGTTCAAGTGATTCTCCTGCCTCAGCCTCCCGAGTAGCTGGGATTACAGGCCCACACCACCATGCCCAGCTAATTTTTGTATGTATGTATGTATGCATGTATGCGTTTATTTATTTATTGAGACAGAGTCTTGCTCTGTTGTCCAGGCTGGAGTACAGTGGCATGATTTCGGCTTACTGTAGCCTCAGGTTCAAGCGATTCTCCTGCCTCAGTCTCCCAAGTATCTGGGATTATAGGTATCTGCCACCACTCCCGGCTAATTTTTTGTATTTTTAGTAGAGACAGCGTTTCACCATGTTGGCCAGGCTAGTCTCAAACTCCTGACCTCAGGTGATCCGCCCGCCTCAGCCTCCCAAAGTGCTGGGATTACAAGTGTGAGCCACTGCGCCTGGCCTGATTTTTCCATTTTTAGTAGAGACATGGTTTCACCATGTTGGTCAGGCTGGTCTTGAACTCCTAACCTCCTGTGATCCACCCACCTTGGCCTCCCAAAGTGCTGGGATTGCAGGTGTGAGCCACTGCATCCAGCCCCAAGCGGTTTCTTCTAACCCCGCAGGATTCCACTGGGCCCCAGGGCTCCCCAAGGCCCTGGATCTCCTGGGTAAGCAGCTGCGAGCACCAAGCCAGGGTGCAAGAGAAGGCAGAGGGGAGCCAAGGCCCTGCTGACCTGGTAGGACCTCAAGAGGCCCCACTGCCCACAGCAAAATCCAAACAGCCTGGTCTTCGAAGAGATTCAGAAATGGGTTACAGCCCCCACTCTACCTGCCCAGGCTGCTTAGGGCTCCTGGAGCAGAGGCCAGGCATGTGCTGTTCATTCCGCATCCCCAGGCCAAGCACAAGGCCGACACAGAGTGTGACAAGTGAATGAACAACAGTGACAATGCAGGAAAGGTTGAAGAGAGTGTCTGCTCCATGACAGGGCCTTAGGTGTCGACTAGGGGCTACCTGCATGCACTCTGAGTCACTTGGACCCGCAGGTGAGCCATGGCTTCCCCACCAGCTGGCTGTGGGACCCTGGGCACATTATCTAAACTCTGTGCTAGGCTGGGTGTGGTGGCTCTCTCCTGTAATCCTAGCACTTTGGGAACCTGAAGTGGGAGCATCCCTTGAGGCCAGGAGTTCAACATCAGCTTGGTTAACATAACGAGATGCTGTCTCCACAAAAAACAAAAGTAAATAAAAAATAAAAATAAACTCTCCACACTCAGTTTCCTCATCTGCAAAATGGCAAAAGAGTAACTGTCCTTGCATAAAAAAGTGAGTATAAGAATTCTGTAAGATCACATGTGTGAATAGCTTAGCGTGGGCCTGGTGTCCAGACAACGTGCAGAGTGTGGCAATTCTCCCTTCTCTTATTACGAATGATAATTGAAAATGCATGCTGCCACATGGGTGAATCTTGATGACTTTCTGCTAAGTGAAATAAGTCAGTCAAAAGAAGACAAATAAGGCTGGGCATGGTGGCTCACGCTTGTGATCCCAGCACTTTGGGAGGCCTAGGCAGGAGGATCACTTGAACCCAGGAGTTTGAGACCAGCCTGGGCAACATAAGGAGCATATTTTTTTGTCTCGGAAAAAAAAAAAAATTAGCTGGGTGTGGTGGTGCCTGCCTGTGGTCCCAGCTACTTGGAAGGCTGAAGTGGAAGAATTGCTTGAGCCCAGGAGTTTGAAGCTGCAGTGAGCCACGATTGCACCACTGCACTCCAGCCTGGGTAACAGAGCAAGATCCTGTCTCCAAAAAAAATTTTCAAAGTACAAATACTGTATGATTCCAATTATATGAGGTCCCCAGAGTAGTCAAATTCTTTTCTTGAGACAGAGTCTCACTCTGTCGCCCGGGCTGGAGTGCAGTGTTGCCATCTGGGCTCACTGCAACCTCTGCCTCCCAGGTTCAAGTGATTCTCCTGCCTCAGCCTCCTGTGTAGCTGAGATTACAGGCATGTGCCACCATGCCTGACTATGTTTTTTACATCTTTAGAAGAGACAGGGTTTCACCATGTTGGTCCAGCTGGTCTCAAACTCCTGAACTCAAATGATCCGCCCGCCTCAGCCTCTCAAAGTGCTGGGATTACAGGCATGAGCTACTGCACCTGGCCCAGAGTAGTCAAATTCATAGAGACAGAAAGTAGAATGATGGCTGCCAGGGGCTGGGGGAGGGAAATGGGGGTTAGCGTTTCAGGAAGTCAGAGCTTCAGTTGGAGATGATGAAAGTGTTCTGGTAGTGGTGATGATCGCACAGCAATGAATATACTTAATGCTGCTGAACTGTACACTTCAAAATGGTTAAGATGGAACATATTATGTGTCTTTTACAATTTGAAAAAATACATGCTCTTCTTTTCAGTCCAACTGCCCCGTCTGCTGTCTCCTGAGCCTCCCCACAACACTGGGCCTCTGGGACCTTCGTACCTTGGTCCCTTCATCCAAAATGCCTCCTTGCTAAGGCCTGTCTTGAATCTGACCTCCTTCCTACGAGCCGCTATTCACTCACTCTCAATATACACCACGCACTGTGGTAAGCGCTTTCTAAACCACCCCATTGTTACTCCCGTTTTCCAGATGGGGGTTCCGAGGCTCAGAGAGGTGGAGTGACTTGCCCAAGGTCTAAGGGCCAAAAAAGGGACAGAGCCAGAGTTGAATCTTGGTCTGATCCCAAACCAGCACCTGATGCCACATTTTCTGCCATGACAGTCTTCTTCTCCGGAACCCTCAGCTCCTGAGGGCTGATCTGCTCACCTGGTGCCTGTAGGCGTTCTTGACAACGGTGAGTTTTCTGTGTGCCCCCCTGCCCCACCCCCAAGAATAGAGGCCTCTGGAGGCACAAAGAGTTACTCAAAGTGAACTCACTTCTAGATGCCAACCCTGTCTTACATGGCACAGGGAGTTGGGCGTGGTTATAAATGCTTGTGATTGACCACAAAGACGGGGATGCGGGAAGCATGATGAGGACAAGGAGGAAATCTTCCCCAGGACTGGAGCTCACAGAAGATCCGATCCTAGAGGTGCCCCACGGACCCAGGGGTTCAGGGCCCAGCCTTGGGGCCTCCTTACCCAGCCTGGCAAGCAGCTCTGACAAGGCCTCGATGTCCTTCTCCAGGGAGATGCGTGATTCCCGGATCTGCTGCTCCATCTCACTCAGCCCAGCACCCACCTTCCAGGGGGAGGAGGAAGAACAGCTTGAATGGCACCCCCACCCTGGCTGCCAGGGGCAGGAGGCAATAGCGTGGGGGCCCTGGTACACGTACCTGCTCAGCTTCCTGCAGCTCCTGTTGGCGTGCTTCAGAATCCAGCACCTGCCGGGACGCCTGTTGGAGCGTGGCTTGCGTCTGGCTGGTGAGCCGGCTGGCACGGCGGTGCGCCTGGTTCCCCTCCCTCAGCAAGGCCTTGGCAAGCTATGGGATGGGTGGCAGTGGCAGGGAGAAGAGGTGAGTGCAGTAAGTCCTTTTGGAGGTAAATAGCTCTTACGGCAATAATGTCAAGCAGTCTGTACCAGGCAGATCATTCATTCATGCATGCATGCAACAAATACGTACTGAACGCAGGCTAAGTGCTGGGCACAGTGCAGACTGCTGGATACCACACATTTCTCTCAGGAGGAGAAATTCCCACTATTTTACAGATGAGGAAATGGAGGCACAGAGGGGAGGAGGGGCTGGCCAAAGCCCAAGTGGCATGACAAGAGATCAAGCCAGGGGGCCCCTACAGCAAATCCAGCACTTTTCCTAGGCACCATAAAGAGTTTCCTTGGTGTGTGAGCAACAGAACCAGCAGCAGAGCTGGGGAGATATGCAATGATTAGAATTTGGCACCAATTTTTAAAAAGCCTAGTTAAAATCAGCCAGGGCTGGGTGCAGTGGCTCATGTCTATGGTCCCAGCACTTTGGGAGGCTGAGGCAGGAGGCTTGCTTGAGGCCAGAGGTTCAAGACCAGTCTGGGCAACATAGAGACCCCAATCTTTTTCTTTCTTTCTTTTTTTTTTTTTTTTTTTTGGTTTGAGGCAGTCTTACTCTGTCGCCCAGGCTGGGGTGCAGCGGTGCAATCCGGCTCACTGCAACCTCCCTCCACCTCCCAGGTTCGAGTAATTCTTGTGTCTCAGCCTCCGGAGTGGTTGGGACTACAGGTGCGCGACACCATGCTTGGCTAATTTTTTTGTATTTTTAGTAGAGACAGGGTTTTACCATGTTGGCCAGGCTGGTCTCGAACTCCTGACCTCAAGTGACCTGCCTGCCTCGGCCTCCCAAAGTGCTGGGATTACAGGAGTGAGCCACCACACCTGACCGAGACTCCACAGCTCTACAAAAAAAAAAAAAAAAAAATTAGCCAGGCACAGTGGCACAGACCTGTAGTCGCAGTTACTCAGGAGGCTGAGGCAGGAAGGTCACTTAAGCCCAAGGGTTTGAAGCTGCAGTGAGCTGTGATTGCGCTACTGTACTCCAGCCTGGGCAACAGTCTCCACAAAACACACACGCGCGCGCGCACACACACACACACACACACACAAAACTTAAGCTGGGTGCAGTGGCTCACGCCTATAATCCCAGCACTTTGGGAGGCCAAGGCAGGTGGATCACCTGAGATCAGAAGTTGGAGACCAGCCTGGCCAACATGGTGAAACCCCGCTCTACTAAAAATACAAAAATTAGCCAGGTGTTGTGGAGCACGCCTATAATCCCAGCCACTCTGGAATCTGAGGCAGGAGAATCACTTGAACCCAGGAGGCAGAGGTTGCAGTGAGCTGAGATGGCACCACTGCACTCCAGCCTGGGCCACAGAGTAAGACTCTATCTCAAAAAATTAAGAAAAAAATTAAAAACAAAAAGGCAGGTAAAATAAATAAATGCAAACTTCAAAATAACAAAAAAGAAAAGAAAAACCTAGAAGTTTAGGCAGGAAAGCCAGCAGACCCAGGTGTAAGTCCTGGTTAAGTTCATGAGCCTGGCTGCACCTCAGCGTTCTCACCTGTACAATGGGGACAGCAATGACGCCTATTTTGTGAGGAACCCACAGGCTCACCCCCGTGAAGTCCCTGAGCTAAATGCCTGGGCCCACTGAGCAGTGAGTGAGTGCGGAGTAGTCAGCACGGATGTCGGGAAGGGGCCCACGGAAGGGCAGTCCCCCCAGGAGGCAGGAGGCCACTGTTGTCACAGCCACCGCCCTGACCTTGGCACTGTCCTTGGCCAACACCTCTGCTTCTCTGCCCTTCTTCTTGGCACTGGAGGAAAGAGGGGCCGCGTTTCCTAGCATCCTCTCCGCCTGCTTGGTCTTCTTTCTCATGTCTGCAAGGAGTCTGTCCCTGACGGAGTCTGCCTTCCTCTGCAGTGCCGCCTGGTCCTTGGGCCGAGGAAACTGCAGCTTCATTCCTGCAAACCCCGCTGAGGCTGGGTCAGGGGAACTGGGCTCACACCTCCAGCGCCTCCCAGGCAGCCGCTGGCAGAGCTGCCTGGCTGGCCACAGACCCCTGGACAACGAGTGGAAGTTTGAGGTGCATGCAACCTACGTTATCACCTTCTCAGGCTTATCCAGGAGGAAATAAAAGCAAGCAAGACACAGACATACTGCTCGGGGAATTTTGAGATGGGTATTCATTCTATTAGGACGTCTATTAAAGTCAAGGAATTACGTGGTGGTCCATGCTGGGGCCAGTGATGGGGGCTAGCACAGTCCACGGCTCAGTCTGCTCAGCTCGGCATTTTCATGTACCGCCTATATCTAAACAATACTTTGAGGCAGTGTATAGTGATGAGTAAATCAACAAATGGATCCTTACCATGGAAAACCAAGAGTCTGATGTAACTGGAAGGATGAGGAAGGACAGAGAAGGAGGAACAAGTACCAGAAAATCTGGATAATGACATTGCAGAAACCAAATGTTTGATTGATCACTGAGCTCTCAAGCGATCAAGACAAAAAGGGAAATGTTACAATTCCTTTTTCTTTTTTTATTTTGAGACAAGGTCTCCGCCCAGGCTGGAGTGCGGTGGAGAGATCTCAGCTCACTGCAACCTCTGCCTCACGGGTTTAAGTGATTTTCCTGCCTCAGCCTCCTGAGTAGCTGGGATTACAGGCGCACAACACCATACCCGGCTAAGCTTTTTTTTTTTTTCTTTTTTTTTTCTTTTTTAGTAGAGATGGAATTTCACCTTGTTGGCCAGGCTGATTGCAAATTCCTGGCTTCAAGTGATCCACCCACCTTGGCTTCCCAAAGTGCTGGGATTACAGGTGTGAGCCACCACACCTAGTGGAAATGTTAGAATTCCCATAGATTTTATTATCCAGTAAGAAGCAGTTTCCTTCTTGGTAAACAAAGAGACTATTTCCTTTCCTTTCAGATAACATTCTAAGGGAAATTTAGTCAGATGTGGTGGCTCAGACCTGTAATCCCAGCTACTCTGGAGGCTGAAGCAGGAGGATCAGTCCAGGAGTTCGAAACCAGCCTAGGAAACATAGTGAGACCTCATCTCTACAAGACGACAAAAGCTTAGCTGGGCATGGTGGCACATACCTATAGACCTAGCTACTCATGAGACTGAGATGGGAGGATCACTTGAGGCCAGGAGTTGGAGGCTACAGTGAGCTATGATTGCACCACTGCACTCCAGCCTGGGTGACAGAGTGAGACCCCAACTCAAAAAAAAATTCTAAAGGAAGTTTATCATCAAAAGAACTGATTACAGGCCAGGTGCCGTGGCTCACACCTATAATCCTAACACTTTGGGAGGCTGAGGCAGGTAGATCACCAGAGTTCAGGAGTTCAAAATCAGCCTGGCCAAACTGGTGAAACCCCGTCTCTACTAAATATACCAAAAAAAAAAAAAAAAAAAAAAAAAAAGCCAGGTATGGTGGTGGGCACCTATAATCCCAGCTACTAGGGAGGCTGAGGCAGGAAAATTGCTCGAACCCAGGAGGCGGAGGTTGCAGTGAGGCGAGACTGTGCCACTGCACTTCAGCCTGGGCGACACAGAGACTATCTCAGGAAAAAAATAATAATAATAAATTACCGATTACAGTGGACAAAGTCAATTTTTAAAATGAATGAAGCCTTCTAATCTTTGGGGGCATAATATTATAGAATTGTTCTACCCAGAAATTAGATCTGCTTTGCTCCTTTTTACACAAAATTGATGTTTCTCAATATGTATTCTGTGGAACCCTAATTGTCCACGGTGTTAACAAACATTAGGAAGAAGTGTCAATTAAGTTGAAAGTGAAGCAGGTTTCTTTATTACAGGCCTTCTCAGAGCCTTTAATATTCTCAAGTGTTCTCTGTAAGACCTCAAGAGGATGCTGCAGCAAGAGACAGTTCCTAAACTTATTTGAATACAAGCCCTCTCTTGGCAGAGCGTATCATAGGCTAGGAGACCCCCGGCCACACCCTGGGGAAAACTGCTCCACAGTTCACTTTGTGAATTTTCCTTTTATCCTGAACACCAACTGAGCACAGCCCAGCTGGTGGTAAGAGGGAGTGTCTCTAAAATGGGATCAGAATGGGAAAAAGAGCCTGGGGTTAGAGGGTTGAGGTTAGCCCTCTTGTGGATTATGGGAGCAGTGCAAGGAAATTTCCATCCACTACAAACAAGAACGTTCTCATTCTCAGAACCCCGACAATGAGAAGATAAACCCTTGTAAGGTAGTGAGATCCCCATTGTAGGAGATAGGCAAGCTGAGGGTGGATGAGTCTACTGCCAGGTGTGAGATTTGCACCAGATGACCGTAAGACCTCTTATAATTCTAATGTTCTAAGATCCTAACATTCCATCCTTATAAGTCATTGAATGTACCTTTTTCTAAATATGACTCTAGATACTTAAGCACACACGGCTACGCCTTTCCCACAGGAAGTCCCCAAATGATGGGTGACTAGGACTTCAAGCTGCCAGGAAACTGGGGAACAGGAGCACTGACAGCCCATACTCTGCCCCCCGAGGACCTGGGTCCACAGCTAGAGCTCCATCTCTTCTGGGCAATGGGCAGGGTTGGGGAAGGAGGCCACAGAACCAAGACAACAGCAGAAGTCTGACTTCTGGCCTCAGACCCCAAGAGACATCTGGGGTTCAGAGTATGTTCCTTATCCAGCCTGTTGGATAAGGAGCCACAAATAAAGGGTGAGGGGGGCTTCTCTCCGGAGCAAATTGGATATCACAGAAGCCCATTGCACAGGTGGGTACTTGTAGAATTGTAATACTTGCTGGCTTCTATTCCCAGCTTAGCTCTGACCCAGGGATGAATAGCAATTCCTTTCCTCAGCCTACCCATCTGCAAAATGGGGCACTTGGCCCTGTTTTCCCAAAGCTCAAAAAAGGGCCTGGAATGGCATCAACCCAAAACTCCTTCTAAAGAGAAACTCCATCCCCTTCCCATAGCCGCAACTCAACATTGGACCCGGACAGCCATATTTGTACCAGATAACTAACTGGAGCCCAGGCCAGAGAGGACTTGACCTGGGTGGACAGCCAATGATATCAGAGTCTCCTCTCACTTGGTCTGGAGGGGCTCTGCATGTGGTCTGATGACCTGGGGTGTATAGGATAGCCACATGGGCAAGTCCAAGGTGAGTGATGTATGAGATGGGGCAGGATCCTGAGAGGTGGAGGGAAAGTCCGCTTAGCTTCATTAAGCCCACAAGACCAGACTCCTGTCCTCTGCAAGCCTGCCCTGGCTGAGGCGAGAGTTGAGTGGCTGTCAGGGGCGTTTGTGCATTACAGAGCCTAGTGGTCAGCTAGACTCACATACCTTCCAGGTCAGCCAGCAGAGTCCTGGCTCCCATGACAGTCACTGTGGCAGCCTGGACAGATGAGGAAGCCTGGGTCAGGGCGGTTCTGGCCTCCCGGTGTAGCTGGAGAGAGACGAGGAGAGGCTGGGCAGCTGGCTCCACAGGTGCAGGGCCTGGGGGCAGCTCAGTGGGCACCAAACCCACATATATGGGTGCCCAAGTCATCACCAAATCCCTGACTCTGGGTCACACTGTCCACCCGGAGCACCTGATCTGTGCTATTATATAAAAGTTGAACCCTGAATATCTCCCAAGAGATACCTGTCCACAAAATCCCAAAGGAAAACTGAAACACTAGGATGAAAGGAATGAGAATAGCCAGGTGCAGTGGCTCACGCCTGTAATCCCAGCACTTTGGGAGGCCAAGGCGGGCGGATCATGAGGTCAGGAGATCGAGACCATCCTGGCTAACACGGTGAAACCTCGTCTCTACTAAAAATACAAAAAATTAGCCTGGCGTGGTGGCTGGCGCCTGTAGTCCCCGCTACTTGGGAGGCTGAGGCAGGAGAAAAGCGTGAACCCAGGAGGTGGAGCTTGTAGTGAACCAAGATCACGCCACTGTGCCACTGCACTCCATCCTGGGCGACAGAGCGAGACTCCGTCTCAAAAAAAAAAAAAAAAAAAGGAACGAGAAGAACACCTGAACATCTCTTCAGAACATGTTCTATTGGCCATGCACAGGGGCTCTTGCCCGTAATCCCAGCACTTGGGGAGGCTGAGGTGGGCAGATCACTTGAGGTCAGGAGTTCGAGACTAGTCTGGCCAACATGGTGAAACCCTGTCTCTACTAAAAATTAAAAAAAAAAAATTAGCTAGGTGTGGTGGTGCATGCCTGAAATGCCAGCTACTCGGGGAGGCTGAGGCAGGAGGATGGCTTGAATCTGTGGGGCAGAGGTTATAGTGAGCCGAGATCAAGCCACTACACTCCAGCCTGGGTGGCATAAAGACTCCATCTCAAAAAAAAGGGAAGGGAGGGGGAGGGGAAGGGGAAGGGGAAGGGGAGAGAAGAGGAGAAGACAAGACTGCTCTATCTCAGTAAGTAGATGTGAAAATCACAAATCTGTTTATGACACACCTTGACTTATGGAAAATCAGTTTCTTCCCCACTGCCACTCAACAGGACTAGATCCACTGAAAGAATATGGGTTTGATGGATGAGTGGGTAAACAAAATATGCTTCATCCACACACTGGAATATGACCGAGCCTTAAAAAGGGAGGAAGTATAGATCCAGGCTGCAAGGCAGGTGAACCCTGAAAAGAGGATGCTAACAGGAGGAAGCCTGACACCATCGGTACGTATTACATGATTCTGTTTCTGCGAAAGTGCTGGACGAAGGAAACCTACAGAGACAGAGAACAGAGTGGAGGCTGCCAGGGCCTCGGGAATGGAAATGAGGAGTGACTGCTGAGTGGGCCTGGGGTTAGGGGTGGTGAAAATGTTCTAAAACTAGACTGAGGTGGAGGTGGCACAACTTTGTGAATGTGCTAAAAGCCATTTAATCTAAAATAGGTGTTTGTAAGCCATGTGAATGTCACTGTAATAAGAATAAATAAATAGGCCGGGCGCGGTGGCTCAAGTCTGTAATCCCAGCACTTTGGGAGGCTGAGACGGGCGGATCACAAGGTCAGGAGATCGAGACCATCCTGGCTAACACGGTGAAACCCCGTCTCTACTAAAAAACATACAAAAAATTAGCCGGGCGTGGTGGCGGGCGCTTGTAGTCCCAGCTACTCGGGAGGCTGAGGCAGGAGAATGGCATAAACCCGGGAGGCGGAGCTTGCAGTGAGCTGGGATCCGGTCACTGCACTCCACCCTGGGCGACAGAGGGAGACTCCATCTCAAAAAAATAAATAAATAAATAAATAAATAGTAGAGTTTGAGGAGCCACCTAGTACTGCCTCAGGCCTATTCTGATTGCTCATGGGGTGGAGAGGAGGACGAAGGTATGAGTGCTGTGGTGGGGTGAGGCATCAGTACATGCTGGGGCCTGGCCCTGACTCCTGGGGAAGTCACCTCACTTCCTGGCACCCTCACCCTGGACGAGGGCAGTGGACCAGATGAGCAGGTGCTACCCCGGGGCAAAGCCAAGCTCCCCAAGTAAGCGCCGGGCACTGGGCTCTGCTCTTCAGATACATTCTCACGCCTCACAGACAGCCCCCTTATCCTGTCTTTAAAAGGAATGGAAGCCGGGCGCGATGGCTCACGCCTGTAATCCCAGCACTCTGGGAGGCTGAGGCGGGGAGATCACCTGAGATCAGGAGTTCAGCCTAGACAACATGGTGAAACCGCATCTCCACCAAAAATACAAACATTAACTAGGCGTGGTGGCGCGGGCCTGTAATCCCAACTATGGAGGCTGAGGCAGGAGAATTGCATGAACCTGGGAGGCAGAGGCTGCAGTGAGCCAAGATCGCACCACTGCACTCCAGCCTTGGCAACAGAGTAAGAGTCTGTCTCAAAGTAAATAAATAAATAAATAAATAAATAAATAAATAAAATAATTAAAAAAAAAAAAAAGGAATGGGGCTGGGTGTGGTGGCTCATGTCTATAATCCTAGCACGTTGGGAGGCCAAGGCAGGTGGATCACTTGAGGCCAGGAGTTCAAGACCAGCCTGGCCAACATGGTGAAACCCCATTTCTACTAAAAATACAAAAAAATTTAACTAGACACGGTGGCACACATCTGTAGTCCCAGTTATTCTGGAGACTGACGCAGGAGAATCACTTGAACCCGGGAAATGGAGGTTGCAGTGAACCGAGATTGCACCACTGCACTCCAGCCCAGGCAATAGAGCAAGACTGTTTCAAAAACCAAATTGAAAACAAACAAAACTATCGGTACAGCCGCCTTGGAAAGTGGCCACTTCTTTGCAGCTTTCAAATGAGCCATGAATGAACTACAGAATGAACTAATGAATGCAGGCATGAGCGAGAACGATCCCAGGATGGTGGGTGTGGCCCCGCGTGCTGCTGGTGCTATCCTCTGTCGGTCTGTCCATCGTCTCTTCTCAGGGTATCAGGGTCCCCTCCCCTGCCTCAGGCTGCATGTGGAGTTTTGCAGGAGGTACCACAGGGATGCACAGAGATACCTTTTTTTTTTTTTTTTTTTTAGACGGAGTCTCACTCTGTTACCAGACTGGAGTGCAGTGGTGCAATCTCAGCTCACTGCAACCTCCGCCTCCTGGGTTCAGCAATTCTCCTGCCTCAGCCTTCCAAATTGCTGGGACTATAGGCATGTGCCACCACGCCTGGCTAATTTTTTGTATTTTTAGTAGAGATGGGGTTTCACCATGTTAGCCAGGATGGTCCCGATCTCCTGACTTGTGATCCACCCACCTCGGCCTCCCAAAGTGCTGGGATTACAGGCGTGAGCCACTGTGCCCGGCAGGACAGAGCTACTTCTGTCTCTGCCCTTCTCCTTCCTGCAACCCTGACCCCAAGTCACCTTCAGGGTAGCCCCAACCTCTCCCAGGTCCCCCGCTCTGAAGCTGACCTGTGTGAGGGGCTCTGTTTGCCGTAGTGCCGCCTGGGCAGCAGCCTGGAGGGTTCGGGAAGCCTTGGTGGCCATGTGCTGTTGTGATGCAACTGTCTTCTCCAGGGTCTTCGCCTTCAGGCCCAGGTCTTCAGCCCAGGACTTCTGAGGCTGCAGGGAGACAGTGGGCTCAGGCAGGGCCTGGCAGGAAGGGCAAGTGGCAGATTCTCTACTTAGGGGAGGTGCCCTGCTGGACTGAGGCATCGGGTCTGTCCCTGGCTGCCAGCCCAGAACCCCAAGCCTCCTGAAAACCTGATGAGCTAGCGGATGCCCCAGGTAGCTCGGAAGCCCAGAGGCAGGAATAGCAGGGGTGGGGCTTTGTGTGGACCCTAGGAGGCAGAGGGGCCAGGGCAAGAGGAGCCAGGCTGGGGAACCCCTAGCTTGGGGCTCGGATGACAGCCCTACCAATTTCTAGCTGTGTGGCCTTGAGCAACCCAGCCAACCTCCCCAACCCACACTGCCTCACTGCAAAGTGGGAACGCTTCCTCAGCTCCACAGTCCTGAACTGAGACCTGGGGGCTGGATGGCTTCAGAATGCAGAATTTCCCAGACTTTAGAGGAGAACCGTGCAGGTACTACATACGATCGAACACCCTCAGTGGTGTTGGAAACAGAACCTGGGCTCGAACACACTAACAGCTGTGCATCACTCTCCACATGCCGTGGGAGGAGCGAAGACCTCAAACAAGCAGCCTTGGGCATCAATCTGGGTTAGCATTTGTCCCAAGTGCATTTGTATAAGCTGAATTCTTTCATGTTCAGTTTCTGAGTTTTGGGATTTCAGGGTTACTGAATCGACACAATGGACTTGATTCACACAGAGGTGATGAGTATAAGGTGATGGGCACAGAGGGGCCGGCCAGCTACCTCGTGCATTGCTCCCCAATCTCTGTCCAGCTCCCATGGAAGCAGCCTTGAAATAAGCTAATGGGTGAGTTCCATGTGACAGACTGAGGCTCAGGGAGGGAAAGTCCTTGGCCGAGGTCACAGAGCTGGAGTGGCAGAGCTGGAATTGCATCCTGTGTCCATCTGATGACATTGCTAATGTCATTGTAAGGAGGAAGAGGCCCCAGCCTTGACATTATCATCAACAGAGAATGGTTGGGCTCTGACTCTGCCAAGCCCCATAGATAGGTTATATCATTTGACTTAGCTGTGATATAGTTAAAAATGAGCCGCGTCACCTGCCTCTGCCTGGGCCCCACTGGTTTCTCCAGATGCTATAATAGGTTTGTTGGTTTTTTTTTTTTTTCCTCTTTTTTGAGATGGAGTCTCGCTCTGTCACCAAGGCTGGAGTGCAGTGCTGCAGTCTTGGCTCACCGAAGCCTCTGCCTCCCTGGTTCAAGCGATTTTTCTGCCTCAGCCTCTCTAGTAGCTGGGGTTGCAGGCACACACCACCACACCTGGCTAATTTTTGTATTTTTAGTAGAGACGAGGTTTCACTACGTTGGCCAAGGTGGTCTCAATCTCCTGACCTCAGGTGATCCACCCGCCTCGGCCTCCCAAAGTGCTGGGATTAAAGGCGTGAGCCACTGTGCCCAGCCTCCAGCTTCTATAGTAGATCCTCCCGACCCCACATGGAGCTCTGAGACAACTGAGCTGACCAGAGCTCCCGGAGAAGCCAGCAAAGCCAGGTACGGGGCTGTATCTGCGCCAACGTGCTGCACTGTGGCCAAGACGCTTTCCGCTTCAGGCAGCAACTCTGCCATAGCTGTCCCCAGTGCTTTCTGGGCCGCCTGGACCTCCTGGTACCTGGGAGGAAATAGAGGCCATGGAGCTGGGTGCAGAACTAGCCCTCCCCATCCCTGTCTGGGTCCCAGGCTGGAGCCATTGGTTTGCAAAGGCCTCTGCCAACTTCCCAGGCAGAATAGCTCTCTGTGGGGTCGGTACAGCTGCCTCGGAAAGTGGCCGCCTCTCTGCAGCTTTCAGATGAGCCAGACGGGCTGTGAAAGGGCCACATTCTTATTTCTGCATCATTCAGTTCAGCCACACTTTGCTGAAAAGGGCTCTGCTTGGTTTCCACTCAAGAATCACATGTTTGCAAATGTTTGGCTCTTCTGGGTAAATGGCAAAGAGGAAAATGCCCGGTGAAATGGGGAGCACAGTGGCCCTGGCCCTGGTCCTGACTCAGCCATGCCCTTTCCGGAGACCTTGGGCACATCCTCACCACAGATGAATGGAGAGCCCTGGGCTGCAGAATCTCTGTGGGCCGTTTTGCCCTGATGGGCCTGTGGTCTATAACCAATCAGCTAGGATGGGTTTTATGTCCTGACCAGCTGTCCACACGCTGTCCCACCCATTCCTCCCTGACAAGGGCACTGCTGGGGTGGAGACCTCTGGCTTCCCTTCCATCCTTTACTCTTCCTTAGAGAGCCAGCGCCCTGCCCCTGGAGTGGGTCTTGTGACCTCCCCCAGCCATGCCAACTGGCTCAGGGCAGGACATCTGATCTAAACGGAGCCAATCCCATTCTCGTTTAGGAACGTCAAGGGGCTCAGCAAGATGTTGGGGAGTCTCCATGGACCTTTAAACTGAGAAGGACAGAAGGGGTCACCAAAGCAGAGAAGCAGAGCCGGTTGTCTGCAGAGGCAGAGAAAGAAGCTGGTGCCGCAGAGGAGCTTAGAGGAGCTGCCCTGGGCTGGGGCACAGGGGCCAGGGGGTGCTCAGGGAATGCTGCAGAGGGAGAGCGAGGGATCTCTTGCTCTGGGTTTCAGTTCTTTTCCCTTCTCTTGAAGAGGCTGAGTTGCACTCCATCCCAGGCAAAAGTGGGTTACTGTGACTTACCACCGAGTGGCCCAAGACCCTGTGGCCCCACTCCCAGCGGGATGCTGACCCAAGACACCCCAAGACACCAATGACAAAGAATGTCGGGACTCAAGGGAGCTAGCCCTGGAAATAGCAGCCTCTGGCTAGGCCCTGTCAACTCCAGGAGGCCAACCCTAAAGTTTCTACCCACACCTGGGGAGGCCTCACCTGTCCTCCAGGTCCCGCTGGGTCTCTAGGGCCATCCTTCCCTCCAGCAGACTCCAGAGAAGCACGTAGCTGGTGTTGGAGGCGAGCAGGGCCCTCTGAGCAGTGGCTGCAATCTTGGTGGCGGTGTCTCTGTGGCTGTGTGAGGACACCCACCTGAGCATCACCAAGGGCTCGCAGGGAAGGGGCCCAGGACCAGAACTATGCCCCCTACTACACAGGCCTCCTGCTGCCCCAAACAGAGGACAGCCACAAAGACAAGTACTCCTTTTCCATCTTTCTGTGTTACACACTTCAAGGGCTGACAGGAAAGGTACTCCATGCCCTGTTCCTGTTACATAGAGACATGGAGTTTGTGTCTGTTGTCTCGGCATAAGGATTAATAGGATTTTTTTTTTTTTTTTTTTTTTTTTTTCTGAGACAGAGTCTCACTCTATTGCCCAGGCTAGAGTGCAGTCGTGTGATCTCAGCTCACTGCAACCTCTCTTCCCGGGCTCAAGCGATTCTCCTACCTCAGCCTCTCGAGTAGCCAGGATTACAAGTGTGCACCAGCTAATTTTTGTATTTTGGTAGAGACGGGGTCTCACCATGTTGGCCAGGCTGGTCTTGACCTCCTGTCCTCAGGTGATCCACCCGCCTCGGCCTCCCAAAGTACTGGGATTACAGGTGTGAGCCACCGCACCCAGCCAGGGCCTTATTTTTTTCTTTTTAAGAGATGAAGTCTTACACTGTTGCCCAGGTTGGAGTGCAGTGGGTACCATCACAGCTCACTGCAACCTCAAACTCCTAGGCTCAAGGGTTCCTCTCGCCTCAGTCTTCCAAGTAGCTGGGACTACAGGTGTGTGCCACCATGCCCGGCTAATTTTTAAAATTATTTTATAGGGATGGGGCTTTCACCATCTTGCCCAAGTTGGTCTGTAACTCCTTGACTCAAGCGATCCTCATGTGTCGGCCTCCCAGCACTTTGGGAGGTGTTAGACACTGTGCCTGGCCAATAGGACATTTTATCACACATGAAAGCATCTCAGCTTGGACAATAAATTGTACAGTCACCCCAATGTAGACAGCATAGAAGAGAGTGGTCACAACAGCTTGGGTCTGAATCCTGGCTTTATTGCTTCCAAACTGGGTGTCCTTAGGAAGCTCCTTAACTTCTCTGAATATTTTCCCATCTGTAAAATGAGTCTAAGGTCCCTGGAGTGTAGCTCAAGGAGAAAATTGTCACAGACCTTGTGTTTTTAGGATCTTAAGCTGCTTTTTTTTTTTTGAGATGGAGTCTCACTCTATTGGCCAGGCTGGAGTGCAGTGGTGTGATCTCAGCTTACTGCAACCTCTACCTCCCAGGTTCAAGCAATTCTCCTGCCTCAGCCTCCCAAGTAGCTGGAATTACAGGCACCCGCCACCATGCCTGGCTAATTTATGTACTATTAGTGGAGATGGGGTTTTACCATGTTGGCCAGGCTCGTCTGGAACTCCTGACCTCAAGTGATCCACCTGCCTCAGCCTCCCAAAGTGCTGGGATTACAGGTGTGAGCCACTGTGCCTGGCCTTAACCTGCTTCCTTTTTTTTTTTGAGACGGAGTCTCGCACTGTCGCCCAGGCTGGAGTGCAGTGGTATGATCTCAGCTCAGTGCAAGCTCCGCCTCCTGGGTTCCTGCCATTCTCCTGCCTCAGCCTCCCGAGTAGCTGGGACTGCTGGCGTCTGCCACCAGGCCCAGCTAATTTTTTTTTGTATTTTTTAGTAGAGACGGGGTTTCACCGTGTTAGCCAGGATGGTCTCGATCTCCTGACCTCGTGATCCACCCGCCTCGGCCTCCCAACGTGCTGGGATTACAGGCGTGAGCCGCCGCGCCCGGCCTTAAGTTGCTTCTTAAAGGCAGTGGATGAAACAACCCAATGCCTGTGGGCAGAAGACGGATAAACAACATGTGGCATTTCCATACAATGGGATATTACTCAGCCGTAAGCGGAGCGAAGCACCCATCCATGCCACGATGTGGATGAGCCTTGAAAACACTGGGCTAAGAAGCTACTGGTAAAAGGCGACACACTGTGTGATTCCACTTCTATGAAATGCTCAGAATAGGCAAATCTATACAGACAAAAAGTAGAGCGGTGGTTCCAGGGCCTGGGGAGGTAAGGAGAAACGGGGGCTGATGGCAGATGGGTCCAGGGGTGTTTTGAGGATGATGAAAATCCTAAAACTGGTTGTGGCGATGGCTTTGCAACCCTGAGAATATAGGGAAATCACTGAATTATACAGTGAGACAGTGTCTCACTCTATTGCCCAGGCTGGAGTGCCGTGGGTAAAGGCCTCTGTGTAGTGTGAACTATACCCCCAATATAATAACTTGTATATTATACAACTCTCACAAAGAGAAAGCAGGCAGATGCTCTCTGATGCCTTCAGTCAACCCAGCTTTGCCCCCAACATCTCTGGACTCCCCTTGCCTGCCCCTCCACATACTGGTGACACTGCCCCCACCAGATAGCTCTTGTAATATCTGATCCCAACTTCTGGGTGGGGGCACCTAAGGGGCTGACTCTGACTCAGGAACCCCCAGGAGAAGGGCCAGGCACAACCTCACCATGTCTTGGGACTCACCTCCTGGCGAGGGCACGGGCCTCTGTGGCCAGGTGGCTCCATTTGGTGGGCTGGCCAGGACCATCCTGAGGAATCTCCTGTAGAAAGAAGAGGAAGAGAGGAGGAAACTGACTTCCCATCCCCGAAGGGCAAGGGCCACATCTGGCCCAATTGTGAGGCAGAACTGGATGGCACCAGTCATTCTATAAATGCACAAAGCTGGCCACAACATCGGCATCCAGTGAGCGGGGTCCTAGGATACAGAAACACCAATAACGATGCTGCCCACCACTTACTGTGCATTCAGTCTACTCAGAACATGCCTCGCCCTTTGCAAATGTCCTCTCGCCGAATCCACGGAGGAGATACTGTGTGATCCCCATTTTGCAGATGAAATGGAGCCTCCCAAAGTGGGGAGTCATACCCAAGGTCACCAGGTCAATGGGAAGGCTGGGGCAGGGACCAATGCCCAGGCTTGGTGTGTTTGGGTAGGGGGGGTCCCCTGGGATACCAGAGACGCGAGAATGGCAGCTGCATGCAGGATCTCCTCTTCCGAGGACTCCAGCACTGCCTCCAGGTCTGCCAGCTGGGTGCAGGTCTTCTGGGCTCCGGCCTGGGCACAGTGGGCACCCTTGCTCAGCCTCTGCAGCTGCTCCCGGGAGGCCTTCACAGCACCTTCGAGGCCCATCATCTGTTCCAGGAAGGCTTCCCGAACTCCTATGGGAAGCCCACAGCCCGGGGGTCACAGAGTGGTGGATACGTCACACAAAAGCCCCCACCCCCAGGGGTCCCCTTCTGTGCCCTCCATTTCCCAGGCATCAGCAGCCCCGAGCACCAACAGGTAGTCCCAAAGGCAGAGGCTCCCCATTTTCCAGATGCAGGCTGAGGCCCAGAGAAGGCAAACAGGACCCAAGGTCCCACCCGCAGTCAGTCAGTCATACACAGGGACCGGGAGAGACCCAGGCCTCCCGGGGCCACACAAGCAGTTCTGGACCCCTCAAATCAGCTCTAATTCACCATGTGGCTCACATGGGCATTTTAAGACATGGTATCTGATAGCCCCTATTTCCACAGTGAGTCCTGCTAACAGGTTCTCAGCTCGCCTCTGTCTGGCTGCTAAAAGAGTGTGGCGCTTATACACATAAAATTTCACAAAGGAATCCAATCCATTTCAGCGCCTTTCCAGGTCCCAAGGCCAAATTCCTCCTGGCTTTAGTGACAGCTCCCTTCTTTTTTTTTTTTTTCCTTCCTTCCCTCCCTCCATCCTTCCCGGCTTCCCTCCTTCCCTCCCTCCCTCCGTCCTTCCCTGCTTCCCTCCTTCTCTCCCTCCCTCCTTCCCTGCTTCCCTCCTTCCCTTCGTAGAAACAAGGTCTTGTTATGTTGCCCAGACTGATCTCGAACTCCTGGGCTCAGGCAATTCTCCTGTCTTGGCCTCCTAAAGTACTAGGATTACAGGAATGAGCCACCACACCCGGCCCTCCTTCTTTTTTCTTATTTACTCATTTATTAACATTTTCTATGTGCTGAGCACTGTGCTGGGCTATGGCAGTGAGCAAAACGGCCCAGAATCAAGACAGTAAGACCCTCCCAGTTGAGCCTCTGGAGCAGCGCCTCATGACCCTTGTGGAGGGAGTGAATAAATGAATGAGCCCAGCCCCATCCTCACTGAGCTTAGAGTCTGGGTAGGGCAGGGGCATGGGGACAAGGACTGATATTCATAAAATTACAGGTGGGCTAGGGACATTGAAGGAGAGGCCCATGGCAACAGGGCTGTGTTGTGAGGGTCCCCAAAGTATCTGACAAGACCAGACATCAGGCATTGGGGACCTCCCCTTGCCTCCCACCCTCCCACTCTACGCTCCCGCTGTACCTGGAAGCAGGTGGTGGCCCTGGTAGACGTCCCCCCTTGGGGCCTCTCCCTGCAGAATGTCTAGTGGTCCCCAGGGACTGCCACAGTTGGACCCTTGCAGCCACCCCTCCATCAAAGTCAGTTTGGCCTTCAGTTTGGCTGCCTGGAGAGGACAGGAAGAAAAGGTGTATGAGGCTGCTGGCATGCAGGTCCTGCCCAGACATTTCCCCCAGTTTCTACCCTGCCACTCTCCCTGTGGGTTCCCTTCTCCAAATCCTTCCCTGGGCCTCAACGCTAAGGGTATGCCGCACCCCTGAGAGCCAACCGTGCCCACCCCATGGTAGCTGTCCCTTCCCCTCCCATCCCCACGGCACCTGCTGACACCACTGACCACACTGCTGTCCTACCTCGAAGGGAGAGAGGAAGGGATGGGAAGGGATGCCTCAGGAGGATTTCTGTCTGTCCTGTTCACTGTGTTCCCAGGACGCCACATGGAGAAAGCACGCTATGGACACTGGCTGAATGTGCTACGAACGTCCCCTAGCCCCGTCTTTTCATCAGACAAACAATAACTGCATTTACGGAGCACTTCCTTGGAGCCAGCCTCAGCACGAATGCCTGCCATGCCCCAGTCTGATTCCCCCTGTCACCGCTCTAAGTGGCCGGCACAGGTCCCGGGCCCTGTCCTCCATTCCCAAGTCCAAAATGTTCTGAAAAGCCACAGGGCGTTCCATTCCTCACTGGAGCAAAACCTGAACTGAAATAAACCTATTCTGAAAAAGGCTACTTGTGGTCTTCATTTACCCACTTGGTGGAAATAGTCATCTGTTTTCCTGCATAAATATCACCGGGCTTGACTATGGGGGCTGCCCATTTGCAGTGGGGGATTACGTGATATTCAGTGCAGCATGTCTTTTTTTTTTTTTTTTTTTTTGAGACAGAGTCTCGCTCTGTTGCCCAGGCTGGAGTGCAGTGGCGCCATCTGGGCTCACTGTAAGCTCCGCCTTCCAGGTTTACGCCATTCTCCTGCCTCAGCCTCCCAGGTAGCTGGGACTACAGGCGCCCGCCACCTTGCCCAGCTAGTTTTTTGTATTTTTTAGTAGAGATGGGGTTTCACTGTGTTAGCCAGGATGGTCTCGATCTCCTGACCTCGTGATCCGCCTGTCTCGGCCTCCCAACGTGCTGGGATTACAGGCTTGAGCCACCGCGCCCAGCCTTTTTTTTTTTTTTTTTTTTTTTTGAGACAGAGTCTAGCTCTGTCACCCAGGCTGGAGTGCAGTCGTGATCTTGGCTCACTGCAACCTCCACCTCCCAGGTTCAAGCAATTCTCCTGCCTCAGCCTCCTGAGTAGCTGGGATTACAGGTGCACGCCCCCCCCACCTGGCGAATTTTTGTATTTTTAGTAGAGATGGGGTTTTACCATGTTGTCCAGGCTGGTCTAAAACTCCTGACCTCATGATCCGCCCGCCTCAGCCTCCTAAAGTGCTGGGATTACAGGAGTGAGTCACAGCGCCTGGCCTTCAGTGCATGCCATCTTATCTTTCTACAATGCCACACATTCTGAAAGCTGGCCCCACTGGTTTCTAGAAAAGGATTGCAGGCCTAACTATCTCCAGTCTGGAGTAGGAGAGAGACTGAGGCTTACCAAGGCTGTTGCCTGCCCAGACACATGACAATGAACGGAGTTGGGGGAGGGGAACCCCAATGGGTTAACCCTAGAGCTTGAACTCCTGACTCCAGCACCACCCACCTCCCCACTCAGAATCGCCTCCTGTTAACCCTGTTTACCAAGGGGTCATCTGTGGTCTCATCCTCACTGAACCTGAGAAAGTGAGACCCCAGCCCGGCATGTTCGGGAAAGGCAGGTGACAAGAGTCACCTTTCCCCCATCCACCCAGAGCAGGGGAAGGGCCTAGGTGAGGGTTGAGCCAGGCTGGAACAGGCCCGAAGCTGGGTTGGGTGGGCATAGGGAGAAGGTGGGTGGTGGGCTTGCAAGGCTTGAGCTCTGGGGGTAAGCAGGCAGTTCCTGGTGCCTGGCATAGAGCTGGCACTTGCTAGGGATACAGAATGAATGGAAAGTTGAGTGGGTCTGGGCAGACTCACCTCCTCCTTCACCAGGGCATAGCAGGACGGGCATTCCCGGCAGTGTGTGCCATCTGCCGTGAGGAAGAAGTTGTCGTGGCAGCGGTCACATTTGTAGCCCTCAAAGCCAGGCCTGCATACGCATGTGCCGTTCTCGTGGCACTGGGCTGAGGCAGCGCCCAGTGGGGAGCACCTGCAGGCTAGAGGGGCCGGGGCAGTGGGTGCTGGGTTCTGGGTGTTCCCAGAACGCCCTGGGCAGCATCAAAAACAGATTCCTGGGCTCTTCCCTGGAGATTCTGATTCAGAAGATTGAAGGTGGCACAGAGTCTGGCTTATTCCAATGTTCCCTGGGGATCTGAGGATCAGCCAGGTTTAGCAACTGCCAATGCAGCCCAGCTCTACAGGTGAGGAAACTGAGGCCCAGAGAGTGACATGATGGCCCCAGGCACACAGGCACTTAATAGCGGCATCTGGGACTACATTTCTGGCTGGCATGAGGATGCTGGCAGGCTGCAGAGAGCCAGACACTTGGGCGAGAGTCACAAGCACAGCCCTGCACCCACTGCTCTGGGTTCATGCGATGCTGCTCTCCTGGTCACCGCCACAGAAGCAACTCCCTCCACGCTTCCGGCTGCTCTCAGGACCCTGTCCTGTATCTGACCATCCTTTTCTGCTGCACCCATTTTCCCCATCTGTCATCTCTGCCCAGAGACCTCAGGCCCAACCGTCCAGGCAGCCTGGGAAGGACCCAGCCTCCTTACCCCGGCAGCCCTTGATGGAGAAGCCGAAGAAACCCAGCTGGCATCTGTCACAGGCCTGGCCTGTGACACCTGGGCGGCAGGTGCACTGTCCAGTCTTGGGATGGCACTGGTCCTCCTGGGAGCCCAGTGGGTGACACTTGCAGCTGTGATAAGGGAAGGAACCGGGTCTGAGGCAAGCTCAGGGCCACTTCTGGCCCAGCCTCTGCCAGCTGCAGCTGGCTGGGGCCTCAGATCACAGCCCTCTGCTGACAAGACCCCATCTCCTCTTGGTGCATGGCACAGCTTCCCCAGCTGTGCTCTGGAAAGCACAAGTCTCCCTGGATGTTCGGGGATAAAAGAAGATAAAATAAGGCTATGGGGACAAACATGTCTCGGGCAGACTATAACCCTCTGTTGGAAAGTCGCGATGCAATCAGCATAGCAAGGGCTCTGAGAAGTCCTGCAAGGAAGAAACCTGTTTGTTCCACTTGGTGTTTCCCTGGAGTCCTCCATTGTTCCCTAAGGACGCTTGTCTAAGATGCTACTGTGGCCAAAAGGCCACACAGTGACGGTGTCACTGAGAAGGGAATCAGAGACCAAACCGGCCACCTGCCCACCTGGACATCCCTTAGGGCTGCTCTTGGCCTGCATCCTAGGCTGGCAGGACCATGAGTCCGATGCCAAGGGTCCATCCCTTTGCCCCCCTCTGGCAAAGGGCACAACGCGCTTGGCAGTGGGCCTAGGACAACACCTTCTGAACCAGGCCCCTCCCTGGGGGCTGCCTGGTGCCTTCTTCCATCCTGGTGAGGTCCCCAGGGCGCCAGCAGTCTCACCCTACTTACCTCCGGCAGCCCCTCCCAGGCTGGAGGTCAAAGAAGCCAGGGTAGCAGCGGCTACAATCCCGTCCAGTCACGTGAGGCAGGCAGGAGCACTGGCCTGTCACTGGGTCGCAGGGCATCTGCTCACTGACCGAGCCCTGTGGGTGGCAGCTGCAGGCTGGGGGCAGGAGCAGGAAGGGGTGTTGGCAACAATGCAGATTGTCTGTTCCACCTTTGGAGGTCCAACAGAGGCAGAGGAGATGGGGGAGCCTCCAGAGATGATACTGCACATTCAGCCCAGATTCCAAAGCCCCTGCTGGAAAAAGGCTCCAGGACCGAGCTCAAGCCTCAGCCCATTGACTACATCCTTAGAGGGACAGCCCAGGACGGTCATGGCGGCAGACAGTCCTTCTGAGCCTGCCCTGAGCCCTGGCAGGCTGCAGAGGGCCAGAGACTTGGGCGAGGGTCATAGGCAAAGCCCTGCACCCACTGCTCTGGGTCCCGTGACCCTGCTCTCCTGGCCACCACCAGGGGAGCATCTCATTCTGGGCCAGAGCTGTGTTTCCTGCCGGGGTTCCACAAAAAAAGTGAGCAGGAGCCGGCAGCTGCAGTGTAGGAAAGGGCTCCAAGCACATCAGTGTGGGGCGAAGACTGAGCTTCAGTCCTGCAGGGCTCTGGGAGCCTCCCAGGGGCTGAATGTTGACTGAGGCGATGCCGGTAAGCATGGCCGTGGAGACCCGGCGCAGGGCGATCACCGGGTCAGCCATACGTGCTAACTGCAGAGCGGGAGGTAAGCGGTAGACTATCCAGGCTTTGGGATCAGAGTTTATGAGATCTCCTGGCTGAAAGAGACCCTGGAGAGGGGCAAACCCCTGTGCTTTCTGGACACGGAGACAGGGAAGGGGAGTGACCTGCCTGAGGCTGGATGGTCTTGCAGAGGGGCCAGCTGGTTCCAGTGGGTTCCTTAGTCACCCCTTCTGGGTCCTGAGCCAGGGCAGAGGAGAAGGGGCCCACTGTGCGCCACCCCGGGGTCTGGAGGTGGGTACTCACGCTTGCATTTGTCTGCGGGCCGAGGGGCCAGGGCGCTCCCATAGAAACCTTCACGACAGCGCTCACAGTGGTCACCCGCGGTGTTGTGCAGGCAGCGCAGGCAGTGGCCAGACAGGGGGTCACAGTTGCCCACGGCATTGGGGTCCACATTCCCGCTGCACTGGCACTGGTGGCAGGGCTGGGGGAGCCCCGAGAGCCCCAGCGGGTCCCCAAAAAAGCCATCATCACAGACCTCACAGCGCCGCCCTGTGTGTAGAGGGAGCACGTGTGAGGAACGCAGTCAGCTG
Source organism: Rhinopithecus roxellana (assembly GCF_007565055.1). NCBI lineage: Eukaryota > Metazoa > Chordata > Mammalia > Primates > Cercopithecidae > Rhinopithecus > Rhinopithecus roxellana. The sequence goes on from NC_044564.1 coordinate 15,191,527, forward strand.
GGCCCACCAGGGATGAGGATGGGTGTGAAGCAGAGCAAGCGTCCCTCCAGCCTCCCCGGGGCAAAGCACAGGCTTGGGCAGGAGGATCTGGGACCAGCTCCCAGTGGCTGCCCACAGCTATGTGGTCCCGGGCAAGCCACTGCACCTCTAGGAACTCAGGTTCCTCTTCTCTAAAGTGGGGACAACAACGGCGGCTCCCCATAGGACTGTGACATAATTTGTGAAAAGCGCTTAACATCCGGCCTGACATGTAGTAAGCACTCAGCAGCAGTGGCTATCATCACATATCTGTCCTCACACCCTCATCATCATCGTCACCATCATCTTCACCATCACCACTATCCCCATCAGCACCTCAACCATCATGACCTTCTTCATCATCATCTTTTATTATTATTATCAAGATGGAGTCTCGCTCTGTCACCAGGCTGGAGTGCAGTGGTGCGACCTCAGCCCACTGCAACCTCTGCCTCCTGGGTTCAAGCGATTCTCCTGCCTCAGCCTCCCTAGTAGCTGGGATTACAGGTGCACAACACTATGCCTGGCTAATTTTTGTATTTTTTTTTTTTTTTTTGAGATGAGTCTTGCTCTGTTTCCCAGGCTGGAGTGCATTGGCACGATCTCAGCTCACTGCAAGCTCCGCCTCCCGGGTTCACCTTTCTCCTGCCTCAGCCTCCCTAGTAGCTGGGACTACAGGTGCCTGCCACCATGCCTGGCTAATTTTTTGTATTTTTAGTAGAGACGGGGTTTCACCGTGTTAGACAGGATGGTCTCGAGCTCCTGACCTTGTGATCCGCCTGCCTCGGCCTCCCAAAGGGCTGGGATTACAGGCGTGAGCCACCATGCCTGGCTATTTTTATGATTTTTTGAGATGGATTCTCATTCTGTCACCCAGGCTGGAAGCGCAATCTTGGCTCACTGCAACCTCCACCTCTGGGATTCAAGTGATTCTCTTGCCTCAGCCTCCCAAGTAGCTGAGACTACAGGCATGTGCCACCACGCCTGGCTAATTTTTTTGTATTATTAGTAGAGATGGGGTTTTGCCATGTTGGCCAGGTCTCAAACTGCTGACCTCAGGTGATGTGTCCACCTCAGCCTCCCAAAGTGCTGGGATTACAGGCATGAGCCACCACACCTGGCCTTCCTCATCATCTTGACCGTTATCTTCCTCATCATCTTGACCATTATCCTCATCCTCATCACCTACTTCATCCTCATGTTGACCATCACCTTCTTCTTCATGATCTTGACCATTATCCTCCTCATCATCACCTTCATCACCATTGTCATCTTGACCATTATCTTCATCATCATCACCTTCTTGACTATTATCCTCATCATCACCCGTGGTCACCTGTGGTGTTGTGAGCCAGCGCAGGCAGTGGCCAGACAGGGGGGTCACAGTTGCCCACAGAATTGAGGTCCACATTCCCACTGCACCCGCACAACTGTCATTGTCACCTTATCTTTATCATCACCTCATTGTCATCATTCTGATCATTATCCTCATTTTCTTCATTACCATTGTCTTGATCATCCTCTTCCTCACCTTCTTCATTGTCACCATCCAACGGTCAGTCACCTGCTTCTCCTGGTCCTCTTCCTCATCTCCCTCTTAGCTGGGTGGATTTTCCTGTGCAGTCCCTGGCCCCTTTACCTTTTCTGTTTCTCATGTTTCCTGAACTTTCTCTAGACTCTGCATTGCAGACTCCTGCCCTGCTTTCTGGGTTTGACCCGGACTTTCTGGCTCATCTTCCAGCCCCCAGGTCACTGTGAGCCACAGAAGAGATGCTGTGTGAGGGGGCTTTTGGAGGGTGTTTCTAGGGATCCACTCTGGACATAGACGGAGCATAAAAGAACATACTTGTTCCAAGTGCTTCATGTGGTATCAGCCACTCTTTATAAACATGTCCATCTCTCTGCCTATCTCTACATGAAACCAATGTCAGGCCCAAGTAATAGCCACGGTCCCCTGGACGTGACAGGAATGCTGCTTTGCTCATATTATTATTTTTTCTTTTTTTTGAGATGGAATCTTGCTCTGTCGCTCAGGCTGGAGTGCAATGGCATGATCTCGGCTCACTGCAACCTCCATCTCCTGGGTTCAAGTGATTCTTTTGTCTCAGCCTCCCAACTAGCTGGGATTACAGGCACGCACCACCACACCCAGCTCATTTTTGTATTTTTAGTAGAGACGGGGTTTTGCCATGTTGGCCAGGCTGGTCTTGAACTCCTGACATCAGGTGATCCACCTGCCTTGGCCTCCCAAAGTGCTGGGATTACTGGTGTGAGCCACCGTGCCTGGCCGCTTACATGTTTTTTTCATGTTCCTCTTAATATTTTTACACTGCTCCAACATTACAACGAGTATGTACATTTATTTCTATTTTTTCATTTATTTTTTCTGAAGTTACTAAGTCAGTCAAGAGTATGTAATAATTTTATAATTAAAAAATAGCTGCTGCCACTGTGAAGAATAGTTGTGAGCCCCTTGTGTCCTCAAAAGTCATTGGTCAGTTGAAATGAAGTTAATGGTACTGGCCGGGCATGGTGGTTCACACCTATAATCACAGCACTTTGGGAGGCTGAGGTGAGTGGATCACCTGAGGCCAGGAGTTCAAAATCAGTGTGGTCGACATAGCAAAATCCCATCTCTACTAAAAATACAAACATTAGCCAGGCGTGGTGGCAGGTGCCTGTAATCCCAGCTACAGGCAGGAGAATCTCAGCTATAGGCAGCTGAGGCAGGAGAATCGCTTGAACTTCGGAGGCGGAGGTTGCAGTGAGCTGAGATCGCGCCTCTGCACTCCAGCCTGGGGGACAGAGCCAGACTCTGTTTCCAAAGAAAAAAAAGTTAATAGTGCTAAGGGCAACCCTGAAAAGGGAAGGGGGGAATGGAATGGAATGGAACGGAAAGGAAAGGAAAAGACAAACTGGAACAGAGTTCAAGGTCGAGGCTAGCACCCGCCTTGTAGATTCTAAAATAGAAATAAAATAAGACAGGAAAGGGGGAGATTGAAACTGATGATGAAGAATGAGCCCCATGGTTAAGTGGCCATTCACCTGGAACCAGGTGGGGACAGCTCACAGGGCAGGAGGCAGCTCTGGAGGTCCTGGGAAGGGCTGCAAGGGGCCAGGATGGCAGGCAGGAGTCGTCCCGGGACAAGTGAGAATCAGGACCTGACCTCGGTCAATCCTGACTCAGACGTCCCCAGGTGAGCTCTTGGTGTGTGAGGCCCTCCCAGGACCCAGAGGACACTGGTGTAGGTAAGAAGGGTAGTGGCAGAAGGTCCCAGGTCTAAAGTCCACTCCAGGTGACCCTCCCTCTCAAGGGTGGTCCCCTCTGCACACAGCACAGCCTGCTCCCCTGAAATCCTCCCTCAAGTATGTCTCAGCCTGGGTCCGCCTGAGCTTTTCTAACTGTCCATTCTCACTGGCCTCACGCATATCTGCAAGCCAGGGGAGCCACAGTCGGGAGCTAGAAAATGTAAGGAAGATAATGAGAATGGAGGGACAGCATGGTGGCCAGTGAGGTGCAGGGTTCTGCGGTGCAATCTCCATCCCTCGGTTCTTGAGCTCCTGGCTCTGTGGCCATCCGCCCTGCCCTGTTGGCTGTTGGCTGCCAGAGAACTGCTTTCAGAATGGTCCCAGTGAAAGCACATGGCATTTGACAAATCAATTTAATGCAGCCACAAGTACCAAAAGCAAAATCAGATGTCTAGGAATCTTAAAAAATTACACTACGTGAAACAAGCCAGACCCAAAAGAACAAATACTGTATGGTTCCATTTAAATGGAATACTGGGAGCAGTCAAATTCATAGAGACAGAGAGGAGAACAGCTGTTATCTATTCAACAATACTTTTTTTTTTTAATTTTTTTGAGATGGAGTCTTGCTGTGTCGCCCAGGCTGGAGTGCAGTGGCACACTCTTGGCTCATGCAAACTCCACCTCCTGGTTTCAAGCGATTCTCCTGTCTCAGCCTCCTAAGTAGCTGAGATTACAGGTGTCTGCCACCACTCCCAGCCAATTTTTGTATTTTTAGTAGACATGGTGTTTTGTCATGTTGGCCAGGTTAGTCTTGAACTCCCAACCTCAGGTGATCTACCTGCCTTGGCCTCCCAAAGTGCTGGGATTACAGGCGTGAGCCATGGCGCCCGGCCTCAACAATACATTTGATTGGTGCGGTTTCTGTCTGGGATGACGAAAAAGTTCTAGAGATGGATGAGTGACAGCTGCACAGCATTGCAAATGTACTTCCTGATGCTGAGTTACACACTTAGAAATGGTTAAAATGGCAAATTTCATGTTATATATATTTTATCATAATAAAAATTAATATTGTAATATGCCAAAAGTCATCGAATTTACTTTATTTTTTGAGATGGAATTTCGCTCTTGTTGTCCAGGCTGGAGTGCAATGGCGCAATCTCGGCTCACTGCAACCTCCACCTCCTGGATTCAAGTGATTCTCCTGCCTCAGCCTCCCAAGTAGCTGAGACTACAAGTGCGCGCCACCACGCCTGGCTAATTTTTTGTAACGGGGTTTCACCGTGTTAGCCAGGATGGTCTCAAATTCCTGACCTCATGATCCGCCTGCATCAGCCTCCCAAAGTGCTGGGATTACAGGCATGAGCCACCGCACCAGGCCTATACTTTATTTAAATTTTTTTTTTGGATACAAAGTCTGGCTCTGTCGCCCAGGCTGGAGTACAGTGGTGAAATCTGGGCACACTGAAGCCTCCACCTCCCACGCTCAAACCATCCTCCCACCTCTGCCTCCAGAGTATCTGGGACTACAGGTGCATACCACCACACCCAGCTAATTTTTGTATTTTTTTTTTAGATATGCGAGTCTTGGTATGTTGCCCAGGCTGGTCTTGAACTCTAGACTAAAGCGATCTGCCCACCTTGGCTTCCCAAAGTGCTGAGATTACAGGCATAAGCCACCACACCCAGCCGAATTGTACGCTTTAAATGGGTGAACTGTCAGGTGTATGAATAGTATCTCAATAAAGCTGCTTTTTCTTCTTTTTTTTTTTTTTGTTGAGACGGAGTCTCGCTCTGTCGCCCAGGCTGGAGCACAGTGGCCGGATCTCAGCTCACTGCAAGCTCCACCTCCTGGGTTTACGCCATTCTCCCGCCTCAGCCTCCCGAGTAGCTGGGACTACAGGCGCCCGCCACCTCGCCTGGCTAGTTTTTTTTTTTTTTTTTTTTTTTTGTATTTTTTAGTAGAGACGGGGTTTCACCATGTTAGCTAGGATGGTCTCGATCTCCTGACCCCGTGATCCGCCCATCTCGGCCTCCCAAAGCGCTGGGATTACAGGCTTGAGCCACCGCGCCCGGCCAATAAAGCTGCTTTAAAAAAAAAATCAGAGTCGAGGATGTCTAAGTCCAGAGCAGGAAAGAATGCAATAAGCCTGAGAACAAGGGTGGGCGTGGGTGGTTCTGCTTTGTACATCACCTGATGACGTTTTTTAAAGGCTAGAAGTTTAATTGAGGTTTTCCACCTTAGCTGTGTGACAGAATCACCCAGGGAACTTGTTCAACTATCACTAACCCAGACTCTAAGGGGCCAGGGACCAGATATGAGTATTTTTCAATGGCCCAAATTTTAAATGGCCCAAATTCTGCTGGCAATATGCAGCAGCCTGGGGCTCTGGTTATGGGGCTAAGGGATTCCGTGTCCCCAGAGGTCATGCCTGCTGCCTATAAGCTGGGCTCTCCCTCACCTGCCACACCCTAAACCCAGAGCCCTAACCCTGGAGCCCAGGGCAGAGTCACAGCGCCGGGACTTGGCCCTCGGTGGGGCAGGGCTCAGGCGCAGGAGTCACTCACCTCTCTGACCCGGGGGGCAGTGGGTGCACGCCACCTCCCCGCTCTCTGGGATGGTCGTGCAGGCCGACTGGCCAGGGCAGGGACATGGCTGGCAGTCATCGGCTTGGCCCGCGAAGGGGTTGCCATAGAAACCCGGCAAGCAGCGTTCACAGGATGGGCCCTCGGTATGGTGGCTGCAGACGCAGATCCCTGAGGGGCAAGACAAGCACCTGTTTACCACTATCTGAATCCAGAATGCCCAGAGATGGTGGGCATCCTGGCAGGAGAGGTCAGGGAGCACATCCCGGGCAGAAGGGGGGTGGGAACCTTTCCCAGGCGGAGGCAGCAGGGCCTGGGGATTGAGGGTCCAGGTCTGGAGCTGGACCACCCGGTTCATGTCCACTACTTACTGCCTGTGCAAAGCTGGGCAAGTTGTCTAATGCCCCCACATCTCAGTCTCCTCATCTGCAAAATGGGAACAACCACAGCACTGACTTCAAAGGATTCTTGTCAGGGTCCAACAAGACCATGCATTCAAAGTGCCTTGCACACTCTCTGGCACACATAATAGTCGATGCTGTTGTTATTATTATTATCACTAGTCGAGACAGTCTCACTCTGTCACCCAGGCTGGAGTGCAATGGCGAGAATCTTGGCTCACTGCAACCTCCACTTACTAGGTGCAAGTGATATTCCTGCTTCATCCTCCCAAGTAGCTGGGATTACAGGTGTGCGCCACCACACCTGGCTAATATTTGTATTTTTAGTAGAAATGGGGTTTCTCCATGTTGGCCAGGCTGGTCTCAAACTCCTGACCTCAAGCGATCTGCCCACCTCGGCCTTCCAAAATGCTAGGATTACAGGCATGAGCGACTGCGCCCGGCCAGCACTGTTATTATTTTGTGTTCCGAAATCTCTCTCTGAACCAACAGGTGACACAGCTACCATTCGCTACACGGTTGTCCTCTTGATTCCAAGGGACCAAAAGGAAGAGCAACTTTTCCAAGGGAGACATAGACCCAGAATTCTGCCTCACGTGACTTTGCAAAGAGGCTCCCCTTTATGTGGTTTGGGATACACAGGGGATACCTAGTCTCAGAGGCGGGAACCCCTGTTTCTGCCCTCTGGCTCCTGATGATGGTGGATTCTGCAAACTCTTCTTCCCCAGGATGACCACACCTGGCATCTGCTCAGAGCCTAGGTTGCTTGAGAAGGGAGGCCCACTGCCAGGGACTGAGTGAGAAGCCTGGCTGAGACGGGGTTAACCAAGACCACCACTTCCAGGAGGTCCCCAGGCAGCAAGCACCCCAGCAGCCAAGACAAGGTGACCTGGGAGGAAGAGTGAGGACCAGGCCGCTCACGCACAGCAGGGCTGGCATCCAAAGGGAACTGCCCCAGCCTAGGCCCAGCACCCATAGGCTCATTCCTCCTCCCAGCCTAGGGAGCAGGGTTACACTGCCCATTTCACAGATGAGGAGTTGGCCAAGCTGAGCGGGATGCTGTGGCAGGGCCAGAGGCTCTGTGGGGATGACAGACTGATCCCAGCCATGGGAGGACTCTGCTTCCTCCAGAGGGGCTGCGGGAAGCACTGCAACAGGGAGGGATTACATGGCCTCATCTGGGCTCGATTACCAATGCCTGCCATGGACACAAGAAGAGAGAGTGCCCTGTATGTGGTGTGTGGCATGTGGCGTGTGGCTGTGGTTGCCCTCCCTGGCTACGTCAGCCGACTTCTTTTTTTTTTTGATATGGAGTCTTGCTCTGTCACCCAGGCCAGAGTGTAGTGGCATGATCCTGGCTCACTACAACCTCCACCTCCCGGGTTGAAGCAATTCTCATGCCTCAGCCTCCCAAGTAGCTGGGATTACAGGCACCTGACCACATCTGGCTAATTTTTGTATTTTCAGTAGACGTGGGATTTCACCATGTTGGCTAGGCTGGTCTTGAACGCCCAACCTTAGGTGATCTGCCTGCCTTGGCCTCCCAAAGTGCTGGGATTACAGGCGTGAGTCACCGCGCCTGGCCTCTTCCCCCTCCCCCCAGAGTCTTTCTCTTATCGCCCAGGTTGGAGTGCAATGGCATGATTTCAGCTCTCTGCCACCTCTGCCTCCTGGGTTCAAGCGATTCTCCTGTCTCAGTCTCCTGACTAGCTGGGATTACAGGTGCCCGCCACCACGCCCAGCTAATTTTTATATTTTTAGTAGAGATAGTAGAGATGGGTTTCACCATGTTGGCCAGGCTGGTCTCGAACTCCTGACCTCAGGTGATCTACCCACCTTGGCCTCCCAAAGTGCTGGGATTACAGGCGTGAGCCACCACGCCTTGCTACTGTCTTTTCAGGAAGAAAAATGCCCAGTAGCCTTCTTCTCAGAGAGCCCCCACCTGCTCTGGGGAGGCAGCAGGCATCTAGGCATGAGGCCCTCTGTGTGGGAGTGGAGAGAGGCCTGGGCCCAGCCTACTTAAGTGCCTCCTGGCCATGTGACCCCGAGCAAGGCCAGGTCTGCTCCTATAGAAGTGGGGATCAGTGGGCCAGGCGTGGTGGCTCACACCTGTAATCCCAGCACTTTGGGAGGCTGAAGCAGGTGGATCACTTGAGGTCAGGGGTTTGAGACCAGCCTCAACATGGTAAAACGCCATCTCTACTGAAAATATAAAAATGAGCTGAGCATGGTGACAGGTGTCTATAATCCCAGCTACGCAGGAGGCTGAGGTGGGAGGATCTCTCGAACCCAGCAGGAGGCTGCAGTGAGCCAAGATTGTGCCACTGCACTCCAGCATAGGCAATAGAGCGAGATTCTGTCACCCCCCACAAAAAATAAAATAAAATATAAAACATAAAATAAAACTAAAAGAAGTGGGAACGAGTAGCCAGTAGTGACCAGGCCCTGGGAGTCCAGGCTGGAGGGAGGCACGGCTCTGCCGCCTGCTGGCCACATATCTGCCCGTGGGGCCCTCCCCTGTGAGACGGGACAGGAAGGGTCCTGGCTCCCGCGAGAATGTCTGCAGGAGTCAATGATGTAGTGTAGAGAAGGCGAATAGCACATATAGGAACCTGGTGACACTATTTTATTATTTCCCAAGTGTCCTGAAAAGTAGAGACTTTCATTATCTGCGCTTCCCTAAGGTACTCCTGGTTAGCCATGGCTGAGCGCTGATGCAACCAGGCCTGTGTTTTCAGAGCCTCAGTGTCTCCTGACCTCCATGCGGCTTTGTGTAGAAACAGAGGCTGTGTATATACTGTCAATATCCCCACCTTACAGAAGAGGAAGCAGGCTCAGGGAGGGAAGTGACTTTCTCAAGGCCACTAAGGGGTGAGGGTGGCAGGTCTGTGGTTCTGGGTTGGCACCTATGAGCTGCTGTCACCTGTGTGACCCTCATGAGAACCCTCCTGCTGTCACCCACCATGCTGGTGCCTCTGCCCTTCCTCACAGCACCCTCTGCATGTAAGAACCCCTGAGGTCTTTCTTTGGTCCTTCCTGGGAAAAGGATCAGCCCGGGGAGAAGGTGGCACGGACAGACGGCCTGCATAGCAGCTGGCTTACGGCTCTCACCTGATGCATAAAAAGTCCTTGGCACAGAGTCTGAGGCTTCAATAAATCCCAGTAGTAACTTTTATTAAAATATGAGGCGCCCAGGCAGTAAGCAGCACGGGAAAGCTCAGTGCCCACACTGCCCCTCAGCTTGGCCAACACCTCAATGCCTGTGCCAGGCTGGCCCTGTTCAGGTCAGTACTCATCTCGCTGTTTTGGGTATAACCCAGGTGCCTTCAGATGGGGTGCCGGGACACTCACCTGTGTTGGGGTCACAGGTGCCATGCTGGTTACAGGTGCAGGGGACACAGCTGGCATAGGGACCCCCCTGTGGCATCTCCCTCTTGTATCCCGGAGCACAGGATTCGCAGAACTGGCCCATGTAGCCATTGGGACATGAACAAGTCTCCACCCAGGAAGCTGGCGGGGAAAGCCCTGGCCGGGCAGATGTGAGCCGGACCTCAGTCAGGAACACTTGGCCTGCAGGGCGAGAAGGGAGAGAGGAAGAGAGGAGGCACAAGCTCCCTGCACATGCTTCCCCTCAAAACCCTCCTATTCACATATGAACCAGGCCCACATATATAAAGGCAGCCTAACAATCAATGATTTTTTTTTTTTTTGAGACAGATTCTCTGTCACTCAGGCTAGAGTGCAGCGGTACAATCATAGCTCTGCAGCCTCGACTTCCCAGGCTCCAGTGATCCTACCACGTCACCCTCCCCAGGAGCTGAGACTACAGGCAAGCCACCAAGCCCAGCTAATTTTTAAAATGTTTGTAGAGATCGGGTTTCTCCACGTTGCCCAGGCTAGTCTTGAACTCCTGGCCTCAAGTAATCCCCCTGCCTTGGCCTCCCAAAGTGCTGGTATTGCATGTGTGAGCCACTGTGCCGGTTGAATTTTTTTTTTTTTTTTTAATAGTCCATTCAAGGGTAAGGGAGATGAATCGGCAGTTTTCAAGAAGAAATAGATATGGCTGAGAATTTTATGGAAAGATATCCACTCCACAGGTTATTAAAGATATATAGATTTAAACAACGATGATACCATTCACACCTCTCAGACAGATAACATTTTATAGACGAATTTTAGTGGAGGATGGGGTGTAGGAAATTCACCTGGCCTGCTCATAACTGAATGCTACATTTAGGCAAAGTGTAAGGTCTATTTCTAAAGTTTTAAGATTTTTCTTGTTGTTTTGTTTGTTTTTAAGAGAGACAGAATCTTGCTCTGTCACTCAGGCTGGAGAGCAGTGGTATAACCATAGCTCACTGCAGCCTTGAACTCCTGGCCTCAAATGATCCTCCTGCCTCAGCCTCCCAAGTAGCTGAGACCAAAGGTGTGTGCCACCACACCCAGCTAATTTTTAAATTTTTTGTAGAAAAACGGTTTTGCCCTGTTGCCCGGGCTGGTTTTGAACTCCTGACCTCAAGGACTCCTCCTGTCTCAGCCTCCCAAAGTGCTGGAATTACAGGCACGAGCCACCACGACCAGCCTAAAGTTCTAAGTGTTATAGGAGATTTTGAGACTAATGACTAGAACAGGATTTTGATGTAAGAGAAGCTAATTGATACAGAAATGTCAGTGACATTTCTTACCTGCAAGGAAAGTGAACATTTTGCATTTAGATAAACTATAATGGGTACGTTTTAAAAATAAAGAAATCTGATATTTGAAAAAAAATGAGTGTGGATGTATGAATACTAATCAGGAGGTTTTGCTTCCAGTAACAGAGGAGTAGGGGTCCTGGCAGATCAGCCTTCCCACAGAAAACGACTATAAACTCTGGGCAAAATATGAAAACGACCATCTGTAGACACAGAACAGGGAGACTGGGGGCAGCCGACACTCCTCATCAGAGCAGGCCTTCTGAAGGAAAATTCCGCAGCGTGGATGAAAATGGAAAATGCTCCCTCTTTGACCTAATATCTCCATTTCCAGCACTCTGTCCTAAAGCAACACTTATACTGGAATACCAAGACCTTTCTATGAGTCTGGTCCCTATTCCCTGTGACACGGTTGTAATGGGGAAAACTGGAGACCACTCAAGTGCCTGTCAATAGGGGGATGGCTAAAACCTCACAGAGCACCCATACCGCAGGATCTTACACACCAGACACAGAAAACCAGGCTTTCTACGCGTAATGACAAGGAACAACCTCCAGGACACAATGTTAGCTGGTTAGCTGACAAAAAGTAAGTCCCAGAATATTGTACTGTGTGATTACTTTTCTTTCTTTTCTTTTCCCTCCCTCCCTTCCTTCCTCTCTCTCTCTTTCTTTTTCTTTCTTTTTTTGAGACAGGGTCTGTCTCTGCCACCCAGGCTAGAGTGCAGTGGCATGATCTTGGCTAACTGCAAACTCTGCCTCCCAGGTTCAAGCAATTCTCCCTCCCGAGTAGCTGGGATTATAGGTGTGCACCACCACTCCCAGCTAATTTTGGTATTTTTAGCAGAGACAGGGTTTCACCATGTTACCCAGGCTGGTCTCAAACTCCTGAGCTGAACCGATCCGCCCGCCTCGGCCTCCCAAAGAACTGGGATTACAGGCATGAGCCACCACGCCCGACTGTGTAATCACATTTCTATGTTTAAAAAAAAGGTCGGGCGCGGTGGCTCACGCCTGTAATCCCAGCACTTTGGGAGGCCGAGGCGGGCGGATCACGAACTCAGGACATCGAGACCATCCTGGCTAACACGGTGAAACCCCGTCTCTACTAAAAATACAAAAAATTAGCCGGGCGAGGTGGCGGGCGCCTGTAGTCCCAGCTACTCGGGAGGCTGAGGCAGGAGAATGGCGTGAACCTAGGAGGTGGAGCTTGCAGTGAGCCAGATCGCGCCACTGCACTCCAAACTGGGCGACAGAGCTAGACTCTGTCTCAAAAAAAAAAAAAAAAAAAAAAAAAAAAATACAGATGTTAAGCACATACACACAGAAAGATTTAGAGAGAGGCCTCCCAAAACATTACCCATGGAAAGAGGAAGTTTGGGGATTGCAGGTGCGAGGGAGGGTCACTATATCACCTGCTTCTCCAGTGCATTCCAGCACCCTTGGACTCAAAAGAGGCCCGGGGAAAACTGACCATTTGAGCCAGAGGTTCTCAAAAAGAGCAAAATCTCCCTCCCCTGGAAGCAAATCTGAGGACATGTTAGTTGTCATGTGGATGAAGAGGCCTAAAGTTCCCAGAAACTGACATTCCCAGAAACTCCCCACGTGACTTTCAAATGTCCTGCTTGGTGCTGGAAGGGTAGAAAAACCCCTTTGTAAACATCTGAGCCTAGAGCTCAGCTTCATTTTACACACAGACACTAAGGTTTTTGTTTTTTGTTTTGTTTTTTTAAAGACAAGGTCTCGCTCTGTCACCCAGGCTGGAGTGCAGTGGCACAAATCACTACAGTCTCAACCTCCTGGGCTCAAGCGATCCTCCAGTCTCAGCTTCCTGAGTAGCTGGGACTATAGGTACAGACCACCACACCGGGCTGTTTTTTTCTTGTTGTTGCTGTTGTTGTTTTGAGATGGAGTCTTGCTCTGTCGCCCGGTCTGGAGTGCAGTGGTGCAATCTTGGCTCACTACAACCTCCGCCTCCCGGGTTTAAGCGATTCTCCTGCCTCAGCCTCCCAAGTAGCTGGAATTACAGGTGCATGCCACCATGCCCACTTAAATTTTGTATTTTTAGTAGAGATGGGGTTTCACCATGTTGGCCAGGCTGGTCTCAAACTCCTGACCTCATGATCCACCCACCTCGGCCTCCCAAAGTGTTGGGATTACAGGCGTGAACTTCTGCTCCCGGCCTATATTGATTTTTAAAATAGCGTGTGTGGGTAGGTTATAATGAGCACATCAGAGGCTAAGGCTGTCAATCACTGTGACCAGGGTGGGAGGTGGTGACAGATCCCCATCAATGATGTGTGATGGCTTGGCCCCCTTTGGGAAGACCACATCCTCCTACGGTGGCTTAGGTAGAATACCACCAGTGACCAGCATGGGAGTCACTCTCCTAGGGGACTCCTGGACTGCCGGCTGTGGGTTGCGTCCGGCAGGGACCGGGGCTTGGTGGATTCAGCGAAGGTGAAGTGCCCACACCCAGTGGGTCTGGGTGGCTTGCTGGCCACACACCTGCCTCTGAGGCCCATCCTTTAGGCCTCTCTCCTGTCCAGTCCCTGCATCTGACCTCAGCCACCATCCCCACTGCCTTCACAGGTTATATGACTTCCGGCAACGGTCCTGACTTTTGACTCAGATTCCCTCTTGGCAAAACAGGACAATAACCACCTGGCCGCGAGGTCCCAACAAGACCGTGGCCCCAGGAGCCCAGCCCAGTTCTGAGAACTGGCAAGCGCTCGGGTCTTGGGCATGTGGTTGTCTTTACTAACCAGCAGGGCTGGGACCGGGACTGACATGGAGGCGGAGGCTGGTCAGGTTGGTGAGGAGCCGCTGGAAGTGGAACGGGGGCAGCGGAGGGGCCACATCCTCAGAGGTCTCCTGCAGGCTGGCGAGAGAAGTGGTCAAAGTGAGATCCCGACATAGGGTGGGGGTGCCACGGCTGGGGATGGGGTGCAGCCCCCCAGACCACAGGGGCATCTGAAATGTGCCCGGACCTCAGAGACCACCCCTCCCACCTCCCCATCTCTCAGGACAGAAGAGGATACTTACTGGAACCTGAGCTCTACCTCCCTGGGATGCCCGACATCCTGGGGGCCAGACAGGCTAGAGTGCCTCAGGGACAGGGCCAAGCCCGCCCCTTCCAGCCTCAGCTGCACAGGGAGTGGGGAGCCCCTGGGGGGCACCTGGAAGGTCAGGATGAGGGGCTGCCCATAGCTGAACCGCTGGTCTCCCAGGAACTTCTCTGAAGACAAAAGAAGGCTTTGACAGTCTTCATATGGTTAGCTTGATTTTAAAAGTCTATATTGATTTTATTGGCAACTAAACATTCAAACAAGATAAAAGTGCAGTGGGTAGAAAATCAAAAGCTCCCGGCACGGCAGACCCTGCAGGGGACCCGCCCACACCTCCGCAGCCCGTCCCCGGCTTCACAGGAGTGTGACCTGTGCAGTCACACACGTCCCCACACTTGGCTTCATGCTCTGCTGTGACCATCTTCACATTCTTAATGATTTTATCTTTGAACTAGGGTTTTAGAAGTGGTGTCCAATGGAACACGGAGTCCAAGCATGAACGGAGGGGATACACACACATGTGTGACCACAGAGGCTGCCGCCTGCTCGCGAGCAGCATTCACGATGCCCACGAACACGGAATTCCTAGGGAACACCCAGCAGCAGGAGTTTGGCGGGACTCCAGGTGACATTAAGGTAAGTGAGCTGGATGAGCGAGCAGATGCGCGCTGGGCCCCAGGCCACACCTTCCCTTCCAATCAGAACTTGCTCCAAACTTGGAAAGAAGGCACTGGTGTTCCGAGAAACACAAACCACGGAGAAGCCCTGTGCAGTACCTTCTGACTCATGTCACTTCCCTGTATCAATCAATCATTGCTTCGGAAGATCGTGACCCATGAGGAAAGAGCACAGGCCACCCTCCTTTCCCAGCAGTCTTTCCCTTACCTGTGAGAAAGCCACGGACGTGTGCCGTGTTAGTGGAACATGCATGTGTCAAAGAGTGAAATAAAAGTGGCTGGGCTTGTCGTGTGCAGTATTTCCACTGTCCTCGTAAGAACAAAATACGCAGCCGGGCGCAGTGGCTCACGCCTGTAATCCCAGCACTTTTGGAGGCCGAGGCGGGTGGATCACAAGGTCAGGAGTCCAAGACCAGCCTGGCCGAGATAGTGAAACCCCATCTCTACTAAAAATACAAAAAACTAGCCAGCTGTGGTGGCGGGCATCTGTAATCCCAGCTACTCAGGAGGCTGAGGCAGGGAATTGCTTGAACCCGGAAGGCGGAGGTTGCTGTAAGCTGAGATCACATCATTGCACTCCAGCCTTGGCAACAGAGCAAGACTCCGTCTCAAAAAGAAAAAAAAAAAAAAGGTAAAATTCATGCTAATAACTTAATATGTTTCCTGCTAATAACTTAAAAATTTCCTTTACCTAGAATGGCATCAAATAGCAAACCAAAAAACACCATGACAAATAAAGGGCAAAATTGTAGGGAAAAACAAGTGTTTATATTTTAGTACCTTTAATGGTACTTCCCCCTATTTGGGAATTGGGGGGCAGTTTTCATTCTGCAGTGCACCCCTCAAATTCTGTAGTATGCCCCGCCACAGCTTCGGTGGGCAGCTCCTGATACACTGAGAGTCCCTGTGTCCCTCTGCCCCAGAGCGTTTCCTGGCTGGGGGAATTGCTCACCTGTGCAGAAGCAGCCTGAAGCAGGGAGCCCTGGGAGATGGTGGCCACATGCTCCGGCTGCACCCCGATTCAGCCTCCAGAATCAGTCACCAGCGCCAGTGCAATGCTCCCCCCCATCTTTTGCTACTCATGTTCTACACGTGAGATGGATCCACATACTGTTCCACAATCGGCAGTCTTTGTAAAGGCTGCGTCACAGTCCACCAATAGGCTACCCAGTCCCTCCTGGGACTGCCCCAAGCTTACACCACTAAATACTCCCATTTTTTTTTTTTTTTTTTTTTTGAGACAGAGTCTTACTCTGTCGCCCAGGCTGGAGTGTAGTGATGCCATCTTGGCTCACTGCAACCTCCGTCTCCCGGGTTCAAGCAATTCTCATCTCAGCCTCCTGAGTAGCTGGGATTACAGGCATGCACCACCATGTCTGGCTAACTTTTTTGTATTTTTAGTAGAGATGAGGTTTCACCAGCCATCATTTCAGGCTGGTCTTGAACTCCTGACCTCAGGAGATCCACCCACCTCGGCCTCCCAAAGTGCTGGGATTACAGGTGTGAGCCATTGCGCCCAGCCTAAATACTTATCTTCACTCAGCTCCTGGTCTTTGCCCCCAAGTGCTCATAGGTAGACTACAGAAAGTGGACATGCTGGCCAGAGGGTCTGTGTGTTCATTCTCTCTGATGCTGTCACCAGCCAGCCCAGACGCTTGTTTCTGTGTCCCCTCCGTGAGCAACGGGCAGAAGCCTGGCTCCCCTGCCATGCCCTCACCTCCAGCTGCTCAGGGTGCCCTGGGAGCGGGCTGGCCTGAGAGCACCACGAGGACAGGCCGTCCATCCATCTCACCCCTGCAGTGTGCCCAACACCCAGCGAGCACTTCCTGCAGGAATAAGCCCCTCTTCTTCCATATGCCAGCAGAGTGGCCATGGAACAGAGTGTGTTTTTTGCTCATGGGACTCTGAGCTTGCAGCACCTGCCCCACGAAGGGCCCGAGGCCTCTGACTTCCTGGCTGCGGGGCACACGGCTCCTCAGCCATCTGTGACATCATCTCCCCAACCTCTCTGGGAGAGGGAGGGAGAGGGCAGAGCTGGTCCGGGGTGCTGGCAAGCCCTGAATCAGCCACAGTGGGGCTAAAGATGGGCTCTAGGCTCCGGGTTCTGGGACTGAGACAGTCGCCAGGAACTCACAGGTCCCCTCACTGTGGGGTGGAGAGGTCAGAATGATCAAGAACCTCCTTCCTTTTGCAAGAATGCTGTGGCCCTGGGCTTGGGGTGTGGTGGCCTGGTGGGCGACAGGCTGATGAAACACAGAGATTCTCTGGGCCATGACAGTGGCTATGGCTCTGTGGCACTGAAGAAGCCCTCCGTGATAAAGCTATGACCAGAAAAATGGGGGTTTCATCAGATACTGTGGTCTGGTGGCAGAATAACAGCCTCCCAAAGGCATCCACACCCTAATCCCTGGAATCTGTTTATATGGTGTGTTCTGTGGCAGGGGACATTTAGGTTGTTAATCAGCTGACCTGAGGTAGGAAGAGCATCTTGGGTTATCCAGCTGGGCCCTATCAATCATTTGGGCCCAGTTTAATGGTAAACACACAAGAGGGAGGCAGGGGAGTTGGAGCCAGTGATGGGGCATGAGACAAACTCGGCTGCTTTGAAGATGGAGGAAGGGGCCACGAGCCCAGGAATGCAGGCAGCTTCTAGAGGCCGGGAAAGGCAAGGAAGGGACTTTCCCATGGGCCTCCAGAAGGAACTCAGTCCTGCTGACACCTTGATGTTAGCACCGAGAGACCGATTTCTGACTTCTCCAGGACTCTAAAAGAATAAACTGGCATTGTTTTCAGCCTCTAATGTGTGGTGAGTTGTTTAGCAGCAGGAGGAACCGACACGGGGCAGTCAGCCCCCACCTGGTGCTGGAGGTACCTGGTGCTGTGAGCTCCTCCTCGTCTTCTGGGCTCAGGAGGACCCCATGTGGGCTCCATTGTGGGGGGTGCTCGGGGCCCCCCACACTTCTGGCCCACCAGCCTTCGGCTCCTAGACAGCAAACACAGACATCCCCCGATCAGTGTGAGGCCACAGAGGGTGGTCTCCAGGTGCCAGCCCCAGCTGGAGCCTTGGGGTGGGAGGGAGCCTCAGGAGAAGCTAGAAAGCTCAGGGACCCGGCTCTGCTTGGGGCATGGTCAGGTCTGGAAGCCTGCCCTGCCCTTTCAGTGGGGTTTTGAGCTCAACATGAAGACAGCCTGAAGACCCCCACATGGGTGCCCTGGGACATCAGGGCATCTCTAATAGTACCAGACTTGACTTCATCTTCAGGCTCTCAGAGAACTTTCTCACCTGTGACCTCACGAACCCTGTCCTTCTAGTGACCCGTGTTATTAACACCATCACAGGCAGGGAGGCCACCTGGTTAGGAAGGGGTCCAGCCAGGACGGGAGCCCAGGCCTTCTGGTCCCCAGTGCCAGTCCAGTGCCTCCTCCCTCTGGCCACAGCAGTTAACACAGAGCACAGCCCAGCACACAGCGAGTGACCTTAAGGGGCTGCCTCTCCAGGGGACAGGGGGCAATGAGGCAGAGGCCAAACATCTGGGGCAGCCAAGGGGTAAGAAGAAAGGAACGTGGGGAAAGAGGTCAGAGAAAGGAAGATGTCAACATGAAGAGAAGTTTGCAGACAGGCATTTAGAAGAAACTAGGAGGCTGGGCGCAGTGGCTCAGGCCTGTAATCCCAGCACTCTGAGAGGCCAAGGTGGGCGGATCACCTGAGGTCAGAAGTTCGAGACCAGCCTGGCCAACATGGCAAAACCCTGTCTCTGCTAAAAATACAAAAATTAGTCAGGCATGGAAGCAGGTGCCTGTAATCCGAGCTACTCAGGAGGCTGAGGCAGGAGAATCGTTTGAACCTCGGAGGCAGAGGTTGCAGTGAGCTGAGATTACGCCACTGTACTCCAGCCTGGGTGACAGAGCAAGACTCTGACTCAAAAACAAACAAAAAATCAGCCAGGCATGGTGGCTCACACCTATAATCCTAGTGCTCTTGGAAGCTGAGGCAGGTGGATCACGAGGTCAAGAGATCGAGACCATCCTGGCCAACATGGCGAAACCCTGTCTCTGCTAAAAAAAATAATAATAATAAATAATAAAAATCTAAAAACCACTCAGTTTTCTTTTCTTTTCTTTTCTTTTCTTTTTTTTTTTTTTTTGAGACAGAGTCTCATCCTCTCACTCACGCTGGAGTGCAGTGGCGTGATCTCGGTTCACTGCAACCTCCACCTCCCAGGTTCAAGCAATTCTCCTGCCTCAGGCTCCTGAGTAGCTGGGATTACAGGAGCTGGCTACCATGTCTGGCTAATTTTTGTATTTTTAGCAGAGACGAGGTTTTGTCATGTTGGCCAGGCTGGTCTCAAACTCTTGACTTCAGGTGTTCCATCCCCCTCGGCCTCCCAGAGTGCTGGGATCACAGGCATGAGCCACTGTGTCCAGCCACAGTTTTCATTTCTAAGACAGCAAATATCCATGTAAACCACCCACATTAAACAAAAGCACTTTGGGGTCCTCAATAATGTTCACAAGCATAAAGGGATCCAGAGGCCGGGTGCAGTGGCTCACACCTGTAATCCCAGCACTCTGGGAGGCTGAGGAGGGTGGATCAGTTGAGGTCAAGAGTTCAAGACCAGCCTGACCAACATGGTGAAACCCCAGATCTGTACTAAAAATACAAAAATAAGCTGGGCATGGTGGCGGGCGCCTGCAGTCCCAGCTACTCAGAAGGCCGAGACAGGAAAATCACTTGAACCTGGGAGGCGGAGGTTGCAGTGAGCTGAGATCGTGCCATTGCACTCCAGCCTGGGCAACACAGTGAGACTCCATCTCGGAAAAAAAAAAAAAAAAAAAGGAATCCAGAGACCAAAAAGTTTGAGAACTGCTGCCCAAGGGCAACTGTGAGACAAAATGAGATGATACCCCTGAAGGGCCGGCCACACCCAGTGCCTGGCCCAAGGTGAAAACAGATCATGACACTATTCTTAGGGTCTAGAAAATGAGTCCTGCCCAACGCTAACGCCCTAGACCCCCGGACCCAGGATCCAGACACGCTGTCCCGGTCCGCACATCTCTGGGTCCTGCCTTCTGCACGGTATCCAGCAGAGGGCGCGCGGCCCTCATGTCTGGGGCGCACCAGCGTGGGCCCTGAGGTTCTGCTCCAGCTGATGCCTCGCTCCTTTCTGGGGACAAGCAGAAAGTGGGGGGCGCTCTGTGGGACACAGCTGGGGCCCACGCAGCCTCTGGTTTAATGCAGAGCTCCGAGCTCTGCTGTTTTCCTCTTTAAAGATGCGGCTGTACAGCCGGGCGCAGTAGCTCAAGCCTGTAATCCCAGCACTTTGGGAGGCCGAGATGGGTGGATGACGAGGTCAGGAGATCGAGACCATTCTGGCTAACACGGTGAAACCCCGTCTCTACTAAAAAACACAAAAAACTAGCCGGGCGAGGTGGCGGGTGCCTGTAGTCCTAGCTACTCGGGAGGCTGAGGCAGGAGAATGGTGTGAACCCGGGAGGCGGAGCTTGCAGTGAGCTGAGATCCGGCCACTGCACTCTAGCCTGGGCGACAGAGCGAGACTCCGTCTCAAAAAAAAAAAAAAAAAAAAGATGCGGCTGTACCACGTGGAGTCAGGGACCATGGTAGCGGCTGCCATAGTAGTTAAGCGCAAAACACAGTTGGGCGCTGACATTCATAATCCCAGCACTTTGGGAAGCCGAAGTGGGCGGATCACCTGCGCTCAGGAGTTCTCGACCAGCCTGGGCAACATGGTAAGACTCCGTCTGTACAAAAAAAATACAAAAATGAGCCGGGCATGGTGGTGCACACATGTGGTCCCAGCTACTCAGGAGGCTGAGGTGGGAGGATCACGGGAGCCCAGGGAGGTGGTGGCTGCAGTGAGCTGTGCGTGATTGCACCACTGCACTTCAGCCTTGGTGACAGAGCAAGACCCTGTGTCCAAAAAAAAAAAAAAAAGGAGCAAAACTCAGGAGCTGATAAACTCAGTGCTCACAACTATTATGTGGCCTCAAGCAAGTGGCCTACCTTTTGTGGGTCTCAGTTACTTCATTATTAAAAGGAGAATGAGAATCCTTGCATGTGAGGTGCTCAGCACAGTGCCTGGCATACAGCAGGTGCTCAATAAGTGGAGGCCAGGAGACTGAGCCTGAATTCCCAGTGTTTAGATATACCCAGTGTTTAGATATACCAAGGGAGGCCAGTCTCAATGGGGTGAGTGGAAATTCCCCTACAGGATCCAAAAAGTGTCACGTACCCGGGCCCCAACCCCACCACGAGTATAAAGAGAAGAGTCAGAGACTGGGGAGGGAGCTGGGGGTCGCAGGTGGGCACTGGGGAGCCATCATCTCACCCCCGACCCCACCTAGGCTGTGCAGCCCTGTGGCTCCTCTCCTCAATGGGAGATCCACCAGTGCAAGATGTCCCCAGGGCAGGACCACCTGCCGCTAGGCTGGGAGCAGACCCTTGGGAGACGTCTGCAGGGGGCACCTCTTACCCTGGTGGAAATCGGTGAGGATGTGATGCACTTGGAACTGGGCAGTGGCTGCGCACACCTTGGAGTGGCCATAGCAGAAACAGCTGCTGCAGCCGACCGGATTGTGGGGCTGCAGGTTAAAAGTCCCAGGGCGACATCTGCAATGGAGGCAGGACATGCCCACCAGGGCCACGTGAACCAGCCAGGAAGGGGCGGGGCCAGGGTATCCCACCTGGACCAATGAGAGTCTAGAGTCACTGCAGAAACTTAGAAACAAAAGTTTTTCAGAAATCAGCCAGGAAGGGGCGGGACCAGGGTATCCCACCTGGACCAATGAGAGTCTAGAATCACTGTAGAAACTTAAAAACAAAATTTTTTCAGAATTCTAGAAGAATAGCAAGAACATTACAGATTGTTCCCATACCTGCTTTAGGCAGCCTCCCCTGATGCTGACATCTGACATTACCACTGTACATTTGTCAAAACTAAGTTAACTAAACTCCAGGCTTTATTTGGATTTTTTTCGTTTTTTTGAGACAGAATCTTGTTCTGTGGCCCAGGCTGGAGTGCAGTGGTGTAATCTTGGCTCACCACAGCCTCAGCCTCCCGGGTTCAAGAGATTCTCCTGCCTCAGCCTCCCGGGTAGCTGGGATTGCAGGCGCCTGCCACCATGCCCGGCTAATTTTTGTATTTTTAGTAGAAATGGGGTTTCACCATATGGGCCAGGCTGGTCTCGAACTGACTTCAGGCGATCCACCCGCCTCAGTCTCCCAAAGCGCTGGGATTACAGGCTTGAGCCACCACACCCAGCGACTTTATTAGGATTTCTCCACTTTTTCCTCTAATGTCTGCTTTCTGCTGCAGGATCCCATCCGGAACGTGGCGTTGCGTTTAGCGGTATCCTTGTTCTCCTCCAACCTATCACCGCTTCTCGGTCTTTCCATATCTGCCACTATCTTGACACTTTTTGAAAAGCACTGATCAGGTATTTTTAGAATACCTGATGTTCCTCATGATTAGACCAGGGTTATAGGCTTGGGAAAGAAATACACAGTGGTGAAGTGCCCTTCTTGTCACATCACGCGGGAGCACGGGAAACCCACATGACATCCAAGCGATGCTGACTTTCATCACCTGCTGAGGGTGCTGTCTGCCAGTCTTCTCCACTGTGCAATCACCACGGTCCAATGATTAGAAGCAAGTCAGTGAATAGGCCGGGCGCGGTGGCTCACGCACTTTTAAAAAAACTATTATTTATTATTTTTATTTTTTTATGTTTTATTTTTACATTTTTTGAGACGAAGTCTCGCTCTGTTGCTCAAGCTGGAGTGCAGTGGTGTGATTTCAGCAGCCTCTGTCTCCCGGGTTCAAGCGATTCTCCTGTCTCAGACTCCCGAGCACCTGGGACTACAGGTGTGCACCACCATGCCCGGCTAATTTTTGTATTTTTAGTAGAGACAGGGTTTCACTATGTTGGCCAGGCTGGTCTTGAACTCCTGACCTCGTGACCCACCCACCTTGGCCTCCCAAAGTGCTGGGATTACAGGCATGAGGCACTGCGCCCAGCCGGCTCACGCACTTTGGGAGGCTGAGGTGGGTGGATCACCTGAGGTCAGGAGTTCGAGACCAGCCTGGCCAACGTGGTGAAACCCTATCTCTACTAAAAACACAAAAATTAGCCAGACATGGTGGTAGGCGCCTATAATCCCAGCTACTCGGGAGACTGAGGCAGGAGAATCACTCGAACCTAGGAGACAGAGGTTGCAGTGAGCCGAGATCACACCACTTCACTCCAGCCTGCGCGAAAGAGCGAAACTCCATCTCAAAACCAAAAACAAACAAACAAAAAAAGCAGCAAGTCACTAAATGCAGCCCAGTCTCAAAAACAGGGGCATTAAGCTCGACTTCCTGGAGGGAAGAGTATCAAAGAACCCATGGACAGATGTTCAAGCCACCCCAGTAATTAAAAGATATTTTGAGGCTATGCAAATATCCCCCCTTTCCTTAAAGTTCTGCCCACCAGTGTCAGCATTCATCAGCAGCTCTTGCCTGTAGCAATTCCCGCTGTGAGGTTTGAACAGTGGTTTTCTAGTTCTTTCGTTTCCACATTCATCACTTGGAATTCTTCTGCAAGGAAGGTTTGTCCCTTAACCCCTATCTATTTATGTATTCAATCATCTATTTACATCAGGATGGATTTGTGGATTTGACTTCATTCTCTGGGTTATAATCCAATACTATCGTTGTTTATTTTGTTGCTCAAATGGTTTCAGCCCTGAGAGCTCTTTCATGTCGGCTCCTGTGTCCTTTTGACATGGGCCTGCATTCTGGTTTGGGTTGTTTGGTTTGTGTCTGTTTTTCAGCATTTCCTTGCTTCCTGGCACTATAAGACGCCTTGGACTTATCTTGTCTTTTTCCAGCCCCAGCCCCAGAATCAGCCACTTCTCCAAGCAGCTCTGGGGAATGTCAGACACAAAGCCAGGAAGAAGAGATAGTGTGTACCCGAGGAGCTAAACCCATGTTTGTCTGCTGGCTGCACTGCTGGAGCTTGAAGGCCTCCTGAACACTTGAAAGAGGAAGTTTATGAACTTCATGGCATTGGGAGAGCCCCCTTTGACTTGCAGAGCTTCAGATGCTCCATTTGTACCATGATCAGACTGCAAAGATGGCAGACAGGCTCAAAACCCAGCTCAATGGGTAGGGGCTTCCTGAAGCAGGGTGTTAAGAAGGATCCTGAGGTTATAGTAGGGCTCATGGCCAAGACTGTTGTGCCCCATTAGTGATGTCTGTTGTGGGTGTGAAAGGGGAGGGTTGTGATAGTGTTCCCTTAGTGATGTCTGCCATGGGTATGCCATTAGTGATGTCTGCCGTGGTGTCAAAGGGGAGGGTTGATAGTGCTCCATTAGTGATGTCTGCTGTGCGTATGAAAGGGGAGGGTTGTGACAGTGCTCCCTTAGTGATGTCTGCCGTGGGTATGCCATTAGTGGTGTCTGCTGTGGTGTGAAAGGGGTGTGTTGAGAGTGCTCCATGAGTGATGTCTGCTGTGGGAGTGAAAAAGAAGGGTTGTAGTAGTGCTCCATTAGTGATATCTGCAATGGCTACGAAAGGGAACAGTTGATAGGGCTCCATTAGTGATGTCTGCCGTGGCTGTGAAAGGCAAGGGTTGATAGTGCTCCATTAGTGATGCCTGCTGTGGGTATGAAAGGGGGAGGTTGTGATAGTTCTCCCTTAGTGATGTTTGCCATGGTTATACCATTAGTGATGTCTGCTGTGGGTGTGAAAGGGGTGCACTGACAATGCTCCATGAGTGATGTCTGCCATGAGTGTGAAAAGGGAGGGTTGTGATAGTGCTCCATTAGTGATATCTGCTGTGGGTAAGAAAGGGGAAGACTGTGGTAGTGCTCCTTTAGTGATCTTTACCATGAGTATACCATTAGTAATGTCTGCTGTGTGTGTGAAAGGGGTACTGACAGTGCTGCATGAGTAATGTCTACCGTGAGTGTGAAAAGGGAGGACTGTGACAGGGCTACATTAGTGATGTCTGCCATGGGTGTGAAAGGGTTGTGATAGTGCTCCATTAGTGGTGTCTGTCATGGGTGTGAAAGGGGAGGGTTGATAATACTCCATGAGTGATGTTTTGCTGTGGGTGTGAAAAGGGCGGGTTGTGATAGTGCTCCATTAGCTATGTCTGCAGTGAGTGTGAAAGGGGAGGGCTGTGATAGTGCACCATTAGTGATGTCTGCCACAGCATGTGGTAGTATGAGCACCATGTATTTGCTATCCCTGGATTAGATGGTCTCTCCTATTCTTCCAGCTTTTTCTTTTCAGGATTCTAAGCTAAGACATGTATTTTCTCAGCTTATAAATGATCAGTGGTGTTGGATCAAAGCATAAACAGTGCCATAAAGCTTTTGAGTAACTTCCTGTATGACAGATACATGGTGTTCCAGGAAGGGCACAGGGTAACAAGGTCACCCAAGTCCATGAAGACTGTGCCCCTTGCTCCTCCCTGCACTCCACAGCTTTGGTACCTCATCAGTGAGCCCCCAGGTCACTTCCAGCAAGCTTACTGCTGGATTAGCTCACACACCTGTCACATAAGTTGCCTTCCACATTCTCTTTGCAGGGGCAGCGCCCACTGCGGGGGTCACAGGTGTCCAGGCTGCCAGCAGGATTGCAGGTGCAGGGTCTGCCAAAGAGACAGGACAAGGGGAAAATGTGCAATGAGCAACTTCAGAGTGGGAACAGCTCATCCTAGGAAGGGAGCATTCCCGGCTGCCAACCTCAAGAGTGAGGCTGATGCAGGAGTCTCACCTGACTTTACTGTTCCCATCTTGCCAAGGAAATGACCCATCCATCCCTGGTACAGTGGCCCATCTGCCCAGTCAGCACACACCATCCAGGACCCTTCCATCTTCATCCATGCACTCACTCGTCATCCATGAACCAATCTCTTTTCTTTTCTTTTCTTTCTTTCTTTTCCTTTTTCTTTCTTTTCTTTTCTTCTTTCTTTCTTTCCCTTCCTTCCTTCCTTTCCTCCCTCCCTCCCTCCTTCCTTCCTTTCTTTTTTTTTTTTTTTGAGACAGAGTCATACTTTGCCACTCAGGCTAGAGTGCAGTGTCACGATCTCGGCTCACTGCAACCTCTGCCTCCTGGGTTCAAGTGATTCTCCTGTCTCAGCCTCCCGAGTAGCTAGAATTACAGTCATACACCACCACGCCCAGCTAATTTTTGTATTTTTAGTACAGACAGAGTTTCGTGATGTTGGCTAGACTGGTCTTGAACTTGTGACCTCAGGTGATCCACCTGCCTCAGCCTCCCAAAGTGCCAGGGTTACAGGAGTGAGCCACCGTGCCCGGCCTCCATGAATCTTTCTATCTATCCCCTCACTCCTCCATCCACTTATTCATCCTTCCACCTTTATGTCCAGCAGCCACCTATCAACCCATTCATTCACCCATCCATGCATCTTTCCATCCCTCCCTCCATCCATCCACTCATCTAACAAGACATGGTTCCTCCCTAGTGAATCCCACAGTCCAGTGTAGACAGACAGATCACACAGACCCTGTACCACGATACGTGTTATGGGAGATGTACGAGAGGCTGTGCCCGCACTGCAGGGCCTCTGACTCAGCCTGGGGGTGCAGGCGAGGGGCAGGTGGGAGGGAAGGCTTCCAGAGAGGGGGGCCCCTCAGCTGAGACCTGAAGAATGAGCAGGAGGCTGTGAGCCACAGGCTGGGGAGAGGGGGCAGGGCTGGGAAGTGTGGCACGTGCAAAGGTCCAGAGGTGAGAAAGACCCCAGGGAAACAGCCAGGCCCCATCTCATGGTCAGTTTTATGCCCAGAACCACCAAATATTTTACGAGGAATCGGAGATCTCCTAGATATCCCCAACGTGTTTCTACTGCCTTTCAAATATACAAGGATGCCTGTTATTAACCAAAGCAAGTTCACTTAAAAGTGCTTCTGGGCCGGGCGGGGTGGCTCATGTCTGTCATCAGCATTTTGGGAGGCCAAGGAGGGTGGATTACCTGAGCCCAGGAGCTCGAGACCAGCCTGGGCAACATGGCGAAACCCCATTTCTAGCAAAAAATACAAAAATTAGCCGGGTGTGGTGGTGCACATTTGTAGTCTCAGCTACTCAGGAGGCTGAGACAGGAAGATCACTTGAGTCTGGGAGGCAGAGGTTGCAGTGAGTAGAGATCACGCCACTGCACTCCAGCCTCGGTGACAGAGCAAGCTCCATCTTAAAAAAAAAAAAAAAAATAGAGATACTGGGCATGGTGGTGCATGCTTGTAATCCCAGCTACTCAGAAGGCTGAGGCAAAGAATTGCTCGAACCGGGGAGGCAGAGGTTGCGGTGTTGCATTCCAGCCTGGTCAACAAAGCAAGAATCTGTCTCAAAAAAAAAAAAAAAAAGTGCTTCTAAATTTATCATAGCTTTTTTGTTTTGTTTGTTTTTTGACCACTGTATACTTTCTCAATCAAGTGATGGCAAATCTGTTGGGGTAAGGTCCAGACCCCAGGAGCCCCTGCTGCTCTTTCCCCTCAGCTGTCCCACTGGGTACCAGACTCAGAGTACCCAGATGACACTCAGCCTCTCCCACCCCACTCCCCCACACTGCATGCCCTGTTATCCAGAGGCCCAGAGAACCCCAAGGGTCAGCCTTCACCCCTTCTTCCTCTTCGACCCCCTGGTCACCATGTCCTGTCAGCTCCTCCTTGCACTAGGCTCTGGAATCTGCCCTGCTCTCCTTCTCCACAGTCAAATCCCCAAGCACGCTGCCCAGGTGTTTCTGCTGTAGCCTCCACTCAGCCTCCTCCTCACCCACTCCTGCTTCCCACCGATCCACAGCTCCTCCAGAGGCCCCCCGTGCCCCCCGCCCCACCTCAAACACCCATCCTTCCCCTCTCCCTGCACTTATGCAGCACCTCCTGCAGGAAGCCTGCCCTCCACCTGCAAGATCTGCCGAGCTGCCACAGGGCTCAGCCTGGTCTCATTATGGTCTGTTTTTGTCTCTTGGCCTCCCCAGTCCTCACCAGGATTAGGGCAAGGTAGCTGCAGACAGGAAGGGATGGGGAGGGGAGGCACTACCGACAGCCTGTCCCTCCTGCTTCTTGTCATTCCATGCAATGTGTCCATACGAGGCCGCCCCTCGCCCTCACCTGCAGCCTCCCTCGCTGAGCGAGTGGAACCCGGGCAGACAGCGATCACACTTCCAGCCAGTCACAGTGGGCTTGCAGGCGCAGGTGCCTGTGTCATCGCACTGGAGGTGTAGGGAGCCTGGGAGAGGAAGGGCACAGGGCAGTGGAAGCCAGGAGGGGCGGGGGTTGGAGGCCGGGGATGTAGAGCCCACTCACCTGCCGAATGGCAGTCACAGGGCTGGCATGGCATCCGCGGGTCCCAGTGATAGAAATTCTCCTGACAGCGCTCACAGTGTGGCCCGGCTGTGTGGTCACGGCAGTGGTGACAGCGGCCGCCGTGGCCTGTGCTGCGGAAGAGCTCCCGATCGAACGTGCATTCCTCGGAGCGGCCACTGCAGTTGCAGGCTGTGGGCAGGAGTGGGGAAAGGTGTGTGAGTCCCCTGTGATGTGGTTGGAGGGGGCATCTGTGCCAGTCAGCCTCCCTGTGCTAAATGAGCAGGCAGAGCAAAGAGAAGGGCAAGAGCATGGTCCAGAATGGAGTTCAGGCCCAGCTTGATCAAGGTCAGAGACACTCTTTTTTTTTTTTTTTTTTTTTTTTTTTTGAGATGGAGTCTCGCTCTGTCGCCCAGGCTGGAGTGCAGTGGCCGGATCTCAGCTCACTGCAATCTCCGCCTCCCGGGTTTACGCCATTCTCCTGCCTCAGCCTCCCAAGTAGCTGGGACTACAGGTGCCCGCCACCTCGCCCGGCTAGTTTTTTTGTATTTTTTAGTAGAGACGGGGTTTCACCGTGTTAGCCAGGATGGTCTCGATCTCCTGACCTCGTGATCCGCCTGTCTCGGCCTCCCAAAGTGCTGGGATTACAGGCGTGAGCCACAGCGCCCGGCCAAAACAGGACACTCTTAAGAGCAAACGGGACACCGTTAGTAAATACACCGAAACAACGGGCAGAAAGAGGACCCTCCCAGGCAACCAGGATATACACCCAGATAGACGGGCACTGATCAGAGGCTGGCTGCCTTCTGGAGTGGCAGCATGGCTCACTCCAAAATCTCCTGTAGGTCCTCCAAGCCATAATAACAGTGTGAACCTCACTATTGTGTGAGGTCACTCAGGGGTACAGAAAGCACAAGTCACCTTTCGTTTCCCCATTAAATCATTTTTAAAAGTCTGTGTGCAGGACTGGCTCTGTCTTGGCTCCCAGAGTGAGCTCAGGGGTGCATCCATGAAAGGTGCGGAGCCACGTACACCTGCCACCCTCATGCTGCCCACAGGCCAGACGGCAAGCAAGCAAGCAAACCCCCTGCAGGTGCAGGGCTGGGACAGGAGAGGCAGGGGGCTTTGGGAGCTGAAAGAAGGGGCCCCTGCGGCTGTGCTGGGGTGGTGGGACAAGGCTTCCCAGAAGTCACAGCCATGGCCGGGCGCGGTGGCTCACGCCTGTAATCCCAGCACTGGCTAACACAGTGAAACCCTGTCTCTACTAAAAATACAAAAAAAAAAAAAAAAAAAAAAATTAGTCGGGCGAGGTGGCGGGTGCCTGTAGTCCCAGCTACTTGGGAGGCTGAGGCAGGAGAATGGCATGAACCCAGGAGGCGGAACTTGCAGTGAGCCAAGATCGCACCACTGCACTCCAGCCTGGGCGACAGAGCAAGACTCCGTCTCAAAAAAAAAAAAAAAAAAAAAAGTCACAGCCGTGCTGAATCTGAAGGCTGAGCAGTGAGGAATAGGCCAGGCAGAGGAAGAGTGAGCGGGAAGGGCATCACAGACACAGGCAAAAGCCCAGGGGATACCCCACTTCCAGAGATAGAAGCACGGCCTGGTGTGGGTGTGCCATGAGGCTGCAGGCGGCATGTCGCATGATGGCAGGGAAGCGGGGACATTGTGCAGTGGGGGCCTGCAGTGCAGAGGCAGTTGTGAAGTCAGAGGCTAGCAGAGCTTGCTCCAGGGAAGCTGGGCTGCTGTGGTCAGTGGACGTTAGCTGGGAGCAAAGGGGGAGCCGTGGGAAGGTTTAAGCAGGGGATGGATGTTATTAAATTTGTCCTTTAGAAAGCCCTAGCCCAGTGCCATGGCTCACACCTGTGATCCCAGCACTGTGGGAGGTAAGGTAGGAGGACTGTTTGAGCCCAGGAGTTTGAAGACCAGCCCGAGCAACAGTGAGAGCCGATCTCTACAAAATATTGCTTGGCATGGTGATATGTGCCTGTAGTCTCAGCTACTCTGGAGGCTGAGGTGGGAGGAAAACGCACCCAGGAATTTGAGGCTGCAGTGAGCTATGACTGTGCCACTGCACTCCAGCCTGGGTGACAGAGTGAGGCCTTGTTTCAAGAAAAGAGCCTTAGCTGCAGGCAGGGGAGGGCTGGGGGCATGGAGAGCAGGGAAGAGGAAACTTCAGGTGTGCAGGGAGAGGAGGCAGGCCCAGGCCCAAGGCATCGGCTGCAATGGACAGAAGTTAGACAGACTGGAGTGATGCGGATGGGCAGAATTCAGGGCTCGGGGCTGTCTCAGCTGCGGGTGAGGGTGGGGATGAAGGGTCAAGCATGAAACCCTGGCTCCCAGGCTGCTGACTAAGAGACACAGACGTGAGCACAGGGCTGAGGACATGGTAGAAGCAGTCTGGCCACTGTGTCCCCACCGTGGAGACAGCAGCAGGCTGGGACGGTGGAAGCCAGCCAGCAAAGCTTCCTTGGCCCCAGGACTCCCTGGTGGAGGTAGGCCAGCAAGGGCAGCTCCTGCAGACAGCGCCCCACCCTCAGAACAAGCCGCCCCCCACCCCTCCCCGCCCAGCCCTGGTTATGGTCGCCAATGGCCCAGGCCCAAGAAGTCAGCCGGGCCCAGAGGCCAAGCTGCCCGCCCAGCGAGCCTGGCGGGCCTGTGAGTGAAGATGTGCTCCTGCCAGCAGCACCAGCACCAGCTGGGATCCGGTGCCCAGCAACAGTGGCTGTGCATGGAGAGCCTGGAGGAAACCAGGCTGTCTGGGCACAGGGTGGGTCTTGCAGCCGGCGCCGTAGCCAGAAGGGAAGTCAGGGGGTCCCTGCTCTCGGCCTGTGTCCCTGGAGAAGACATGATGGCATCATCCTCTCTCCAGCGCTTCTCTGAGGTTAGGTGGTCAAAGCCACATCACATGGGGGCTGGGACACCGAAGAGCTGCCTGGGGGCCCGTGGAAGAGTCTGGGTGGGCCGTCAGCATCCCCTTGCTTGTGGGGTAGCCTGGTTCTGATTAACTGCTGGGGTGGGAGCGGTTAACACAAAGAAGTAAGTCAGGGACCTTCCGGCCCTCCCACCACAGGCGCCTCTGCATGGGTTTGTTCCAGAGCTCAGCAGCACACTCAGTTCTCTGCTACTGCTGCCTCCAGGGCACATAGTAGGTGTTCAGTGAGGGCCAAGATTGAGCTACTTAGTGGAGGACAGACTGAGGCTTAAATACACCCCCTCCCCAGGCTCCCCTTCCGCTCGTCCTCATCTCTGCAGTAGCCCAGAGACCCCGAGCTGCCCCTCCCGGCGTACCCAGGAGGAGCCACCACTGTGAGGTTTCGGGGGAGTTCGTTTCCCCACCTGCAACACCAGCCTCAGGTCCCTGATGCCCCGTGACACTCACGCAGACACTCGTGGGCGGCCTCAGCGGTGCCCCGGGCCCACGGACGGTCCTGGAAGAAGGGCAAGCAGCGCTCACAGTCCGTGCCGGTGGTGTTGTGCTGACACCGGCAGGCCAACTGGCCCGCCGTGTCGGGGCCACACTCGCTGGCATGCCCGTTGCACTTGCACCTGGGAAAAGACAGGGAGGAGGAAGGGGACCCGCAGGTGCCGGCAGGGCAGACAAGGTATGAGCCAGACTCCACCCTCAATCTTGGCCCTCACTGAACACCTACTATGTGCCCTGGGGGCAGCAGTAACAGAGAACTGACTGTGCTGGTGAGCTCTGGAACAAACCCATTCCATCTTCACCAGCCTGGTCCCACCCCCATATAATGGGTGGGCAAAGTGAGGCACGGAGAAGCTGCCCAAAGCCACCAGCTAGCAAGTGCCCGCCACAGAAAGCTTCTACCTGGCAGGAGCCCCACCTGGGGGCTGAGAGGGACCCAGGAAGAAGTCACCTTAGTCTCCTGAGTAGAGAGTGGGCCGGCAGTCACAGCAGCACAGGTGTGGGGGGCTGAGGGGACCGCCTCCAGCAGCTATCCCTTAACTGTGTCCCAAAGGGCAGGAAAGAGGGTACCCCAAACAGGGACAGCCCCTGAGTCCCTCCAAATCCCCTGTGAGTCTATGTCTGATATGGTTTGGATCTGTGTCCCCACCAAATCTCATGTCAAACTATAATCCCCTGTGTTGGAGGTGGGGCCTGGGTGGGAGGTGATCGGATCACGAGGTTGGAATTCTCCTGAATGGTTTAGCATCCTCCCCGCTCGGCACTGTAAAGTGAGTGAGTTCTCATGAGATCTGGTTGTTTAGCAGTGTGTGGCACCCACCCCTCTGCCCCACCCTGTCCCCTGCTCTCTCTCTTGCTCCTGCTCTGGCCATGTGATGGGCCTGCTCCTTCTTCACCTTCCACCATGATTTTAAGTTGTAAGTTTCCTGAGGCCTCCCCAGAAGCCAGGCAGATGCCAGCACCGTGTTTCCTGTACAGCCCATGGAACTGTGAACCAATTAAACCTCTTTTAATAAATTACTGTCAGCTGCATGTGGTGGCTCATGCCTGTAATCCCAGCACTTTGGGAGGGCAAGGTGGGCGGATCACCTGAGGTCAGGAGTTCGAGACCAGCCTGACCAACATGGAGAAACCCAGTCTCTACTAAAAATACAAAATTAGCCAGGTGTTGCAGCGCATGCCTATAACCCCAGCTACTCTGGAGGCTGAAGCAGGAGAATCACTTGAACCTGGGAGGCAGAGGTTGCAGTGAGCCGAGATCGTGCCATTGTATTCCAGCCTGGGCAACAAGAGTGAAACTTCGTCTTAAAAATAAATAAATAAATAAATAAATAAATAAATAAATAAATAACCATCTCAGGTGTTTACAGCAGTACAAGAACGGGCAAATACAGCATCTTTGAGCACAGCCCCGGCCTGTGTCCCCATTCCAGACACAGGGTCAAGAGACGGGTGGAATCAGGCAGGAACAGGGGTGCCCTGGGAGCCCGCGGCATGGTCGGCAGAGCCTGAACCTGTGAGTGATTGTCCCTGTCCCCACCACTGTCCCTGTCCCAAGCTGTTCAGAGGCCATGGCTTCTGCCCCTGGCCAAGGCAATAGCTTCTCCCTAGAGCCTCACCGGAGGTGGGAGGGACATTAGTGTCCCCATTTCACACAGGAGGCATCAGGCTCAGGCCTTGGAACTGACAGATGCTAAGTGGCTGAGCTGGACCTGAAGCCCGTCCTCGCCGACTCCACGTGGACCCTGAGCTCCTGGACACTCCTCTGTGGCCACTCGGTGGCTCCCCTAAGCCACGTTCCACGCTCTACCCTCAGCGGGTGTTGACAAATCGCCAACTGCTGTTGGGACTCCAGGTGCTTTAGCTGATATGGGGACACAGTGTGTGGTAGGGCACGCGGCACGGCTTCCACTCAGGGCCCAGGTTAGGCAGGCAGCACCCCAGGGTTTCCTGGGGTGAGGCAGGCGCCAGGCAATCCTGGGACAGTGGTCACCAGGGAAGTGACAAAGGACTGCCCCTGCCTTGGAGGGGATGCTGCAACCTGCCCTGTGAAGCCCTCTGACCCGGGAAAGGAGAGTGAGACCCCACGGGCTCCACTGTGAACACAGGTTGTTGGGGCCACCTGTCCCCTGCCGTGAGCAGCCTGCCCCAGCCAGCTGCGGTCTGAGGGTGGTCTGGCTCTGGCAGCTGGAACCTGGATGTCCTCTGGCCCAAAGTCCCCTGACAGCAGGCACTGGAGCTCACGGCCGCCTTCCCCAGGGAGCTCCTCCCGCTGACTCACATAAGAGGGCAGGTTGGAGCAGGGGGATCCTCATGGCCGTAGGGGCTCTCAGTGACGAGCCCTGACCTTCCCTGGAGCTCAGACACCCAAACAGGCATTTGAGCCTCATGCTTCCCCCTTCTCCATCTCTCTAATGCCACCCAAGTGCGTCTGAACTGTGGAGGCCCAGAGTCCGGTGTCATCCCTGCTTCCCACTCCCACGGCCCATGGTTCACACACAGAGCTGTGTTTCCGTCCTCAATCGCGTTCAGACCCATGCTCCCCCCACCCCAGCTCTCTGGCCCAAGCTGCCACCTCCTGCCCTGATTCCTGACATTCGACTTCCTCTCTCCTCTTATCCGCCCCACTTGGCTGTCAGGGGTTTGGGGGTGTTTTAAAAATCTGACTCTGTTACTACCCTGACCAAATCCTTCCACAGCTTCCTCTTGACTGCCAGGTGAGGCTAAACCTGCCCAGGCCCCGACACTCTGCCAATCTCTCCATGTCTGCCCGCCTACCCTTCACCCAGCCACATTGGCCATCCCCTGGTCCTCAACCCCAGCCTTCCCACTCCCGGGTCCCGTCTGCAGCGCCAGCTCCTGTCCTCCCCGACCCCAGGCACACGCTGTCCCTTTGCTCCCCTTCCTTGTCATCCTGGCGCGGGCTGATGTGTTCACTGGGGAGCAATCTGATCAGTGTCTGCCGTCCCCATGTGACTGGGGCAGGAAAGCACCTGTTTTCCTCTCTCCTTTCAAAGAAAACTGAGAAACATTGACGTGGAAGACGTTCGTGCCTCCCTCGTCCCACAGCCCTCCCTGGGCACCCACTGCCAGGTGGCCATGTGCAAGACAGGCCCTGAGACTTGAGGTGAGAGATGGGCCTCTTCCTCCTGGGCAGCCCCTGCTTCGTGGAGGGGACAGATGTTGGAGGAGAGACAAACTGCCCAGGGCACTGATGGGTGCTAAGGGTGTGTAGGACCAGGACCAGAACCAGGGGCCAGAGAGGAGCCAGTAACATTCCCATACTAGAAAGGGGAAGGGGGCTGTGGCTCACGCCTGTAATCCCAGCCCTTTGGGAGGCCGAGGCAGGCAGATTACCCGAGGCTGGGAATTCAAGACCAGCCTGACCAACATGGAGAAACCCGGTCTCTACTAAAAATATAAAATTAGCTGGGCGTGGTGGTGCACGCCTGTAATCCCAGCTACTCCGGAGACTGAGGCAGGAGAATTGCTTGAACCTGGGAGGCAGAGATTGCAGTGAGCCGAGACTGCGCTACTGCACTCCAGCCCGGGCAACAAGAGCAAAACTCCTTCAGAAAGAAAGACAGCGAGAGAAGGAAGGGAGGGAGGGAGGAAGGGAGGGAGGGAGGGAGGGAGGGAGGGGAGGTAGGAAAGAAAGTAGGAAGAGAGGGAGGGAGGAAAGAAGGGAGGGAGGAAGGCGGGAGGGGAGGAAAGGAAAGGGAGGGAGGAAAGGAGGAAGGGAGGGCGGAAAGAAGGAGGGAGGAAAGAAGGGAGGGGAGGGAGTAAGGAACGTAGGGAAGAGAGGGCGGGAGGGAAGACGGGAGGGAGGGAGGGAGGACAGAAGGGAGGGAGGGCGTGGAGGAGAGAAGGGAGGGAGGGAAGGAGGGAAATGTGAGGAGGAGGGAAGGAGGAAAGGAGGGCGGGAGGGGAAGGAGGGAGGGAGGGAAGAAGGAAAGGAGGGGAGGGAGGGAAGAGAATGGAGAAGGTGGGGGAGGGATGGTAAGGAGGGAAGGGAGGGAAGAAAGGGAAAGGCGGGAGGGAGGGAGGGAAGGCGGGAAAGGAGGGAGGGAGGGAAGGAGGAAAGGAGGAGGGAGGGAGGAGGGAGGGAGGGAAGGAGGGACGGAGGGAGGGAAGGAGGAAAGAAGGGAGGGAGGGAGGAAAGAAGGGAGGGAGGGAGGGAGGGAGGAAGAAGGGAGGGAGGAAAGAAGGGAGGGAGGGAGGGAGGAAAGAAGGGAGGGAGGAAAGAAGGGAGGGAGGGAGGGAAGGAGGGAGGAAGGAAGGGAGAAAGGGAGGAACCTCCAGGCTGAGGGGACAATGGGCACCAAGACCCAGTGTGTCTGGCACATGGCAAATCAGCTGATGCAGGGGACCCGGCAGGAGGTGGGCTGGGTGGGGGCCCCCAGGGCCTTGAATGGCAGGTGCTCCCTCCCTCTCCCCTGGGGCACACCTGGCTTCTGTGCCCCCGCACAGCAGCCGCCTTCTGCTCTCAGATCTGAGTCCTGGAACCCTACCTCCCTTCTCCCACCTACCTGCCGCCCACAGAGAAGTCGGACACGGCATAGTAGTAGGACTGGAGCACCTTGGGGTCCTTGAAGATGTCATCCCCAAACGTGTTGAGCCGGTCTAGAGAGATGAGGAGTTCGGTGCTGGTGACCCACTCCTGGGGCAGAGGGGAGAGGGAGCCATCAGCAGGTTCCCGAGTATCTAGTATTTACCCCCATCACTCTGCTGGCAGGTCCAGCTGGCTGCCCCAGGGGCTCCTGGGACACAGGAACAGGCCAAGCTCAAGCCAATTCTGAGAATGCTGCAGAAATGAGGCTGTGCTTTGGGGGTTCACCCCAACCTGGGTGCTAGGCCACCGACTGGTGCAACTTCAATGTCTTAGAGCCTCCATTTTCCCACCTGTGAAATGGAACAAAAATAGCACTTCCCCTACAAAGGTGTCTGGAGGAGGGTAGCCAGTGTCAGCACTGGCTGTGAAGTCGGGCCCGTGGTCAGGAAGCAGCTGAGGTTTGGGGGGGACAGGGGTCGAAGCAGCCCGCTGAAGACCCCATTGTGCAGGTCACCTGGCTTTTCCCAGGGGCTCCTGCACCCCATTCCAGGGATACAGCGGGGGGATGGTGTGCCCCCGCGACCTTCTCCCCTGCTCAGTGGGGCCTGGCGTGCAGCAGGCCCTGGGTTTCCTGGCTTCTCACATGCTGAGGGTCAGGCTCTTGTGTTTAGGTCACCTGCCCTAAACACAGCAGGGACTTGCGGCGCCTTGTTCTCGCTGCCTCCCCAGCCCTGGGCTCTGCCTGGCCCTAGCAGGCGCTCGAGAAATACCTGCGGACTCCTGAATGAGCAGCTTCCCCATGGAAGAGCGTGGAGGGGAAGTCGGGGAAAACCCACGTGAAGACTGACATTTTCATTTGCCTGCTGTTACCATCAGCAGCGGCTCCAGCTGAATATGAATCAGCGTTTTGATTCCGCCCAGG
The DNA here is from genome assembly GCF_007565055.1 of Rhinopithecus roxellana. Classification (NCBI taxonomy): domain Eukaryota; kingdom Metazoa; phylum Chordata; class Mammalia; order Primates; family Cercopithecidae; genus Rhinopithecus; species Rhinopithecus roxellana. Next base: position 15,228,451 of record NC_044564.1, read on the forward strand.
AGCCCCCGCTTTAGCAATCAGGCCCATCAGTACAGAAAATGAGCTCCTGGCAGGTCGTCTTTTTGCCCCAGCGTGACTCAGGCCTATAGCCCCTCCTGCTCCCCTAGAGCTCGGCAACCGGAGCTACTGCCGGGCACCCGGGGACTCTGCCGGAGGATGCCTTGGCCAGGAAGAGGGGTCCAGCACCCAAACACTAAAGTGGCAGCCTCTGCACCAAGCTAAGCTTGTGTTTGAGTTCGCAGGCCCGGATCACCCCAGGATGCACTTCCCAAAGGTCAGCGTGCATTCAGGGATCTGGTTAAAGTGCAGCTTCTGATTCAGAGGTCAGCGGTGGAGCCGGGGAGCTTGCATTTCTAACAAGTGCCCAGGTTCTGATGCTGCTGGACCGGCTGCCGAACAAGGAGCTAAGGCCTGGGGTGGGGAAGCCCGGCCGTCCAGAGCTGAAGGCACCGCGATGCTTCCTTCCCCAGAAAAAAGTGCCACCTGGAGAACTCAAACCAACTGGAAGTCAGAGCTAGGAGGTGTGGCGGCTACTGACGCATATTGTGTGGTTAGCGCTCGGGCCTCACAGGAACCCTGGAGTAGGTATTGTTATTAACCCCATTTAGAGATGAGGAGACTGAGGCTCAGAGAGGGTAACTGTTCTGTTCCAAGTTGCACGGCCCGTGCACGGCAGAGCCGGGATTCTGGTCTACCTGATCCCAGGGCCCCAGCTTTAACCACGAAGCTGGTCTGCCTTCCTGTGTCTACCCCAACACCTTATCATGCCAGTGGGGCCCAGAGACAGCAGTGACCTGCCCAAGGTCTCCTGCCTCTGCTTCCTGGTCTGTAACCCAATCCATCAGTCTGCAAGGACAACGGCAATAAAGGAGTGGGGTCAAAATCTCTGGGACATAGGATGGACACCGGGAGAGAGAAGCCTTAGCCTCAATTGCAGGGGGCATGTCTTGGTGCCTTAAAGCTCATTTTAGGGCCCGGCACGATGGCACATACTTGTAATCCCAGCACTTTGGGAGGCCGAGGCAGGCAGACCCCTTGAGACCAGGAGTTCAAGACCAGCTGGGGCAACATGGCGAAACCCCGTCTCTACTAAAAATACAAAACTTAGCCAATGTGGTGGCGCACACCTGCAGTCCCACTACTTGGGAAGCTAAGGTAAGAGAAATTGCTTGAACCTTGGAGGCAGGGGTTGCAGTGAGCCAAGATCGTGCCGCTGCACTCTAGCCTGGGCAACAGAGTGAGACTGTCTCAAAAAAAAAAAAAAAAAGGGCCGGGCACGGTGGCTCAAGCCTGTAATCCCAGCACTTTGGAAGGCCAAGGCGGGTGGATGACGAGGTCAGGAGATCGAGACCATCCTGGCTAACACGGTGAAACCTGGTCTCTACTAAAAGTACAAAAAATTAGCCGGGCGAGGTGGCGGGCGCCTGTAGTCCCAGCTACTCGGGAGGCCGAGGCAGGAGAATGGCGTAAACCCGGGAGGCGGAGCTTGCAGTGAGCTGAGATCCGGCCACTGCACTCCAGCCTGGGCGACAGAGCGAGACTCTGTCTCAAAAAAAAAAAAGCAAAAAAAAAAAGTCATTTTAGGGCAAGCCCCACTGACCCCAGGCACTGGAACTCCAGCTTAAGCTACGAGTGGGTGCTGGAGTTGATTTTGGATGGATCCCAGGACCCAGGCTGTGGTATTAAGGAGAAGCAGGAGGTGCACAACTTGGGCTGTATGTCCAAGGGGTGCTCAGGCAGCCACTCAACTCTGGCGGTCTTACTCTGCAACAGCCAGGTCGCGGCCTTCTCCTCCAAAGTCCTAGGCCGCTCCATGGGGGTCAGAGGGGCCCAAGACCCAGGAGCCACATCCTTCCTTCCAAGCTCTGTGTCCTCTGAGACAGCACCTGCACCCTAAATGTGTCCAGGGTAGCATCAGGAGAAAAGAGTAAGGTAGACTTGCCTCTCTTTGTCCTGCTCTGCTCTTGGTTTCTATCCAGAAGCAGCAGGGGAGACATTTCTCAAAAGATCATCTCTCCATCAGGGACAGTATTCAGAATACATGAGGCAACGAGACACAAAACCTCCAACGACCAAGGATGTCCCCAGGGTGGTGGCTGCACAGACGCAGGTGGGAGCAGGGGCCGGCCCTCCCTGCCTGTCTTCATCTGATCTCAGCTGATGTTTTCTAACCTACAGAGCTTTGGAGCCCATGGAGAAGAAATTGTAATTTGTAAACAAAATCATGGTGACATGTGTACATTTTTAGTGGGATAAGCAGGGCCTGGAGGTCTGGAGATGTGGTTCTGTGTGATAAAGGATTTGGCTTGCCTGAAGAGGGGCCTGGCCCTTTGCCCTGGACCCAAGGGAGTGACCTCCATATCCTTGGATGTCCCACCTGGTAAGAGTGACTTCCCTTGGCCACACTACACAGTCCATGCTGATAAATTGATTTGCGGTGGGGGCCTTGGGCCACACAGAATCGGCTTCACCTCTGGAGGGGTTGGAGACAGGTCGGCCACACAGGCAGTCAGCTGTGTCTACACTGCCAACCTCCAGTAAAAACACTGGACTTCAGGCCAGGTGTGGTGGCTCACACCTTTAAGCCTAGCACTTTGGGCGGCTGAGGTGGGAGGATCGCTTGAGCCCAGGAGTTCGAGACCAGCCTGGGCAGCATAGTGAGACGAGGTCTCTGTCTAAGAAAAAAAAAAATTAAAAATAAAACTCTGGCCTTCAAGGTTGGCAGTAGTCTGTGCACACGGTCACATGTGGCTCTGGGGAAATATGTGCTGTGCGTGTGACTCCGCTGCATTGGGAGAATAGCTGGACGCTCAGAGCCTGGTCCCTCCTGACACCTGGCCGTGCGCCTCTCCCCTGGCTAATGTTAGCTGGTAGCCTTTCATTGCAAAATATTGCAGCTCTGAGCCTCACAGCTTTTCTGAGTTCCATGAGTCCTTCTAGTGAATCACTAAACTCAAGTGTGGTCCTGGGACCCCGACACAGCCGGCTCCAGGTGTTCTCGTGCTGCACATCGCTGGCAGGATGCAACTTCTTTTTGGGTCTCGGTGTCCCCTCTGGAAGCAGGATTCTAACCCCAGTTCCCTCGTTATCCCAGATGGGCAAAGGAGATGCTCTGAAAGTCTGGAGGGGAGGAGAGGGCAGGTTCCCCGGGTTCAGACACGTCTTGGGTCCGAACCCGGGGAAACGGACTAGAGCAGCAGTCTCCAACCTCTTTGGCACCAGGAACAGGTTTCGTGGAAGACAATTTTTTCCACGAACGGGGTAGGCGGTGGTTTGGGATGAAACTGTTCCATCTCAGACCATCACGCATTAGATTCTCATGAGGACATGCAACCCAGTGGCTCCTGGGAGAATCTGATGCCACAGGCAGCTGATCTGACAGGAGGCGGAGCTCAGGCTGGAATGCTCGCCTGCCTGCTGCTCACCTCCTGCTGTGACTCAGGTCCTAACAGGCCTTGGACCAGTACCAGTCTGCAGTCAGGGGTTGGGGACCGGTGGACTGGAGAGCCGCCCAACACACTTGTGTGTAGATAAACAGCTATGGACACATAGCAATGTGGACACAGATGGGTGCCGATACTGGCAGGTCCACACACCTGGGTGGACCTATGTGGGCTGAACTGGAGGGCCCTGAATGGACCGACATGGCCACAGGCCTCTCTACTACGAGGACAAGGACAGGGAGCTGTCATGCACGCATATTTCCAGAGCATGGGTGGGTACGCCCTACGTGCCAAGCATCACACTGGTCACAGTGTGTGCATTCCCGCCACCCCGCAGTGGTCTCTCCAACGTGGCAGCCACTGGCCACATGTGGCTATCTAAGTTAAAATGTATTAAAATTAAATAAAATATAAAATCCAGTTCCTCATCTGCGCTGGCCACATCTCATGGTGGCTGGTGGCACCACATGGGACAGTGCAGCTAAAGGCGCTTTCCGTCATCACAGAAAGTGCTGCTGGTCAGCCAGGAGTGGTGGCTCACGCCTGTAATCCCAGCACTTTGGGAGGCTGAGGCAGGTGGATCACTTAATGTCAGGAGTTCAAGACCAGCCTGGCCAACATGGCAAAACCCCCCTCTCTACTAAAAATACAAAAAAGAATCAGCCAGGCGTCGTGGCAGGCACTTGTAATCTCAGTTACTTGGGAATCTGAGGCAGAATAGCTTGAACCCAGGAGGTGGAGGTTTCAGTGAACAGAGATTGTGCCACTGCACCCCAGCCTGGGTGACAGAGCAAGACTCAGAAAAAAAATTTAAAAAACCCATGGGGTTTTGCAGGTCCCCCACCCTGTGTGTCCTGGCACATCAGACCCTCCTACTGCCATGACCCAATCCCAACCCTGTCCCGACGCCCCAAGCCCCACTCCTCTCTGACCTGCAGCCCAGGGCTCTCCTCGAAGTTGTAGGCGCTGGGCCGGCCCTCCAGGGTGGAGAAGGCCACATTGCCCCCACTCAGCGGGGAGATGTCGCTGAACTCGGAGGTGCAGAAGGCCACGCGCTCATCCTCGCCAGGGCGCAGGTACTGGCCCTCGGGCCGGCCGTAGGTCTTCTGGCAGGAGGCGCTGTAGAACTGGTAGGGCTCCCACGGGCCGTTGGCGCGGCTGCGCTTGTAGATGGCGAAGCTCTCAGGGCGACTGGTGTGGAACTTTAGCCTCACATACGTGATCTCGTAAGCCTTCCCTGCAGCCAGGAAGACAAGGCCCATTTTATGGAAGGGGTGGGAGGAATGGAATCCTGGTCCGGGGAGGGCAGACGGCTGCACTGCATGCACTAGCGTGGATGGATCGTTGGAAGCTGTCTAGAGCTCTAGACAGGGCATGCCACCCTCCATTCGTGATGCCTGTTGGGGCACTGGGAAGGACAATGCCCGCATGCTTCCCAAGTATTTGCTGTTCCTTTTCCGGGTCAACTTACCACCCTGCACAGGAATCTCCATTGCAACACCCCTGATAGGCAGCCATCTCTTTTTGCTCAAATATCTCCAGCAATGGGATGTTGCCACATTCTAAGAAAACCTGCTCTACTGTTAGAAAGTTATTTCTTTTACTGTACCCCAACAAAGCCGATCCTTGCACTGGGCCTTCGGCCTCATTCCCTTGCAATGACTACAGATCTCCTAATCCTCACGAAATCCTCCCTGGACCCCTTATTGCTCCAAGTTTCTATCTTCCAAATTTCCCAAGACAGGTCTAAATCCACTGCCCCACAGCCTCATCTCCCAACTCAACCTTCAACCTACTACAATTCAGCTTCTCTGGGCCACTCCACAGAAGACACTGTACTTGCAAAGTCACCTCACTCACAGCCCCCCGTGGCCACAGCCAGGGGCCCCTGATCACACCTCCTTTCCTGGGCCTCTGATCATGCTCATCACCTCAAAAGTCCCCTGTCCCGGGGCCTCCACCTGCTCTCCTCTCCCTTGCCTGCTTTGGCTTCCTCCTGAGCCCCTCTGCTTGCTCCCTGAACCCCCACCTTCCAGTGGCCTCTCGCTTCCCTGGGCTTTAGCCCCACTCCCCCACATGCCTCCGACATCCAGTTAGGGGATCTGCAGGCTTTAGGCACCTGCCTGCCCTGCGCTCCACCCTGGAAGCATCCTCAACAGCAGACCTGACTCCATCACAATGACTCAGCTACCCTGGGGTAGGAAGGATGGCTGTGGTAGAGGGAAGGGGGTTCCCAATTCCTCCTCTTCCCTCATGGGATGTCAACAGGCAATCCCTAAAAAGAGAAAAACCCCGATGTGGCAGTGCAGGCACAAGGCTGGGAGATAAGGATGCATCAGGGAACAGAAACGGCTCAGACAGTCAGGCGGAGAGGGAGGCTGGGGTGCGGGCGCGGGAGAACTCCCACCTTCCACAGTTCGAGCTGGGAAGTATCTGGCGTCTACGCTGAGAGCGGGTATAATTTCAATAATAAGAAGGAAGTACAGCCTGAATTTAAAAGGCAATTTTCCCACTGCCTGAAATGCCACCATCTCCCCCTACCCTCCTACGTTAAGGATTCCATCCAGGTACCCCCTCCTCACAGAAGCCCAACTCAACCTTAAGCCCTAATCCACACCCCTGACATCCCCCCAAGACAGGGGAAGGGGCCTCCTGCAATGTGACCCTACAGCTAGCCTCCTGCAGAGTTACCTGCTCAGCAGTGGCTCCCCACCCTGGACAGAGCTCCTCGTCGTCGGCACCGGGCGTCTCTTTGGTAATCTCTGCCACCCCAGCACCTAGCAAGGTGCCTGACACCTGGCAGGCATTCACTGAGTGTTGGTGCAGGAATGAATGAATGAAGGGAAGAATGGCCCACACAGGGAGTCCCTCCTGCATCTCTGCCGTTGGCAGTAGCCTCTCACTCCCCAGAGCAGCACAGAACTCACCCAGTCCCCTCCCCATGGCCGGCTTTCTATTCTCTGATCCTTCCATCCCTGGTCCCAGAGACCCCCAGGAGGCTGCCCACTGCCATCACCATCTTCCTTAGGTGTCAAGGACAAGCCATCCTAGTCTTCTCCCAAAACATCTTGACTCTAAGTAAGAGCTAAAAGGCTGGGTGCGGTGGCTCATGTCTATAATCCCAGCACTTTGGGAGGCCGAGGCGGATGGATCACCTGAGGTCAGGAGTTTGAGACCAGCCTGACCAACGTGGTGAAACCCCATCTCTACTAAAAATACAAAAATTAGCCAGGCATGGTGGCGGGTGCCTGTAATCCCAGCTACTTGGGAGGCTGAGGCAGAAGAATTACTTGAATCCAGGAGGTGGAGGTTGCAGTGAGCTGAGGTGGTGCCATTGCACTCCAGCCTGGGCGACAGAGCAAGACTCTGTCTTAAAAAAAAAAAAAAAGGCTTAAACTTCTTTCTCAGAAGAAAACAGAGGAGTAAATAAATATTTGGGACTTTGTGCTAGAAGAGCCTTCTTAGAAATGACACCAAAAGCACAGGTAACAAAAGAAAAAAATACATAAGCTAGACTTAATCAAAATCAAAAGTTCTGTCCTTCAAAGAATACCACCGAGAAAATGAAAAGGCAACCCACACAGTGGGAGAAAATAGTTGCAAATCATATATCTGATAAGGGACTTATCCAGAATATATAAAGAATACTTACCACTCAAAAAGACAACCCAACTAAAAACAGGCAAAGGGGAAGTAGATTGCTTGAGCCCAGGAGTTCGCAACCAGCCAGGGCAACATGGTGAAACCCCATTTCTACAAAAAATATAAAAAATGAGCCGAGCGCGGTGGCCTGTGCCTCCAAGCTATTTAGGAGGCTGAGGTGGGAGGACTGATTGAACCCAAGCGGTTGAGGCTGCGGTGAGCCATGATCACACCACTGCACTCCAACCTGGGCAACTGAGTGAGAACCTGGCACTCTAACCTGGGCAACCCAGTGAGACTCTATCTCAAAAAAGAAAAAACAAAAACGGCAAAGGTTTTGAATGACATTTCTCCAAAGTGGATATATGAATGACCAAGAAACAAAAGAAAAAATGCTCCACACCATTGGCCGGCGGGGAAATGCAAGTCAAAACCATAATGAGATCCCCTTCACATCCACTAGGCTGGCTAGCGTCGACAGAGATAATAACAAGTGTTGGTGAGGAAGTGGGGGCATTGGAACCCTCATACGCTGCTGATGGGAATGTAAAATGGGGCAGCCACTTTGGAAAACAGCCCAGCAGTTCCTCAAAATGTTAGACACAGGGTTATCACAGGACCCAGCAATTCCACTCCTCAGCATATACTCAAGAGAAATGAAAACACATAATATACATCCACCCAAAACATACATATGGATGTTCACAGCAGCTTTCTTTGTATAACAGCCGAAGAGTGGGAACAACTCCAATGCCTATCAACTGATGAATGAATCAATAAAACGTGGTATGTCATATGATGGACTATGATGGGGCTATAAGAAGAAATGAAGTGCTGACACAAGCAACCACAAGAATGAACCACGAGAACGTTACACTAAGTGGCAGAAGCTAATCACCAAAGACCACATATTATGGGATTCCACGTAAATGTCCAGAATAGGCAAATCCACAGAGATAGGAAGAAGACAGGTGGCTGTCACAGGATAGGGGTTCAGGACGGGGATTGGGGGGAAACAGAAAGTGACTGCTAATAGGTACAGGGTAATAAAGGTGTTCCAAGCTGGGCTTAGTGGCTCACACCTGTCATCCCAGCACTTTGGGAGGCTAAGGCTGGAGGATCGCTTGAGCCCAGGAGTTTAAGACTAGCCTGGGTAACACAGCAAGATCCTGTCTCTATTTATTTACTTATTTATTTTTGAGACGGAAGTCTCGTTCTGTTGCCCAGGCTGGAGTGCAGTGGTGCCATCTCGGCTCACTGCAAGCTCCACTCCCAGGTTCACACCATTCTCCTGCCTCAGCCTCCCAAGTAGCTGGGACAATAGGCACCCGCCACCTCGCCTGGCTAATTTTTTGTATTTTTAGTAGAGACGGGGTTTCACCATGTTAGCCAGGATGGTCTCGATCTCCTGACCTCGTGATCTGCCCACCTCGGCCTCCCAAAGTGCTGGGATTACAGGTGTGAGCCACCACACCCGACCTACAAAAAATAAATAAATAAGAACAAATTTAAAAATTAGCTGGGTGTGGTGGCTTGCATATCCCAGCTACTTGAGAGGCTGAGGTGGGAGGATGGCTTGTGCTCAGGAGGTAGAGGCCACAGTGAGCCGTGATCGCACTCCAGCCTGTGCAAGAGAGTGAGACCCTGTCTCTATACAAACCAACCAACCAACAAACAAAATATATATGTGTGTGTGTGTGTGTTTTCATCCACAGCTCCTGGCTTATGACTCCCATAGCCCTCCTTATGGTCTTTTGTGAGAATGTTGGGTGTGTTGGGCCTCAGGGGCAGGCCTCTGCCTTCTCCTGCCCTCCTTTCACTCTAAAGTTCCCCCACCTTTCTGACTGTGGGTCTTAAGACCCTCCAGGAGAGGGTCCCACCCTATACCCAGGGGAAGCAATGCTGACGCATGAAGCGTCCATAAAAAGCCGAGGACAGGGTTCAGGGAACTTCTGGATGGCTGAACACTGGGAGGTTTCTGGAGGGTGGCACCCAGGGAGGGCATGGAAGCTCCCGCCCCTTCACCGTTCCTCACCCTGCTCATCTCTCCATCTGTGTCCTTTGCAATATTCTTTACAATAAACCGGTCCATCTGTTACCCTGAGTTCTGCGAGCTGCTCCAGCAAACTGATTGAACCCAAAGAAGGGGTCATGGGAACTTGAAGCTAGTCTGTCAGAAGTTCTGAGGCCTTGACTTGCGACTGGTGTGTGTGGCGGAAGACAGCCTTGGGGACTGAGCTCTCAACCTGTGGGATCTGATGCTATCTCTGACTAGATTGTGTTAGAACTGAATTAGAGGACACCCAGCTGGTACCGCTGCTTGTTGTGTGGGGGAAAACCCCACGCATTTGGTCACAGATGTCTTCTGTGTTGATGATGCTTGTGGTCTGAGAGCAGAGGAAAAACACATTTTGAGGAGTTTTTCCCTACACAGTTATATATATATATATGTATAATTGGACCTCACATCCATTAGGGTGGCTATTATAAAAAAAAAAAAAAAAAAAAAAAAAAAAAAAAACAGAAAATAACAAGTGTTGGCAAGGATATGGAGAAATTGGAACCCTTGTGCACTGTGGGTGGGAATGTGAAATGGTGCAGCCGCTATGGAAAACTGGTGGTTCCTGAAAAAACTAAAAACAATGCATCTATTTGACAGCCCCAGAGCAGTTACTGTCGGCTAAGGTTTCCACTACAGATGCAAAAAGAGCGTCCCTGTGCTTTCTCTCTGACTGCTTTCTGCTTTCTGTGGCAGCCGAGATCGAATAGAGGAATACAGGAAAAAGCATGAAGAGAGAATTTTTGCAACTCAAGAATAACCTTGTAAGCAGTGAAGAGCCCGTGTCACTCCAAATAAGAACCTACAATGTGAATTTACATGAGAAGTGTTGGGAAATATCTCCTACCATTCTCACCTGGTTGATTACAAAAGCTTAAAAGTGAAAGCTAATTAAAAGCAAGCCAGTGACTCTTTGCCATTTGGGGAGAAAAAAAAAACAAACACCAAAAAACCTAAGAATAGGTTTTTTTTTTTTTTGCCATACGATCCAGCACTCCCACTTCTGGGGATATACCCAGAAGAATCAAAAGCCAGATTAAACGTTTGTGTTATATGTATTTGGAGAAAAAAAATAAAGGCATCTTCCTTCCTCCCCTAGTCTCTCTATGCACCAAAACAAGAAGCTGGTGAATCACCTCCATCCTCAGCAAGTGACCTCAGTATTCTCCAGATCACTAGCTCATTCACTGGAATATTCCGTTTGCCCTCCTCTCTGTCACCTCTCAGCCCCTCGTCTGTTCCCTGACTTAATGCAATGGTCTGGAATGCCCTGCCACCTCTCTTTGCAAACGTGTAGTCATGTCTCAGTCATGTTTCAGCTCAGACTGTACCTCAGAATCCTTCTTAACACAAAGCCCTAGGCAACAATCAATCCAAGGAAAACTGTTTGGTCTCCCCAGGTTAGAGGAGCACTTGACAATCTTTTTGTTTTTTCAGACTTGGCAATCTTGATTCATATTTGGGGCTTAGACTTAGTGCCAAGATGGGAGGGCTGTGATGGAGCCTAGCCCTGGTTCAGCCAGGGTCTTGTGGTATCTGGTGTCATGGCCATGGGGAGTCCCCAGCTCCTCACAGGGAGTCACCACACCCAGAATTGCCAAGAGTTCGCCTGGAAGAGGAAGAACAGGAGCAGTGGGTGGCCAGATGGGGCTCAGGGACCCTGCTGTGTGTGACTCCCCTGTAGGCTGGGAGCAGCTCACCGCCTGGTTCTAATGCTCGAGGTGGGCAGGGCAGCCTCACCCATGCATTCCCAGCTCAACTTTCCACCCTAGCCCTTCCCGCCCTACTCCCCAGGCCGCTATTCCCCAGATGGCTCCAATTAAAGGGCTTTGTTTTGTTTCCATTTTCCCAAAATAAGCCTCTTCATACTGAGCTCATTCTGCTTGGTCAGTGCCGGATGTGGGCCGGCTTGATTTTTATGACTGTCCCGGTATCATTCTTGATGGGCTTTATGTTCCAGCTGGCTGGAGAGGATGCAACTTGGCGCTCCTGCTGTTTGGCTTGGGCGGTGCGGGGTGGCTGGTGGGGGACGCTCTGCTGTGCCCAGCTGCTGGCTCAGCCAGCAGGTGAAGACCAGGAGGGGGGCGGGTGGGACCTCCGTGTCTCCATGGGCACCAGAAGCCCCTTCACTCCCTTCCTAGGCAGTCCCTTCTCTCTGGGGTCCCATGGACTCCTGAGTAGAAGGGCACCCTGGTTTTGAGCAGTGACTTTGGGCATGACACTGAGGAAGTCCTTCTCCTCCCTGAGCCTGACTCCTCATTAGTAAATGAAGCGTTTGGGGATCTCAGCCATACAGTGCGTGTAAAGCACTTGGCAAAGCACCTGGCACACAGCAGGTGCCTACTAAATGCTGGCTATTGTTAAACAGAGACTCATGCAGGGATCATGACTCCCAGGCACACTTGGGACAGTGTCCCATACTGTCAGGACTACCTGCTGTCTCCACTCTCTCACTGGATTATAAACTCCTTGAAGGTACAAATCCTGCCTCAAATCTACTCATTCATCTGGCAAGCATTTATTGGGCACCTCTTGTGTGCCAGGTGCCATGCTCAGCAATAAGGATTCATGGCACCTGCCCCAAGGGGAGGTGACAGGTAGGGAGAGAGAGGCAGGTCTTGTTTTTGTTATTGTTTGTTTGTTTGTTTTGAAACAGAATCTCACTCTGTTGTCTAGGCTGGAGTACAGTGGCACAATCTTGGCTCACTGCAACCTCCGTCCCCTGAGTTCAAGCCATTCTCCTGCCTCAGTCTCCTGAGTAGTGGTGATTACAAGCATGCACCACCAAGCCTGGCTAATTTTTGTATTTTTGTAGCAATGGGATTTCATCACGTTGGCCAGGCTGGTCTCGAACTCCTGACCTCAAGTGATCTGCCTGCCTCAGCCTCCCAAAGTGCCGGGATCAGAGGCGTGAGCAGCCGTGCCCAGCCGAGACAGACAGGTCTTTATAGAACAGGCCAAAGTAGCCCAGGCAGGCTGTGGGAGCATCAACAAGGCATCCTATGGTTCCAAGGATGAGCAGCCATTAGCCAGGGAAGGTGAGGAGAAGGTGCATTCCACATCAGGCAGGATGTTGGCAGAGCTGTGGCCACCTCGTGGTGAAGCCTGTAGTTCAGGCTGGCAGGAGCATGGAGAGGGAGGAGGTGGTGAGAAGTAAGTTTGGGGCATGTGGTCTAGTAAGCTGGTGGGATGAGCAGGGGTGCATGGGAGCCAGACAGGTGAGGAGAGCAGAAGGAACAGAATTCTACGCACAGAGAACAGCGTATCGGGTGGCCTGGAGGTGAGGGTAGCCAAGTACTCCCAAGCAGTGTCACCACCAGCTAACAGTTGAGGATGACACTTTGGCTTGGCCTTCCTGATAGGAACACAGCTGTCTCAATCACCCAGAAGCCTCATTAGCCCCTGGAGCTTGTGAGGGGCTGGGCTAGGGCTGCAGGTTTTAATTCTCGTCGCTGTTTAAAAGATCTTGGGGGTCGGGCATGGTGACTCACACCTGTAATCCCAGCACTTTGGGAGACCGAGGCGGGCGGATCACCTGAGCTCTGGAGTTCGAGACCACCCTGGGCAACATGGTGAAACCTTGTTTCTACTAAAATACAAAAAATTAGCCGGGCATGGTGGCACGCACCTGTAGTCCCAGCTACACGGGAGGCTGAAGCACGAGAATCGCTTGAACGTAGGAGGCAGAGGTTGCAGTGAGCCGAGATCATGCCGCTTCACTCCAGCTTGGGCTACAGAGTGAGACTCCGACACCAGGGAAAAAAAAAAAAAAATCTTGGGGCCACTCCTTTCCTAGCCTTTTGGTTGCCTTTGGAAGAAACCTTTTCATCACAAAGGAGGGATTAAGCTGCTTTCTTTTATTTAGTTAGTTAGTTAGTTAGTTAGTTAGTTAGTTAGTTAGTTAGTTTTTGAGATGGAGTCTTGCTTTGTTGCCCAGGCTGGAGTGCAGCAGTACAAGCTCAGCTCACTGCAGCCTCTGCATCCTGGGTTCCAGCGGTTCTCCTGCCTCAGCCTCCTGGGTAGCTGGGATTACAGGCATACGCCACCATGCCTGGCTAATTTTTGTATTTTTAGTAGAGATGGGGTTTTGCCATGTTGACCAGGCTGGTCTCGAACTCTTGACCTCAGGTGATCCGCCCACCTCAGCCTCCCAAAGTGCTGGGATTACAGGTTGAACCACCAGACTCATTCTTTTTTTTTTTTTTTTTTTTTTGAAATAGAGTCTTACTATCACCCAGACTGGAGTGCAGTGGTCTGATCCCGACTCACTACAACCTCTGCCTCTGGTTCAAGCGATTCTGCTGCCTCAGCCTCCCAAGTAGCTGGGATTATAGGCGCCCACCACAATGCTTAGTTAATTTTTTTTTTTTTTTTAGTAGAGACGGGGTTTCACCATGTTGGCTAGGCTGGTGTCGAACTCCTGACCTCAAGTGATCCACCAGCCTCACACTCCCAAAGTGCTGGGATTACAGGCGTGAGCCACCACGCCCAGCCTCTAATTAACTCTTGTAACAAAAAGTCCCCTCTGTGTCTCTGTGATATTGCTGCGTCTTCTCTCACCTCCTGGTTTGGCAAGGACGGAAAAGTCGGGATGTTTCCTATGGCGTGAGGCTGCTCCTTTGCATGAAGTCCCAGTGACTGCCTTTTTCCGATCACGCTTCTAGCTGCCAGCTACCTTTTAAGTGGCTCCAAGCTCCCCTCCCGAGAGGTGTCTGGCTGCTAGATGTTTACTAAGGAGTCTGCGCCGGCGACCCGCAGCAGCCCGCGCACAGCATCCTTTAGCGAATGCACATCTGGACCAGTCCCCCACTTGGTTCCAAGATGCGAAACCTCTGCTCCAAACAGACACAGACACCAGGCCGCCCCCAGATCCGGACTCTGTTTGCTCCGCACGCTTTCTTTTAAGGGGTTGGGAGTTACGGTGCCAAGCTGTGCTGCACCAGAACTTTGAAAAACATCTTAAAACAAAACATAGCAATGCGGGTGCTTTAAAAAAAATACTGTAGCAATGTGTTCTCTCCAGTTTTTAAATTAGAACAAGCTTCATGAGAGAATATTGGGAAAATGTAGAAACACGAAAAATGGAAGAAAAGTCGCTGCAAGTCCTGAGGACAAACACGCTTTTACCATTTTGATATCTTTCGTTTTTGCCTACTCTTTAGGGATTTTAAAATATAAATCTGATGATTCCACATGTACCAACTTGTGTCTTTTTCTTCATTCAACATTTTGACTTAAGAGCTCCCTGTGTATTACAAACCCTTTGTCAGCTGTTGCACTGAATGGTTCCAATCACCATGTGAATTTATGTCCTACAATTTACTTAACTATTCCCTTATGGTTCCAATTTTTCCCTACTATAAAGAACGCCTCGATGAACGTTTTCATGCATTAGGACCCTTCCCTTATTTTAATTCCCAGAAGTAGGATTCCTTTGCCAAAGGCCGGGAATATTCTCGTAGGTCTTCATCCATGTTGCCAAGCCGCCTTCCCACAGGGCCGACATGTACTTCTCCCCAAACCTTCTTTTATTGTGGTGAAATATGCATAACATGACATTTACCATCTTAACCATTTGCACAGCTCACATTGTTGTGCAACCTTCACCACCATCCATCTCCAGAACTCTTTCATCTTCCCAAATTGAAACTCTGTCCCCATGAGACAGTCACTCTCCATTGCCCCTCCCCCAGCCCCTGGCAACCAGACTTCTACCTTCTGTCTCTGTGGATGTGACTATCCCAGGATGCGTCTCATATCAGTGGAACCCTACAGTATTTGTTCTGTTTTGACTGGCTTCTTTCCCTTAGCATTATGTCCTCAAGGTTCATCTGTACTGTGGCTGTGTGAGAATCTCCTTCCTTTTCAGGGCTGAGTAATATTCTACTGGATGGATGGACCACATTTGCTCTTGCTCATCATTCACCCATTGGTGGACACTTAGGCTGCCTCGGCTTTGGTTACTGTGGAAATGCTGTTATGGGCCAGGTGCCATGGCTCATGCCTGTAATCCCAGCACTTTGGGAGGCTGAGGCGGGCAGATCATCTGAGGTCAGGAGTTCGAGACCAGTCTGGCCAACATGATGAAACCCCGTCACCACTAAAAATACAAAAAATTAGCCAGGTGTGGTGGCGGGAACCTGTAATCCCAGCTACTCAGGAGGCTGAGGCAGGAGAATTGCTTGAACCTGGGAGGTGGAGGTTGCAATGAGCCGAGATCGCACCATTGCACTCCAGCCTGAGCAGTGGAGCAAGACTCTGTCTCAAAAAAATAAAAAAGAAAAGAAAATGCCTCTAGGGACACAGGGACCCCTGCATGACATCCAGAGTGGTCGGTGTTGAGGAGGCTGTTCCAATTACCCAGTCAAGGGCTCAGGTGGAGACCGAGCCAGGGCGAAAGGTGCAGGTGGAGTCCTGGATGTCGACTATGATTTAAATAAGCAAAGCCAGGGCATGAGGTGGGCAAGGGCACAGCTGCTGGGAGGGCTTGCCTGGGACAAGGGGCCACAGGGAAGGGAGGTAGACCAAGCAACTGGAGCCTGGGCAAGGGAGAGCAGGGCAGGGTAGGGAAGGGCTGGGTCGGGAGGATGGCAGCGCTGCCATGAACGCCATGGCTTAGGAGTATGGGAGGCACCTGCAAGGCTGGGGGTCCTTCCTCCATGAATTCCTCACTCCCTCGCTCTCAGCAAGGAAACACAGTGCAATCTTGCAATCCTGGGGTTCACAGCCCAGCCCCACCAATTCCTGCCTCTGTGGCCTTGGGCAAAATACCTGAACTCCCTCAGGTTCAGTGGGCAAGTGACTGCAATGTAGTGCCTCGGTGTCCCCATTTGCAAAATAGGCATAACAATAACAGGGCTACATGAACAAACACCTTGGAAGCACTTGGAACAGTCTCAGGCATGAAGCATTTGTTCAACTACATTTTTCTTTTTTCTGAGAGAGGGTCTCGCTCTGTTGCCCAGGCTGGAGTGAAGTGGTGTGATCACAGCTCACTGCAGCCTCGAACTCGCAGGCTCCAGTGATCCTCCCACCTCAGCCTTCCAAGCAGCTGGGACTACAGGCACTTGCCCCCATGCCCGGCTAATTTTTTCATTTCTATTTTTATTTTTGTAAAGACAGGGTCTCACTTTGTTGCCCAGGCTGACCCTGAACTTCTGGTTCAAGGGATCTTCCCGTCTCTGCCTCCCAAAGTGCTGGGATTACAGGTGTGAGTCTCACCCAGCCTCAGTGAAATTTGAGCTGCTCTTCCATTCATTCGCCTGACCAACCTTTACCCAGCACCCTGCGCAGTAGGCAAATGCAGGCTGGGCACTAGGGTACAGGCATTCCCTCTGGAGCTCAGAGATAGGGATGGACATAAACAAACCAAGCCCTCACGCAGTGTAATCCAGACTCTGGTGGAAGGAGGATTAGGGGCTGCAAGGATGCACAGGCAGGCCCTCTGCCCAAACTTGGAGGGGTGAGAGGCTTTCCAGAGGAGGCACCTCTAAGCTGAGTGGGGCAGACAGACATCCCCAGGGCTCGGCACAGGGATCGGCAGACATGCAATGGTTTTGTGGATGAACAAGATGTGAGTTAGGCTGAAGGTGGGAGGAGAAGTGTTCTGGGCAGAAGCCACAGCACATGTAAAGTGCTGGAGGAGAGACAGTGCCTTGGCCTGGCCAAGGCCTTGCTGGAGGGCAGTGTGGGAAGTGGACAGGCCTGACGCGGAGGCCATGGGAGGCTGCCTACACCCATCCTGGGCTTTGTGACTTCCTACCCCTGCATCTCCTGGATTAGTCCGGGGAGGCCCAGAGAGAGAGAGAGGTGGCCAAGGCCAGCTGGGCCCAGGGGACTGGGGGGCAGTTCTGTGGGTGGATGGAGGCTAACCAGCCGCTGCCTTGACCCCCTGCCCTGCTTGGGGCTCAGCGTTCCAGCCAGAACCCCCAGGGAGCAGGAGGGAGGACTTGGCCCCCAGCACTGGCCCAGGCCAAGGCAAACGCAGCCACCCACTCGACAGGAAGACAGAACGGAGCCAAAGCTCAGGAGACCCAGCTGGCTCCAGGGCCCCTCAGGGGCCGCAGGGTCCCCCTAATGTCCAGTCCCCTGGGGCCCAGCTCCTCGCTGTGGCTGGCCAGACCGCAGCGTCTTCTTGGTGTCTGCACTCAGGCCATCCAGGCCCGGCCTGTCAACGAACACACAGAGCTGCCTCTGCCTCTTGGTGCTGCTCCCTCAGCCTGGAACATCCTTTCCTCTTTTGTCAGCTCCTACCATCCTTCAGGTCTCAGCGAGACCCTTCCTGACCCTGTTGATGAGGCTCATGCGCGCCAGTGCATGTTCTCAGAGCATACATCCTCGTTTGCAGCATTGCTCAGTACAGGCTGCCTTCTGGCGAGCCCCGAGCCCCCCAGGACAGGGGCCACACATAGCCCTGTTCACAGCTGCATCCTGTGGCCAGTGAGCCAAGGCTGGGTGACCACCAAGCAAACAGCTAAATGAAAGCAAGAAGAAATCAACTCCACGCAGGGGCATCCAGGACCTGCAGGGGAGGGAGGGGAGAACTCATCCGCTTGGGGACTGAGGTCTTTCTGTGATTCCAGGAGATTCTCAGCGATCTAAGTGCAAGCGGGCAGGAGACTCCCCCAGCACAGTGAAAGCCACAGCCCACACTGTTCCTCCCAGGACCGAGGCTTGAAGCATGTGAACCAGCCTAGCCCGGACCTTCTTCATTCCCAAGTGCAGCCGTTAGGGGAACGGTCCCAGGGGCCACCATTTATTGACTTGTGTGAACCTAAGCAACTGATCTCACCCTCAGCGCCTCAGTTTTGCTGTCTGTAAAAGAACAAAGCACGCCGGTGTGGAATGCTGTCTGGGCGAGTCCTTGGCACATGGTGAGAGCCCCAGAACGGTCTGTACCCCTGTCACTGTCCACTCCCCTCACACCCCCACTGACTCCCAGGCCCCAGCCCAGTGGCCTCCCTGGGCCTTGGTGGCAGGCTGGGGCTGCCAGACCCCACTGCTGCCTTTCATCCCAGACAGGAAGGCTCAGCTCAGAGATGACGGGAGGATCGGGAACAGATGTCCGAGAGCCACGGGGGGCTGGGAACACGGCGACCTCCATCTCCTTCCCTGCCCCTCACCCCATTCCCTCTAGGAGACCCCGGGCCAAAGCTGGCCGCCCACTCTCCCCTCCCATGAGCCTTCAAGGAGAGGGAGCAGTGGGGGACAGAGCCAGTAGAGGTGGCCTAAGGACCAGGAAGAGAGGTTGTCAGACAGCCTCCACAGGGGACACTGACAATCCCAGGCCTCTCCTTCCCCCGCTATTATGCAAGCCATGGCTTAGCCTGGAGCAAACCTAAGTCAAAGAAAACCAAAAAGAGCCCAAATCTGGGACTGCGCTGAGCCCCCGGCGCCCCTTGTGCGTAAACAGAGCCCAGGGTCAGGATGTCTTTGAGGAGGCAGGGTGGCCGTGACGAGCATTTCTCAATCCCTGCAGGGGAGCCTACCCGCAGGGCAGCCTCAGCCCTGAGCCGTCTCAGCAGCCCCGCTGGTCACACACAAGGACTGCCACGGCTCCGACCCGGGCTCATGAACCTGAACAGCTGCTCAGGAGCTGTTATCTTGAGCGACTCTTATCCGCAAGGTACAGGTGAGGAAACTGAGGCTGAGGGAGGGGATGCTGCTTGCCCAGTGAGTGGCTCTGCTGGGCCTAAGTCCAAAGCCCCCGTTTCATGATTTCTACCCTATTCTGCCTCCCAGAGCAGGCAAAAGAGAATGCTGAGCTGGCCCCAGAGCACAGGACAGAGGAGGTGACCCTGTCACTCATACTTGTGGACTCTCCTATATGCCTGGTTTTTGGCAACAAAACAGAAAGAATGCTCACCGGGATAAGACACAGCAGGGAGCGTGTGTGAGTGTGTGTGAGGGTGTGAGTGTGTGTGTGTGGGTCTGTGAGTGTGTGTGTGTGTGAGAGACTGTGTGTGAGTGTGTGTGTGTGAGACTGTGTGTGTGTGTGTGAGTGCGTGCGTGTGTGTGTCTGTGTGTGTGAGTGTGTGTGTGCGTGTGTGTGTCTGTGTGTGTGTGTGTGTGAGTGTGTGTGTGTGTCTGTGTCTTCGCTGTCTTCATTTACAGTGTGGAGGCTCTCAGGCTCCTGGCTTTCAGAAGGATCAGAACCACCCCGCTTCTAAAGTTCTGGGCAGAGTTCAACGAGGGCGCACAGCTTAGCACAGGGCCTGGCACAACACAGAGGCTCAGGAAACAGGAACTACCCCAAATCCAAAACCTTGGCCATTTCTCCCAACTTCCTCCCACCTTGTTTGTGCCTGGGCTGAGCCCTTTCCTTGGCCCCTGGGTTCCCAGGACACATGTGATACCCTTTGCCATGCAGCAGTGTCTCCCCCGCAACTCCCCACCCTGTTCCAGATTCCTTCCCCTGTGGCCTTGGGGTCCTGCCAGCTCCATTCAGACAGCTCCCCCAGACTCCCCCCTCCCCACTGGCTTCCTTTCCCCTCCCCCTTGTCCCGTCCAGAAGCCCCACCTAATGATCCAGACAGGCCGAGAGAAGGTGATGTGGTCCAAGAAGGGAGCTTCTGGGGTGGCAGCTAGTACCCGTGTGCTCTGCAAAGGGGGCTCACGGTCCCCCCCAACTCCAATGTCACTTCCCAGCCCTCCCCAGGACACTGTCACCAGGCTGAGGTGGAGCTGACTCAGTTGATGGTGGCAGAACTCACATCAAGGAGTTTATGCTCTGACCTCTGATGTCCTCAGCTGTCCACACGCTCAGATGGTCACTTAGCAGCTGTGTGCCTTTGTGCACAACAACCTCTCTGAACCTCAATTTTCTCTTCTGAAACATGGGAGACAGTCCCACCATCCCTAATCCAAACTCCTAGGCTCCAGATGTGTTTGGGAATTGAGAATTTTTCAGCTTTTAGAAAGATGATGCAGGCCTTATACCATATATTGTGCTAATACCCCCAGTGGGGTCTGGGGCTGCCGGCTGCACTCAGATGAGATTTCAGTAGCAAAGCGAATGAATATTCATTCTCACCAGGATAAACATAGCTTATAAACAGCCTCAGGTCAGGTTTAGCAGCCAAAATGAGTTATAAAAATAATTTGAGTTTTCAAAGCTTTGGGAGACTGACCTGGAAGATAAGGGAGTCTAACTAGTGATACCAGCCCCTCCTGAAAGGGCAGTGGAGGCTGCAACAGGAAAGACATTGAGCGCATACCCGGCCACAGAGGACATGGGAACTGGGCTGAACTCGCAGGGAGGAGAGAGCATTCCAGCTCCCTGCAGTGGGGGCAGGGGCTGAGAACCAGGGCTGGGTTCAGACTCCAGATTGTGATTCCTGGAGATCTAAGGGCTCCTGCACCTCGGCAAGTCATGAGCATGGTGGAGAGGCCACGCCACCGGGCGCAGCTACTCAGCAGCACGAAGAGACTTAGTCCTCCTTGCCCAGAGGGTTAAACTTCGCCTGTGCAGTGATGAATGTCACAACCTCTATCTTCCAGAACCCACCCAATGACTGCAGGCAGCTTCAGGGGTCCACTGAGTAACTGAAGTTGACCGGAAGCCCCAAGATCAGGAGCCCCTGTCCTAGAGGGTGACCAATTCAGTCCTTGGTGTGTCACCTCCCCAACAGTTCCAGCCTAGGATGGAAAACCATTACAGGGGATTATAATCGCAACCTAGACCCACAGCTCTGCAAGGGCCTCCCTGCCGCTCCCGCCCCACGGGGCACCCCTCAGTCTAGCCTTCTGGCTATCTAGGGGTACAGGTCCTGGTTTTTTTCTTCTTTTGTTCATCCTTTCTTTTTATTAAGAGATGGTGTCTCCCTCTGTAGCCCAGGCTGTAGTGCAGTGGCACTATCATAGCTCACTGCAGCCTCAACCTCCCAGTCTTAAGTGATCCTCCTGCCTCAGCCTCCTGAGTAGCTGGGACCATAGTTGTGCACCATCACGCCCAGCTGGTTTTTTTTTTTGTTGTTTTTTGTTTTTTTGAGACAGCGTCTAGCTCTGTGGCCCACGCTGGACTAAGGTGGTGTGATCTCGGCTCACTGCAACCTCCGCCTTCCGGGTTCAAGCAATTCTCCTGCCCCAGCCTCCTGAGTAGCTGGAACTACAGGCAGGTACTATCACGCCCAGCCAATTTTTCTATTTGTAGTAGAGACGGGTTTTCACCGTGTTGGCCAGGCTGGTCTGGAACTCCTGACCTCAAGTTATCCACCCACCTCGGCCTCCCAAAGTGCTGGGATTACAAATGTGAACCATCGCGCCCGGCCTATTTTTCTTTATTTTTTGTAAAGATGTGATCTCACTACGTTGCCCAGGCTGATCTTGAACTCCTGGGCTCAAGCGACCCTCCCAACTCGGCCTCCCGAAGTGCCGGGATTTCAGGAGTGAGCCACCGCACCCAGCCTAATTCCTATTTCTGAGCCGCCCATAATCCAACACCATATCTGGGTCCTGCAGCCCAACCTGGGCGCACAGCAGCTCAAGCCTTGGCCTCAGACCCCCAGTGGAGTGGGGACAGGGGGTGTGGTGGCGGTGCCCCCAGCCCGCGCTTACCCAGGTGGAGGGTGATGTTGACCGAGGTGGGGTACTGCACGCCGAAGGCCATGGACGGGCTCTGCCACCAGGTGCTCTCGTCCTGGTTGTGGAAGTCGGTGAGGTAGGAGGCGTTGTGGTGGCGCTGGGGGTCGGCTGCGTCGCAGCGCTGGCACTGCGCCCCCGCGCCCGCGGCGCCCACGTGGGGGCAGAAGTCCTCCGGCGGGCTGCCGCACGTGTGCGAGGCCTGGGCAAGCCGGCCGAACGCCGCGTTCTCGAACACGGGCAGGCAGCGCTGCGGGCGCCCCGCGCCGTCGTAGCACGCTCCCATGCCCGCGCCGGCCGCCCGAGGTGCCAGCAGCGCCAACCCCAGCAGGAGCTTAGCCGCCGCCATGGTCAAGGGCACCGACGCCGCGCGCTCTGACGGCGCCTCTCGGCACGGGTGGGCGCGGCTCGGGTGGGCGCGGACCGCGCGCTGGCCGCCAGGACCCGCCTTCCCCGGTTAGGCGGGGAGGCTGGAGGGAGGGGCGGGCGGCGGCGGCCCCACCCCACTAAAAATACCAGGGACCGCGCCGTCCCCGGGCGCCCACTCCCACCTGCTGGACGTGCTCGGCAGTGCGCTGCTTGGGAGTCCGCCCCAGAGGCGACCCGGGCTTCTTTGAGCCTCAGTTTCCTAGTCTGTGGAGTGGGGTAGGTAAAGATGCAGGCTCATTATCGCCATTGGGAGGCTTCAATGGCTGCTCATTAAGTAGAAACTGCTCACCAGTGCCTTGGAAGTCCTGAGATAAAAGGGGACACGAGGATCTCTACCTGATCGCTACCGTTTGCGCATCTCATCCTAGCAACAAACTGCGCTCTGGACAGGGTTGTGAGATGGCTCTGCGCGGCTCCTGTTGCCCTTAACCCTGAAAAGCACTCCTGCTGCCGGCTGCGCTCTGCTCTCACAGCAAAGAGATTCTAACCTGATATTTGTGACAAGGGTACCTGGTCTTATCACAAATGTCACCTCGGAGAGGCCTTCTGCCCCCAACCCCATAAATGCCCCCTTTACTCTCCATTTATAAACATTAGTAAATCGAAGGAGAGAAGTCATTCGATAAAATTTAGCAGCCAGGCCGTGCGCGGTGGCTCACGCCTGTAATCCTAGCACTTTGGGAGGTGGAGGCGGGAGGATAACTTGAGGCCAGCAGTTCGAGACCAACCTGGGCAAAATAGTGAGACCCTATCTCTACAAAAAAATACAAAAATTAGCCCGGCGTCATGGCACAAGCCTGTAGTCCCAGCTACCTGGGAAGCTGAGGTGGAAGGATCCCTTGAGCCCGGGAGGTCAGGCTGCGGTGGGCTGTACTAGTGCCATTGCACTCCAGCCTGGCCAACAGAGTCAGACCCTGTCTCGAAAAAAAAAAAGGCAGCCATTCCCAGACAAACTCTAAGGAAAATAAAAAATAAAAATAAATTTCCTGGCCCGGGTGGTGGCTCACGCCTATAATCTCAGCACTTTGGGAAGCCGAGGAAGGCAGATCACCTTAGGTCAGGAGTTCGAAACCAACCTGGCCAACATGATGAAACCGCGTCTCTACTAAAAATACAAAAATTAGCTGCGCGTGGTGGTGCGTGCCTGTAATCCCAGCTACTCAGGAGGCTGAGGCGGGAGAATTGTTTGAACCTGGGGCGCAGAGGTTGCAGTGAGCTGAGATCATGCCGTTGCACTCCAGCCTGGGCAACAAGAGAAACTCCATCTCAAAAAAAAAAAAAAAAAAAAAAAGAAAGAAAATTTTTGGAAGCAAGATGAACTATAGTGGACTGGTCACCACCAGTTATTTACACATGATTAAAACAATACAGTTCTGGAAAGGGCTACAGAATAGACCCATGGAATAAGTTAGAGATTTCAGAACTATATCTAAGTAGAGTTAGTATATGATATCACCATTGGTACCTAAGGTCATTTTGGAAGTTCTAGCTAATGCAATAAGCTAAAAACTTAAAAGGTATAAATATTTATATCTTCTATTTACCTGAACATACATATAGAAAATCTAAAAGATTCTACTAAGACTATTAAAATTAGTAAGAACTCCGTAAGATGGCTGACTACAGGATAGAGTACGAAAACTAATGCCAGCAATAGGCATTTTCTGGCTGGGCGTGATGGCTCACGCCTGTAATCCCAGCACTTTGGGAGACTGAGACAGGCGGATCACCTGAGGTCAGGAGTTCGAGACCAGCCTGGGCAACATGGTGAAACCCCGTCTGTACTAAAAAACAAAAATTAGCCAGGCATGGTGGCACACCTGTAATCGCAGCTATTTGGAAGTCTGAGGCACAAGAATCGCTTGCATCCGAGGCAGAGGTTGCAGTGAGCCGAGGTCATGCAAATGCACTCCAGCCTATGCAATAGAGCATGTTTAAAAAAAAAAAAAAAAAAAAAAGCTGATGCCAGCAATAATGTAGAAAATGGTAGAACACCTAATAATACATGCAGTATGAAACGTGAAAGACATAAATGAACCAAATTATAAAACGCTACTGAAAGACAGAAAACCTGAAGAGACCAGCATCCGTATTCACAGATTTCCAACTGTTTACATATACAAATTCTCCCCAAGTTAAAACATCAATTTAATGTAATACCAGATTATTTTTTGATGGTGTCATGGAAGCTTCTTCATTAAAGCTTTCTCTTATGGTCAAGAACATGATTGCAGCAGACTCTTGGTGGTCCACCCAGCTACCCTGAACTGGGCTGTGCGCCCATCCAAAGCTAATTCATCTATCAGGCACAGGAAATGTGGCGGCCTACAGGAATTCTAGGAACCCGCAAAAGTTGTTCTAATTTATTGAAAGTCAGAAGAAAAAAAATGAACTTTTAGGCTGAAGAACATGTTTTAACATATGATATTACTATACCCATCTTTAGATCAATACAGTTGTTAAATATAATCTTTAAAAATGTTAGTGCCAGGCATAGTGGCTCACATCTATAATCCCAGCACATTGGGAGGTTAAGGCGGGTGGATCGCTGGAGCTCAGGAGTTTGAGGCCAGGCTGGGCAACATGGTGAGACCTCGTCTCTACTAAAAATACAAAAAATTACCCGGACATGGTGGCAGACGCCTGTGGTCCCAGCTACTTGGGAGGCCGAGGTGGGAGGATTGCTTGAGCCCAGGGGGCGAAGGTTGCAGTAAGCCGAGATCACGCCACTGCACTACAGCCTGGGTGACAGAGGGAGGCCCTGTCTCAAAAAAAATTATAATTGTGGTAAAATACATATAACATATTAATAAAATGTACTATCTTAACCACTTTTAAGTTACAGTTAAATAATATTAAGTACATTCGCCTTGCTGTGCAACCATCACCACCATCCATCTCCAGACCTTTTATTTTATTTTTTCCTGAAATGGAGTCTGGCTCTATCACCTAGGTTAGAGTGCAGCGGTGCCATCTTGGCTCACTGCAACCTCCGCCTCCCGGGTTCAAGCAATTCTCCTGCCTCAGCCTCCCTAGTAGCTGGGATTACAGGCGCCCACCACCATGCTCAGCTAATTTTTGTATTTTAGAGGCGGGGTTTCACTATGTTGGCCAGGCTGGTCTCGAATTCCTGACCTCAAGTTATCCGCCTGCCTCAGCCTCCCAAAGTGCTGAGATTATAGACGTGAGCCACTGCACACGGCCTCCAAAACTTTTTATCTTGTGAAACTGAAACTCTGTCCCCTTAAACAATAACTCTATAACCTTCTCCCCTTGGTAAAATATAATTTTTAATATTTTTTAATAAATAAAGGAGCCCGCTAAGGCAAAACTGCCCAATGTCCAGGAAAGTCATAATGTGTCCATGATAATGTTAGAAATGCTTGTTCCTCGGTGCTGTAGAGAAAAACACTTCTAAATAAGAAAGAGGAATACGTTATGACCTGATGCCTGCTTGGATCAGTATAAGCATGCCAGGGCAAATATTCAGGCTAAATTGTGGAAGCTAAGAACATAAAGTACATTGATTTCTTTATTACGGCTAGCAGATATTTAAGAATGTTAGCACGGGTCTTTGAATAAATTTTGCTTCTAAGAGAAGTTACCATTTATTCTTTTTTTTTTTCTGAGACGGAGTCTCGCTCTGTCGCCCAGGCTGGAGTGCAGTGGCGCAATCTCAGCTCACTGTAAGCTCCGCCTCCCGGGTTCCCGCCATTCTCCTGTCTCAGCCTCCCATGTAGCTGGGACTACACATGCCCGCCACCTTGCCCGGCTAGTTTTTTGTATTTTTTAGTAGAGATGGGGTTTCACCATGTTAGCCAGGATGGTCTCGATCTCCTGACCTCATGATCCGCCTGTCTCGGCCTCCCAAAGTGCTGGGATTACACATTTATTCTTAATTAGATGGGGAGGAAAGTCTCTTTGAAGAGGAACTTCTACTTTACTTTTTACAATAACATCTGGCTGGTATCACTAGAGCTAGGTGGAGTACTGGTAGCTCCCAGCATGCAGTAACAGTGCAAGCAAGGAGACTTTCACCTACAGTGAACTTGACCAAGGTACAAGTGGAAGGAGACGATGGTCCATCCAATCTCTGGTGCTTAAGAGTAGGGAATAGTGATTATAGAGACTGTGGGATTGGGTGGCCCTTGCTGAAGGTCACTGATGCCTTCAAGAGGGAAAATGACCAGGTCAGGGTGATCTTGGACCAATCCAAAACAAATTTAGAAAGCCAGAGGCACTTGTTGCCAACAATTAAAAAAAAAAAAAAAAAAAAAAGAAAGACCTGGTTGAGTGTGGTGGCTCACGCCTGTAATCCCAGCACTTCGGGATGCCCAGGCAGGTGGATCACTTGAGATCAGGAGTTCAAGACCAGCCTGGCCAACATATGAATTCCTGTCTCTACTAAAAATACAATAAATAGCCAGGTGTGGTAGTGTGCACCTATAGTTCCAGCTACTCCAGAGGCTGAGACACAAGAATCACTTGAACCCGGGAGGCGGAGGCTGCCCTGAGCCAAGATTGTGCCACTGTACTGCCGCCTGGGTGACAGAGTGAGACTCCATCTCAAAAAACAAACAAACCACATGGGGGTAGACAAAGCTGAAAACCAGGCCCAGGATCTGATTGTACATTGCGCTGAACTCCAGAGGAGATTGATTTCCCATCCCTGGAAAGCACCCTAAATCACAGGCAGGGTCCAGATAGGGAAGGAGTGTGACCTTGAGATTTAGGGTGGGTATCTGGACAGATTTACTGAGAACCTTGAATCTCCAGATTCCTTTAACACTCTGGGCCTGAAGAAGGGATCCACTCCCCGTTTCTAGAAGATAGTGCCCACCACCCCACCACTGCTTGAAGAGTTTGCAGGAGCCTCAAATGAGGCAGGTGCCTGTAAGCTCATCCTTGCCTTTCTCCTGTAAGATGGTCCTTGCCCACCTCCCCTCTTGGCCAGAGGTCCAGCAACTAGGGAAAAGTTCAGCATGGCCTGACTGGGGAAGTTCTGGGCCTGCTAAGGATGCAGCAGGATTATCCCCCAAAAAAGTTTGCAGGGATTGGCTAATAGTGCGAACTTTATATATATAGTCATATGCTACATAATGATGTTTTGTTCAATGATGGACCACATAAGATTATAATGGAGCCGAAAAATTCCTATTGTCCAGTGATGTCATAGGCATCATAACATCATAGCATGAATACTTTATATTTTTAAATAAATTTAATATAGCATAAGTGTACAGTGTTCATAAAGTCTACAGTAGTGTACAGTAACATCCTAGGCCTTCACATTTATTTATTTATTTATTTATTTATTTATTTATTTTGAGACGGAGTCTCGCTCTGCCGCCCAGGCTGAAGTGCAGTGGCCGGATCTCAGCTCACTGCAAGCTCCGCCTCCCGGGTTTACGCCATTCTCCTGCCTCAGCCTCCCGAGTAGCTGGGACTACAGGCGGCCGCCACCTCGCCCGGCTAGTGTTTTGTATTTTTTAGTAGAGACGGGGTTTCACCGTGTTAGCCAGGATGGTCTCAATCTCCTGACCTTGGGATCCGCTTGTCTCAGCCTCCCAAAGTGCCGGGATTACAGGCTTGAGCCACCGCACCCGGCCAAGGCGTTCACATTGATTCACCACTCGCTCACTGACTCCCCAGAGCAATTTCCAGTCCTGCAATCTCCATTTATGGTAAGTGCCCTATATGGGTATACTATTTTTAATCTTTTATAGCATATACATTTTTTTTTAGATAGAGTCTCATCTGTTGCCCAGGTTGGAGTGCAGTGGTACAATCTCGGCTCACTGCAACCTCTGCCTCCCAAGTTCAAGTGATTCTCCCACCTTAGCCTCCCGAGTAGCTGGAACTAAAGGCGCCATCACTCCCAGCTAAATTTTGTATTTTTGGTAGAGACAGGGTTTCACTGTGTTGGCCAGGCTGGTCTCAAACTCCTGACCTCAAGTGATCCAATCACTTGGGCCTCCCAAAGTGCTGGGATTATAGGTGTGAGCTACCATGCCCAGCCCACATATTTTTACTGTACCTTTTCTATATTTAGAGGCACAAATACTTACCATTGTGCTAAAATTGCCTGCAGTATTCAGTACAGTGACATTCTGTAGAGGTTTGTAGCCTAGGAACAATGGACTACAGCATGTAGCCTAGGTATGCAGTAGGCTATACCGTCTAGGTTTGTGTAAGTGTGTTCTCTGATGTTCACACAATGGCAGAATCACCTGCTGACACATTTCTCCGAATGAATCCCTGTCATCAAATGATGCATGGCTGCATATATATATATGGAGAAAGAGAGAGAGAATATGTACACACACACATACACACACACACATATATGTGAGAGAGAGATTAATAAATAACTGAAAATAAATTGAGAGAGGGCCAGGCGTGGTGGCTCACGCCTGTAATCCCAACACTTTGGGAGGCCGAAGCAGGCAGATCACTTGAGGTCAGGAGTTCGAGACCAGCCCGGCCAACATGGTGAAACCCTGTCTGTACTAAAAATACATTAATTAGCCAGGCGTGGTGGCATGCACCCGTAATCCCAGCTACTAGGGAGGCTGAGGCAGGAGAATCGCTTGAAGCTAGGAGGCGGAGGTTGTAGTGAGCCTATATTGTGGCACTGCACTCCAGCCTGGGTGACAGAGCCAGACTCTCTGTCTCAAAAAAATAAATAAGTAAAAATAAATCAATACATTGAGAGAAATTTATTTTAAGGAATTGGCTCACATGATTGTAGAAGTCAACAAGTCCCAAATCTGCAGGATAGGCCAGCAGGCTAGAGATCCAGGAAAGAGCTGAAGTTCCCGTGCCGCCTGCTGGTAGAAGTCCCTTTTTCTCAGGGAGCTCAGTCTTTTTCTACTGAGTCTTCAACTGATTAGAGGAGGCCCACCCACTTTCTGCCTCTGCTTCTCTCCAAGTGTTATGATTTAGACATTAATCTGATCTAACAAATACCTCCACAGAAACATCTTGAATCACGTTTGGCCAAACATCTGGGTGCTGTGGCTTATCAGGTGAACACATGAAATGAACCATCGCACCCTCCAAAGTAAAAGTCACACTGTCTCTATCACCGAGATGCACAATGCTTGGTGGGCCTCTTTAGGTCCTAGAAGCAGCATACTCTGCATGTAGGAACACTTCTCGGACCCACTTATCAGGGAACAGGTAAGGCTACTTGCTGCACATGTGCCCAGAGTAGGAAAGGGCTGGGCAGCAGCTCCAGGCCATATGCAAACAGCCCTGCCTCTTAGGCATGTGTGCCAGTGGGCCCCGTGGTGCTGGTGGAATCTGTGCTGGGAAAGAACCATAACTATCGTGAGCCCCAGGGTTCTGGAGCCCCAGGGTTCTGCCAGCCCCGCAGAGAGCTCTACGCCACTCAAAAGGCAGATCTTGGTCTGCGACCGGGCTCTTGTAGAGGCTGAGTGATGATCAAAGGAAATCAACAGACCATATGGTGGGTACTACTATCAAGAACTGGATGCAGTTAGACCCATGAAGTCAAGGATGCAGACCCAACTGCCAGCCTTCATGAAATGGAAATAGTAGGTCTAGGGTCAGGGACGGGTCGTCCCTAGTGTGAGGGAGTTCAGGAACTGGTGGCACAGACCCCCGTGTTGCCCCCCATCTCTGATGCTTCCTTCTTGGCTCATACCTATAGCCTGGGAGGAAGGCGTTCGCTATGACCAGCTGGTGGAGGAAGAAAAAATCTTAGCCTGGCTCCCAGGTAAGTCAGCTCAATGTGCAGTTATGGGACCAGAATGGACTGCCACTGCCCTTCCAGCCAACTCTAGGGTGGCCCTGGGGATAGTGATTCCAATGGGCAGTGTTTGTACACCTGGGAAAGATGCACAGGAACTCGTGGACAGTGGCAAGTGGCTTAGCAACCCATGTAGCAAGATTGGTGGCAGGGACATGTAGATGGACCTGTGGGACGGGGCCAGTTTTGTTCTGGACCCTCCAGAGCTCAGGACCATGATGTAGGGGGAGGGGTTGGGGACAAGGAAGCCAGCATCCTTCCTCCCAGGCTCCATGGCAAAGCAGACCCTGCCCTGCCACCCTAATTCTCAATCAAGGACTCTGCTTGGACGAATTAACTGGTCATCTTCTCAATTCAATCTGTGTGACACAGAAGCCATTGGCCACATGATGTTCAGGGACAGACCTGGGCTCAGATTCTATCTCCACCACCTGTGTGACTGTGGAGGATAATGAAGCCTTGGTCCCCCCTCCTTCTTGGATGTCTCCCTGATATGCCTGGGTTGCCACCCTAAGAGCTACTCTTCCCAGCTGCTTTTGCCACTAGGGTCCCACATGTAGAATAGGTCCTGCCAGGCCAGGCGCAGTGGCTCATGCCTGCAATCCCAGCACTTTGGGAGGCTGAGGCGGGCGGATCACCTGAGGTCGGGAGTTCGAGACCAGCCTGTCCAACATGGAGAAACCCCATCTCTAATAAAAATACATAATTAGCCAGGCATGATGGTGCATGCCTGTAATCCCAGCTACTCGGGAGGCTGAGGCAGGAGAATCGCATGAACCCAGGAGGCAGAGGTCGCGGTAAGCTGAGATCGCGCCATTGCACTCCAACCTAGGCAACAAGAGCAAAACTCCATCTCATAAAAAAAAAAAAAAAAAAATGAGAGAGAGAGAATCGGTCCTGCCAGCAGGGTGTCTTCACTTGAGAATTAGAAGGTGGAAGTGGGCAGAGGCCAACTTCCGCCCTTCTGGCAGATTTTTCTGGTGCAAGTGAGGTCACAGAGAAGGGAGGTTTTCAGCCTGACCTGCTTCCCATTCTCCAGCTCTGCATGTGCTGAGAGGTCTCTGTGTGGTGGCAGTAGCAGGAGCAGTGGCTTTCTCACTCTTATTTCCAGCCCCTGGATTGCAGGCACAGTTGTGGGTTCTCAGAGCCAACAGCGGTGGTAGCCTCAGACATGGTTGGTGGCAGCTTCCCTGGTGGGTCAGCTCTGCAGTGTCCCAGGTGTCAGCCCCTCTAGTCCTCCCAACCATCTCCTGAGCACTTAGTGACCTGTGTTCAGTCCTTCCTGTTGGAAATACACAAGCACTTGGAGAGTATTTGGCTCAGAGCTCAGCATGGAGTGAGTGCTCCATAAATTGTTATTGCTATAATTCCCACAAGATCCTGCTCTCTATGAGCCCATGGTCTGGTCAGAGAGGAAAATAGTTCATGAAAAAATAGCCTGATGGGCAGGAGTGGTGGCTCACACCTGTAATCTCGACACTGGGAAGCCAAGGCTGGTGGATTGCTTGAGCCCAGGAGTTCAAGACCAGCCTGGGCAGCATAGTGGAATGCTATCTCTACAAAAAATACAAAAATTAGCCAGGCATAGTGGTGCACACCTGTAGGCCTAGCTACTCAGGAGGCTGAGGTGGGAGGATCACTTGAGCCTGGAAAGTGGAGGCTCCAGCGAGCTGTGATTGTGCCACTGCACTCCAGTCTGGGCAACAGAGTGAGATCGTGTCTCAAAAAAGGAAGAAAAAGAAAAGAAAAGAAAAAAGGAAGGAAGGAAGGAAATACAAGAAAAGAAAAGAAGAAGAAAGGAAGGAGGGAGGGAGACAGGAGGGAAGGAAGGAAGAAAGAAAGCAAAGAGAGAAACAAAGAAAGAAAGAAGGAAAGAAAGAAAGAAAAGAGGAAAGAAAAAGATGAAGAAGAAGGAGGAGGAAGAGGAAGGGAGGGGGGAGGGAGGGAGGGAAGGAAGGAAGGAAGGAAGGAAGGAAGTCTTTTTTTCTAATTAAAGAAAAGAAGGGAACAGCCAAATGACATTCCAAGACTTGTTTGAACCTGTTGAAGACTGAGTTGTGGTCATTTGTCCCTCAGCAAATGTACTGTTGCCCACTGTTGAACCCCCGCCCTCCTGGGCTCACAGTCAGTGAGGCAGAGGTGTGATATGCATAGATCTGGACACACAGGCTGACACATGCAACAAAACAGTGCCTGGAATGGGTGCAAGGAGAGGGGGGTGGCTCGTTCTGCCTGGAGTTGGAGGATGCTTCCCAGAAAAGGCAGCATTTAGGCTGAGCTGTAAAGGAGGAGTAGAGGAAAGGGCATCCCAGACAGCAGCACACACAAAGGTCCAGAGGCGTGCACAAGTAGGTGAGGTCGGCGGCCTGTGTTTGCAGTGTTGAGTAGGGAGCTGGTCCTGTGGGGTGAGGCTGGAGCAGGGCACAGAGGCCAGAGGATGTGGGTCTCTTGGCAGTGGCAGTTTGTCCTGTGAGGATCTGCAGGGGCTGGAGGTTGTGAGCCCCTAGGGGGCAAGGACCACATATGCCTCTGCCTGGTGTCCCCGTGGCCTGCACTGAGCGGTGTTCAGGAGCATTTATGGAATGAATGAGAACCCCGCGGCCAGTAAAGACTGATCCTTTAGGGGTTGGGCTAGAGATCAGGGCTCCTTCAAGAGGCATCAGCTGGGTGTTCACCGACCTCTCTCAGCCCTAGCAGCAGGCCTTAAGGGGACCGTCCTGCCTGGGCTGGTGACCTCATTTGCGGAGGTCTCCCAGCACCCCCGTGCCTCCTGCATTCCCAGCTTCTCCTCCCAGCTCTCACCGTCCAGCTGCTCAAGTTCACCGGCGACCAACCACCAGGTGGCGATGTTGGCCACAATACGGGGACGGGCCCCTCTCCGGCCCCTGGTGGCCCAGGACACTCCGGGCCCTTGCTGCACAGGGCAGGGGAGCTGACTAGCGCCGTGGGGGGCGCGGAGCTCCATCGGACAAAGCTGCTTCCCGAAGCCGCTTTCTGGGTGAGTGGCACGAGCATGTCTCAGGCCCCGGGAGCTGACACCCTCTCGCCCTTCCCCAGCCACTCCGGGCCCCAGCGCTGAGTGTGGAGCAGCCAGGTTGATGGGAAGCCCAGAGCGGGAAGGAGGGGCTCAGACAGCGAGAGTAGAAGGGATGGCACTGTGGGCGGGGTGGCTAAAGGTCCCCGCTTCCCTGTGGCTTGGGATCCGATAAGATCTGAGCCTATAAAGATGGTTGGATCCAGGGCACAGGCTGTACAAAAGGGGAAACTGAGCCCCAAGGAAGAGAAGCAGTTTGTTGGGGACACATTCGAGGCAGGATGTGACCAGGTTTCTCCTATCCCTGTGGTCAGCTCCTCCTAGGATAGGGTTCGGGGAGGGACTGGGGTCCACGGAATTCAGGAAGCAAAGTATACTCCCTGGGCATAGCAGTGTCTGTGCACCCACAAAAAGAGTCTCAGAATAACCCCCCAAATCTGGGCAACAAGGGGACAATAAATACGTGCACTGCCGGAAGGGGCTGGGAAGGAGCCAGGAGAACTGAGGAAGCCAGTCTTTGGGTGAGGGCTGCCAGCTCTCCATCAGGGGAAGATTCTGAGTGGCACCTTCTGGTTGGGCCCCCCACCCTGGCAAGACATCTGTCCCCTGAAGCCAGGGGCCCCCTCTTTACACACATGACCAGAAACCCACAGAAGCCACAGGTCACGTGGCCTCAGTTTCCCTGCAGCCTGGAGCTTTGGGGCCCCTCTCCAGATCCCCAACCTCCAGCCCCTCTCCCTGACACCTGGTGGCAGCCCCTGCATCCCTCCCCCCAGTGGAGCCCTGGTGCCACCTAAGTACTTCCTACCATGTCATGTGAGGTCCCCTGCTGGTACCAGTTCCTAGGGTCGGTAAGTGGGACCTGCATCACACTGGCCTTGACCCACTGGTGGGTGTGCCTGTGTCTGGGAATGCTCCGGGAGCAGGGACTCCTGAATATTTCCTTCAGGGGTTCAGGGAGCTGTCCTTAGCACCGGCAGAGAGAGCTGATTCGGGAAGGAGAGGAGTGGCATTGGAGAGGGTCTCCGGAGGAGAAGTGGGGAGGGCACAACTGAGGAAGGAACTGCAAGTGCCCTGTGGGGAGGTGGGAAGCGAGTGAGAGGAACAAGGCGGACGAGGGGGCCTGGGAGGCAGACAGACATGAAGCGGGCAGAGCTTGGTGAGAGTCTGCCCATTGTCCTAGCCATAGCGGGGAACCAGAGAAGGCTCCTGAGCAGCAGGTCGCCCAGGCCTGTTTCCTTTTGGAAGATGGGAGTGGAGACCAGGTCACCAGACTGATGGTGGTGTGGTAGGAGGAGCTGATGCGTGTGCGTGCACGTGTGTGTTCCATGTGTCTGATATGTGTATATGTGTACCCAATATGCATGTGTGTCCAGTGTATGTGTGTGTCTCTGATGTGTGTGTGTGTCCAATATGTGTGTGTGTGTTCCATGTGTCTGATATGTATGTGTATCCAATATGCGTGTGTGTCTCTGATGTGTGTGTGTGTCCAATGTGTGTGTGTGTCTGAAGTGTGTGTGTCTCTGATGTGTGTGTGGGTCCGATGTGTGTGTATGTGTCCCATGTGTCTGATATGTGAGTGTGTGTGTGTCCAGTGTGTGTGTGTCTAGTGTGTGTGTGTGTGTGTCTGATGAGGAATGTGCCTGCATTGGGGACCTAGGGGGCTCCTGTAGAGGCCTGGCATTCTGCTTGGGCTACCAGCAAAGGTAGCAGGCTCCCCTCCCTGAAGCCCACCTACTAAGGGTTAAAACCTTCCGGGAGAAGAAAGAAGGGAGAAAAACCCTGTTGTTCTGATTTGCTTAATGAACGTTAATTAAGAAGACAGAAGATAGCTGATTCCTTCAGGACAGAGATGAAAGGCCTGTTAATTAAATCTGGGGAGATCGGCCAGGGCCCTGCTGATCTCTCTTGACAGCTCTGCAGCCTCGTTGGAGCCCAGCGTTGGGGGCACAGCGCACAGGGGAAAGGCAGCTCCCCCTGCCCCCACCCCGCAGCTTTGGAGTTCAGACTCACTGTGGTATCTTGGGTAGGGCTCTGCCTTTCTAGGGTGCCTCAGTTCCCGGTGTGGACAGCAAGAGCGTTGGTCTAGATGGTTCCCAGGATGCCCAGTCTGGCTCAGAAGCTCTGTTAAGCCTGTGTCCTCTGTCCACGTGCCTGGGTCTCGGTCTTCCCTTCTGTTCAGTGGGGAGACATCACTCGCTCTGCAGGCAGCCTTCAAGGGCAGGAATTAAAAACTGGGAGGTCTGCCAAGGGCTTGTGGACAACTATGGAAGAGAGAAGTTAGCAAGTGGCGACATCAGCCCCCAGGATCCCACTGCCAGGCCCATGCCCATCTGTCTGTATTGCAATATCCCCATGGGCACGGCCCTGCCCCTCTGAGCAAGGACAAGATCACCCCCTGTGAGGCCTCCTGGGAGCCAGACCTGGGCTGAGTGCACCAACTGCACAAGTAGTTACTGTTATTCTCCTCACATTGCAGACAGGGAAACTGAGGCCCAGCAAGAGACAGCTCCTTGCCCAGGACCACTCTGCTCGTCAGCAGAGAGCCGCGTACACACCCCAGTGTGCCTGGCCCTTTCCACTTTGCTCTCCATTCACTCCTTCATCCATCCATCCATTCCTTCCTTCCTTCCTTTAGGGGACATTTGTTCCGCGCCCTCCCTGGGCTGGTTGCTGAGGTACAGGGGATAGATTGTCATCTCATGGTGCTCCCCAGAGAATCGGGAAGACAGACAGTGACCCAGGAAGCAACCGGATGAATTAGATAGTGACTGATCATGGTAAGAGCCGCAAAGGAAATAGACACGGGGCTGGGATGAACTCCATGATGGGGTGAGCAATCAGGGAGGCTTCTCGGAGGGGGTGACAGCTCAGTGGAGACCTGCCAGATGAGATGGGAGGCAGGATGGAGAGGGAGCTGATGGGAGCTGACAGGGGGCCCCTCAGCTGTCACCCTCACGGAGCATCTCCTCCTAGAGAGTTAACAGATTTAGACAGACCAACGGACATGGCTGGCTTCAGGGCATGTCACTACTCAGTCTAGCAACTGTCTCAACCTCCCTGCTGTGTTCAGCCTGAGGTGGGTCTGGGCCTGGATGAGTCAGCCCTGGGCAGCCCTTCAAGTTCAGGGGGTTCAGAAGAATAAAGGATGTCCCCTTCTGGGTGGTGCAGGGGCCACAGGCTGGGCTACAAAGGAGATAAACGTGGCTGTCTATCCATTCATTCATTCATTCATTTACCTACCGGACAGATGTTTACTCAGCCCACACTCTGGGCCCTGGGCTGGGCACAGGGGACAGAGTGATGAAAAATGATGAAACTGTCCCTGCACTTTAGGGATCCAGAGAAGAAGCTGTTAATAACAACACAAGGCTATAAGCACCAGGCAGTGAGAATGGAGAGCTGGTGCCTCACCCAGTCTGGAGAGATCAGGGAGGGCTTCCTGGAGGAAGTGGGGTATCGGCTGAGACCTGGAGAGAGTGGAGTACCCAGGAAAAGGGGTTGGGGAAGAGCATCCCAGGCAGACAGCAGCATGTGAAAGGCTCAAAAGCCAGGGGTGGATGTGGGAGGATGGGCATTTGAGGAGTGGGGCGGGTGGAAGAGGGGAACCAAGAAGGGCCTGGGACATCCTGCTGGAGAGCCCAGACTTCACCGGGGGGCCATGGGGAGCTGTGGGGAGATTTTCTCTTGGGATGTGCAGGGCGATTGGCCCGCTGGGGGTGGTATGGAAGCAGAAATGGTTTGGCGGCTGCTGCGGGGACCTGAGGAGAACGAGGTGGTAGCCTAAACAGGAGCAGGGAGGAGCTGGGGTCTGCAGGACCTGGGAAGCAAACTGTGGCCCCTGGGCATGGGGGTGTCTGTACCGAAAGGCACTGGGGACAGAAAATCACCAGTTGGACTGGGGGAAGGGTGAGCAAAGCTGAGGCTGGCTCTGGGTCTCTGGGTGGGGCCTGGGTGGGCATGCTGTGCTGGGACAGGGTCACCGGTCCGGGAGCAGGCCTGGGGGAGATGGGGAAGCCGGTTGCCAGTGCTGAAGGTGTGTGCCCAGAGGAACGCAGGAGGCCAGACTCTTCTCCTGGTTCGGCCCCTCCCATGCTGTGTGTCTTTGGGCGAGTCCCTTCCCCTCTCTGGGCCTCAGCGTTCCCATCTGTATGATAAAGGGAAGCAAAGGATGTCCTCTGAGGTCTGCCTAGAGTGGCTTCCCTTTATCAGGCTGCTCCCAGGGGTCCAGGCTGTCTGCCCCACCGGTGAGAGGCTCCAGCCCCAGCCTCTGGCCCCTGCTGGCCCCCACTGCTACTTCCTCTGGGGACCCAGGGTTCCCAGCAGCTCCCGTTGGGCCTGGTACTTCCTGATAAAATGCTGGCAGCCAGGTCCACACTGACACAGCACCCCCTGCCCAGTGCCCAGATACTGGCCCACAGCTCGCGGTGCCACGTGTCACCCACAGATGGGCCCAGCCAGGGATCCAGGAACTCCCCCCCTCCATGGGTGGATTAAACACCTCAGGCCCCTACAGTGGGCTTTCTTGTCTCTCTGACCCCACCACAGACAAGGAGCCCTTTGAGGGCAGGCAAGGAGTGGGTCTGACTCCTCCTCCAGGCAGGCAGCAGAGTGGATGCTCACAAAAGGCAAAGGGGATGAATGAATGGGAAGTGGATGGAAGAATGGACAGAAAAGGAATGAATGAGTGAGAATGAATGAATGATGGTGAATCAATGAAGAGGGAGTCAGTGATGAATGAGTACTGCTTAAAATGAGAGCCTTTCCTTCCTGGGTTCTCCAGCGGCCTCTGCCCCCAGCTGTGCGGGCCTCGCTGTCCCTACAGGAGGCACTGCTTGATTGCCCCCTACCCAGTTCCGGTTTCACTGACCGCACCTGCCACTCTCTCCCCTTGCCCACTGGGTTGGCTGCAGCCACACGGGCCTCCGTCCTGATCACACAGAGCCCGTTCCCATCTCGGGGACTTTGCACTTGCTGCTCCTCATGCCTGGAACGCTCTTCCCATCCTTTCTTCTGCATCCCAATCTGTCCCAACGTCCCTTTACGGAGAGGCCGTCCCAGACCCTCCTGCTGACCTTCCCCAGCGCTCTCCTGCCACTCTGTGGGTTTCCCCTCTAGCCCTCACTGCACCTGCTGGGCATGTTTTTGCTTGTCTGTTTGTGGTCTGTCTCCCCTCCAGACCATGAGCTCGGCCTTGCTTGCCGCTATGCGGCTATAGGAAGAAGACACTGGTCTTTGCCAGCAGTTCTCACTGCAGGGAGGCTGTCCTCAAACAGTAATTTCGTTTCTGAGCTCTTTCTGCTGAGGACAAGGAAACAGCAATTATAAGTCACCAGAACCCAGTTATAAGTCACCAGAACCCAGTTATAACCCGATTAAAAGTCAGCAGAACCCATCCAGGGACGGGAGGCACACGCATAGCTCTGGCTGCCCTAGGGCCTGGCCATGTGAGCGCCACGTGCACTGAGCCTCACCTGAGCAGGACCCCAGTCTGCACCAGGGGCCTGGCACGACCCTGCGGGGCCCCCATTCCCCTCGGGTAAAGGGGATCTCTTGAGCCGAAGCTCCTAAGACTCCAGAACTCACCAGCCTCCTCCAGACCCTCAGGCATCCCTGGTCTCTCCATCCCAGGACTTTGCACCTGCAGATCCTGAAATTCCCTTCTACCTCTTCTCGCCAGGGTGGGGTGGGGGCTGACTCCTGCTCCTCCTTTAGGCCTGGGGTGATGCCACTTCCTCAGGCAAACAGTCCCTGGTGCCCCAACCCTGTGACACCTCCCCTGCCTCCCACTTTGTGGCGCTTCTCACACTTGTCATTAAGCGAGTGTTTCATGTCCCGCTTTCCCACTTGACTGTCAGCTCCTGGGGATAAGAATTCTGGGGCTTCCTGCTGTGTCCTTGACACACACCCAGGAAGGGTGTGCACTACGTGCTCAATAAATAGTGCAAAATGAAAGAATAAGTGAATGGGTGAGTGTGTGAAAGGAGGGAGGGAGGGCAGAAATAGACGGGAAGCTGGGAGAAAGGAACTGGCCAGCAAAGCTCAAAGCTCGGTGGTGGCTGTTCTCCCAGGACTGACGGCTTTTAAGCAGGGGAGTGAAGGCCAAGGGCAGGGAAGGAGCCGGCAGGCCGGTGACAGGGAAGTGATCTACGGGTGCCTCGCCCTTCACGTGGCTTTATTTTGAAAACGTGAACTTTACAAATGTCAGGGAAAGGCGGGATTCTCCGCCTGGGACCGCCAGGGGCCGATTAGCATTCCTGGCGATGCGCAAATGGGGCCCTGCATAGGCCGCGGGAAATTTATGCCGCCTGCTGGGGCCGATGCGAAGGCCAGGCGAGGGGGCTCAGAAAATAAAACGGTAAGGCTGCCAAGTCTATGCCTGCTCAGGAGGCACGGCCTGCTGGAGGCCCCTGGAGGACAGGAAGGTGGATTCAGTGTCACCCCCCTGCCCTCTGCGGGACGGGGTGAAAATGGGGGCCACTCGGAGCAGGTGGGGTTAGGGGGCATCCCCCGCTGTGTCAGACTCAGAGAGGTGACTCCTCCTGCTCACCACCATTGGGCCAGGCTCTGTC
This sequence comes from Rhinopithecus roxellana, assembly GCF_007565055.1. NCBI lineage: Eukaryota > Metazoa > Chordata > Mammalia > Primates > Cercopithecidae > Rhinopithecus > Rhinopithecus roxellana. The sequence goes on from NC_044564.1 coordinate 15,267,983, forward strand.
CCCACCACCTGCCGTACAATCCATCCAGATTCATGCCCAAGATGATCTTATTAGGAAGGGGCATTGCCCCCAGGCTGCAGATGAGAACACTGAGGCTCACGGAAGCAGAGAGCTTTGCCCGATGTCGCTGATCCTGAGAGGGTCAGGAAGGATTGAAACCCAGTTCTCCCACTCTCTTAGCAGCCTCCTGGCCCTGTCTTTCCCCACTTCTCCCAGTTTCCAGGACAAACCCCATTTAGGACAGTCCACAGCCTCAGTGTTCGACTAGGACTCCCCCTGCCTGGGGAGCTCCGTGAGGGCTGCAGAGCTTTCACGCACACATCGCTCCCTCTGCTCGGAGCACCCTCCCCGCTGCAACCCCTTGTCTTCCCCTTCAGGTCTCCGCAGAGATGTGCCTTCTCCATAGTTTATTGTCAGTCCCCACCCCAGTCTCTGCAATGGGGATATTCTTTGCAAATTGATTTTCATGCACACACGTGTCTCAAGGATGTGCTGGGAGCTATCGGGTTTCCATTGGGATCTGTGAGGGGAGGATGTGGGAAGGGTATCTGTGTGTTGGTGTGTGTTTGTGTGTGTGTACATGTGTGCATGTTGGTGGTGTGTGTGTGCATGTGGTATGGGTGCGTATGTGTGTGTGCACGTGATGTGTGTCTGTGGGATGTATCTGTGTGTGTGGCAGGACCTATGGGGCCCTGAGGGGGACAGGCCTGGTGCAGGAGCCCTCAGCACAGCCAGAGGACGAAAGCGGCTGGGACTGGTGGCGGAGCGAGACCTGTGGTGGTCCCTGGAGCTGTGCAGGAGCGGAGCTGTGAGCTTGTTGTAGATAGGTCCCAGCCTGGCCCAGGATGCTCTGGGATTGGGGAGACACAGGATGGCAGCATCTGGAAGTGGGGGGCTCCAGGCTAGCAGCTGGCCCCAGACCACAGGGAGGGACTCGGCAGGAAGTGGGGGGCTCCAGACTCGCGGCTGGCCCAAGAGCACGGGGAGGGACTCGGCAGCCCACCTGAATCTCGGAGCCCAGAGGCCCACCTGAGATGGGGACCAAGGAGAGGCTATGGGCTCTCCAGCTGAGTCCTCCCACAGGCTGGGGTCCGGTTCCCAGCAGAGGACAGTCCTGGGGATCACTGATGACCTCAGGCTTAGCCACTGAGTCACTCTGTGACTCTGAGGGCGGGGCCCCGCGAAGGACCGGGATGCTGTCTGCCGGTTCGCGCATCTCCAGCACCTGGCACGGCAAGCGCCGTCCCCATCCGACTCTGTGCAGTGGGTGCCTGGCCAGTGCCCACGCATGCAGGGCCTCTGGCCGTCCTCCAGGCAGCCCCGGGACAGAGGCTGCTATCCTGTGCTCAAATGAAGAAGCGAGGTACAGGGATGGAGGGGACTTACCGAGGGTCCCAGGGCTCAGAGATGCTGGTGCTTGGTTTTTGAAGATGTGATTTGACTCCAAAACGGAACTTCTGGCATGGCTGATGGGCGTGGAAGCAGGAAGGAGCCTATGGGAGAGCCAGGCAGCCTCGCCCTGTGAGGCGTGGAGTTCCCATGGGAGAGGCAGGTGGGGGGAAGTCCTCAGTGCTCTCAGCCCACAGAAGGGCTGGGACACGCCCTCCTGGGCCCTGGGCAGAATCCTCCGGGATTCCTGCAAGCGAGTGGCAGAGCTGCACCGGCTTGGGTCCTGAGTAGGGACACCATGGCCCAGTGGCACACAGAGGGCAGGCAGGGCAGCCCGCCAACGGAGGCCCCTAAATAACAGGGAGTGACCGGCACGTCTGCTGCTCATCCCAGCCGGGGGACAGGCTCCGGCTTCATAACTTGTGATCGATGGGCCTAATATGGGACTGGAGACGGCGGGCTGGCAGCCTCGGCCTGGCCTGCCGGCTGCCGTTTGCCCACATATTTATTTATTTATGCATTCTCCTCCATGGCAAAAGCCCAAAAACAATAAAAGAAATTGAATTGCATATCAGATGGGACATCAGAGGGAGATATGGCCATAAATCGCACTGTATTTATTCCATAAATATTAGCACCTCCCGAATCACCAGTGCCCGTTATGAAGTTATAATCAGGAATCTGGTCCTGTGATGCTCGCCGCCAGCCCCTCCCCCGCTAGACAAACAAGCCAGGTCCCTAAAGTCAATAACCACTTTCCCAGGCCACCTGTCCCCATGAAGGGACATCTGCCCACCCTGGCTGCCCCACGCAAAGTGAGGGACCACAGGAAGGGCAGGAGGTGGCTGGCATTCCAGGTGGCCCAGGCCTGGATGTAGCGACTCCTACCCGCCAACCATACTACAACCTGGTTGGAGCCACCATCCTCTCTCCATTGCCACTTTGTGTGTGTGTGTTGGCGAAGGGGGGGTATGTGTAATTTACATTCAGTGAAATGCATGCATTACAACTATGTAGCTCAATGAATTTTTACACATGTATGCACACATGAGACCACAGATCAAGGCAAAGAACATTTGTCACTCCCAGAAATTCCCTTATCCTTCTGCCCACTGCCATCAAGATCACCTCTGTCTTCCATCACCAGAGCACAGTCAGCAACTTCTAGAACTTCAGACCAATGGAGTCCTATAATAGGAACTCTTTTGTGTCTATTTTCTTGTTTGCTCATCATTAAAGTAGGTGAGATCCATCTGCGTCATTACAAGTGTCAGGGGTTGGTTCTTTTTCACTGCTGTATAGTATTTCATTCTGTGAACTGACCATAGTTTGTGCATCCATCCTTCTGTGGGTAGACATTTGGGTTGTTTCTGATTTGGGGCTATTATGAACAAAGCTGCTATGAATGTTTTGGCGTGAGTCATTTTGTGAATATAAGCACTCACTTCCCTCGGGTATGGACCCAGGAGTGGGATTGTGGGGTCATAGGGGAGATGTATGTTTAACTTTATGAGAAACTGCCATGTTCTTCTTCAATGTGGCCAGGACGTTTTATAGCCCACAGCCACATGGGAGCATTCCAGTTGCTCTGTGTGGACATCAACACTTGGTGTTGTCTGTCTTTAATTTTAGCCACTTTGGCAGCTGTGTAATGGGGTCTCTTTGTGGTTTTAATTTGCATTTCCACCTCCATAACTGCACTGGCTGCCCAGTGGAGTCCCTGTGATGGTCTCTGCCCCCTGAAATCCATCCTGCCCCAGCAACCAGAGAGACCCTCTTGCCCTCCCTGCTGCTCGAGACCCTCCAAGGCTCTCCCCCTCCTTCTCTGCTCCCCTATACTCACCTCCATGCCGTCCCTCCCCTTCCTGCTTCCGTTCCCCTCCCCTGGGCTCTGTTTCATGTTGCCTTCTCACTGCCCACCTCCTTCCCTACTTCTTTTTTCTGCCCAGCACTTTTCACCCCACTTATCATTGCCTGTCTCCCCCTCCTCCTCTCTGATGTCAGCTCCCCGAGAGCAGGGATCTTTGCTATGTTCACCGTGACATCCTGGAGACCTAGGCCCGTGCCTGGCACAGAACACAGGCTCGATCAATATTGCTCAATATTGGCTGAACGATGGAAGTAAGTCGTTGGTGGGTAACACAGCATTTTGACAAGAGCTGCTTTTTAAAAATGGAAATGAAATGCACTTAACATAAAATTACCCGTCTGAAAGTGAACAATTTGGTGGCATTTGGTTCTTTCACATGGTTGTGCAACTGCCACCCCACCCTTCCAAATGACAGAGCCATTTGGCCATGGCCTCATCAGCCTCCCAACTGACCTTAATACTCTCCCTCGTCTGTCTTTTTTAAACAACTAAATGTCTCTGAGCTTCTTTCCAACTCCCTCCCCACCCGGAGTCTTGCCATATCCATGAGTTTCTCTCCTGCGGTGTTTTAAGGACAGTTAAAATGTCCCACCTCGAGGCCAGCTATGGGACAAGGCTGGCTGACAAGGGGCTCCCACCAAGGCTGGGTTGCCCAAACCCCCTCCCCAAGTGGCTGTTCCCGGGTCTGATCGGGAGAATGAGGGCAGTGTCTGGCTGATCTCTTCCCCTCTGTTGAGGACCCTGCCTAGGCCCACCGGTCCCCTGGAGGTGGGACCCTCCTGGATGACTCTGGGCTCTGCCATCCAGCCCCAGATTCCCCGCCTGGCTGCCTCGCTCACACCCCCATAGTCTCCCACTTCCGTGCACAAGAATCTTTCCTTTAGCTACAAACTGGGGGAGGGGAGGACGACCCAATTTATTTGGTAACAAATAAAGAGCTGCCATGATTAAGATGGGGGGGAAAGTTTAAAGGAGGAAAAATACCTTGGGTAATGCCATCTCCTGCGTCTTTATATTCTGAAACGGATCGTTCTGGACGCGGGCAGAAGGCCTGATTTAATATCCTCATGGAAAATACTGCACCTGATCCAATTACCACGGGAATTTTGATACAGTCAGCAGTCAAGATGAAAGATTCAGAGGCGCTCACTGCAGGAGTAAACACAGAGACCGAATTACCCGGACTCCTCTGGGAGGAGTTAAGCGGTTCAGGTCGCTGCGAGGGCACCTCGGGCCAGGCCGGGGGGGTTCCACAGAGGCCAGTATGCTGCGGCCCCTGCAGCGACACTTCTCAGTCCGACAGCACAGCCCACCGTGCCTCATCCTGGGCTGGGGAAAGGCCTTGGGTCTGGGCCCTGGTGTGGCAGGCCAGGGGTCTATGCGGAGAGGCATCCACACACCACACCCATGACCCAGCTTGGCCCCAAGGGATCTCTTCTTTCCCAGTCCCTCCCCACCCCACCGCGGCCAACCCCTATCCGAGCTGTCTTCTAAACAACTCTCCATGCGCACACCTTGCTGGGCTCTGTGCCACCAGGTCAGTCCTGGCTCCAGCTGCTCGTCTGGGCGCCCGTAGCAGCCCACTCCCCTGCCTCATCCTGCTGCCCTCCTGGGACAGATGGCTTACAAACATGTGGCTAACCTCATTCCTTTCATGCTCAAAACCCTGCCATCACCTCCAGCTGTTCTTAGGAGAATGTCCAAAGTTAGGATGGAGCTGGGTGCGGTGGGTCACGCCTGTAATACAGCACTTTGGGAGACTGAGGCAGGAGCCCAGGAGTTTGACACCAACCTGGGCAACCTAGTGGGACCCTGTCTCTACAAAATACTTTTTTAAATAGCTGAGTGTGGTGGCACATGCCTACAAGTCCCAGCTACTCAGAAGGCTGAGGCAGGAGAATCACACCACAGCGCTCTAGCCTGGGTGACAGAGCAAGACCCCATCTCAAAATAAATAAACAAATAGGATACACTTTCAAAGTGTCCCATCTGGCTTCTGCCCTCTCTGCAGCCTGCCCCACCCCACCTCTCTCCCTGGCACCCGCCGGGCACCCCTCCAGTGCCCTCCTGCCTCAGCTTTCACAGAGGCTGTTCTTCAGTGAGCAGGCTCTGCCCTTGGCCCCTCCTCACCAGGTGCACTTGCACCTGGCCACAGCTGAGATCTGTCAGGTCTCAGTGTCAACACCACCTCCTCGGGTGCACCCCTCCTGTCTCTAGACCAGGCCAGGTCTTCTTGCTGCATACTCCAAGCTCCTGTCCTTGGCCTGCAAAACACTGGTATGGCTATAATTAAAAACCATTCAGTACTATCTGTTGAAAGGCCATGACCTGGCCAGGCAAGGTGCCTCATGCTTATAATCCCAACACTTTGGGAGGCCAAGACGGGCAGATTGTTTGAGCTCAGGAATTCAGGACCAGCCTGGGCAACATGGCAAAACCCTGTCTCTACAAAAAATACAATAAAAATGAGCTGGGCATGGTGGTGCATGCCTGTAGTTCCAGCTACTCAAGAGACTGAGGCGGGAGGATCCACTGAGCCCAGGGGGTCAAGGTTACAGTCAGCCGTAATCACATCACTGCACTCCAGCCCGGGCGACAGATGGACAACAATAATGAAGTCCATCCCCCATTGGATTTGAGCTGCACAGATGTTGGAAGGGCCAGAAGCTGCCGGATCTCTGTCCCATGTGACTGTGTGACCTTGGGTGAGGTTCCAGATTCCCTGAGCCTCAGTTAACTGATCTGCAGAATGGGACAACAATGTCTAATTAACAGGGGTGGTGGGAGGATGCAGCAAGATGCTGAAGGACAGAAGCCTGAGGAAGAACTTAGGCTCTGCAGCCAGACTCTCTGGGGCCAAGTCTTTGGGGCCCCCACTCATCAGCTTGCATCTCAGTTTTCTCATTGGTGAAATGGGTTGTTAGAGCAATTATACGAGTCAATATCTATGAAGCTTCATCACTGGTCCTGGCAAATGATGAACACCGTAGCACTGTTAGCTCCTGTTATCTTCGTTGGTGCCTTAAATACCTCCTCCTGGATATTGTCAGGGCTCAATCAATCCTTCCTCCCTTGAATGGGAGGGTTAACTAAAGGCTTCTGAGCAGCCACTTTATTAGAGACCCAAGTGTGTCCTGTTGAAACCAGACGTTAGCCCACGAACCGTAAACCTGTGGCTGTGACAGCAGCCGAGCCTGTCACCTTGAAAGCTCACCTCTTGGGAAAGGATACAGCAGGTGCGGAACACAGGAGGAACAAATTTTGAATGGGGACAGGGACATATCTTTGTCACTGGTTTGCTGTTCTCTGGGGTGGCTCTTGTGCACAGAAAAGATTACTCAGACAATGACTTTGATTTTAAACATTAACATTTGCTTCATGAATGTTACGCATTCAAAAATGTTCTTCTTTCTTAAGCTTTTAAGTTCACTTTACACATGTTACTATTCTATTTAAAATCCAGCACATCAGAACAATCCTTTCTAAGGACCATTTCGTTACTGCTTGGTCCCATTTACAAAACCAGTTCATCGAGCTCCTTGAAACATTTTGAACTGCATAAATAAACTTAATAGATTCAGTTTCCTTTTTAAGTACTTCCATGGCCCGAATGAGAAACCAGCCTCGCTACAGATTGAAGCACATCTTTTGTGCGTCGAACACACTGAATTACAGATGTGGTGAATTCCAGCACTATTTCCAAACTTTCTCAGAGCGCAGCTTCAAGTCTCAAGTCTAAGCCACGCGCTCAGTTTCACATTTTAAGTCAGAATCACGAGGCTGACCTCATTGTTTAATCGGCAAAAGAACCAAGCAGCGTGAGTGGTGGGTGGTTTCAGCATTTGTAAAGTTAGGACGACTTTTTCTTTCTTTCTTTCTTTCTTTTTTTTTTGAGATGGAGTCTCGCTCTGTCGCCCGGTTTGGAGTGCAGTGGCGCGATCTCGGCTCACTGCCAGCTCCGCCTCTCGGGTTCACGCCATTCTCCTGCCTCAGCCTCCTGCGTAGCTGGGACCACAGGCGCCCGTCACCACGCCCGGCTAATTTTTTGTATTTTTAGTAGAGACAGAGTTTCACCGTGTTAGCCAGGATGGTCTCGATCTCCTGACCTCATGATCTGCCTGCCTCCGCCTCCTAAAGTGCTGGGATTACAGGCATGAGTCACCACACCAGGCCCTTTTTTTTTTTTTTTTTTTGAGACAGAGTCTCTCTCTGTCACCCAGGCTAGAGTGCAGTGGTGTGATCTTGGCTCTCTGCAACCTCTGCCTCCAGGATTGAAGCAATTCTCCTGCCTCAGCCTCCCCAGTAGCTGGGATTACAGGTACGTGCCATCAGGCCCAGCTAATTTTCATATTTTTAGTAGAGACAAGGTGTCATCGTATTGGCCAGGCTGGTCTCGAACTCCCGGCCTCAAGTGATTCACCTGCCTTGGCCTCCCAAAGTGTTGGGATTACAGGTGTGAGCCACCGCGTTCAGCCTGTAAAGTTAGGAAAACTTTTGAGACAAAAATACTATTATTATTGTTTTGATTCTCTTAAACACACCTATACTTAATTCTAAACCTTTTGGGGCTAAAAGATGCTAGCTACTGTGGAAGGGATTTTGCCACACCTGGTGATTTGGGGGTCGCCTTCTCAGCTGGCAGAATGTCTTCGGCCAGCGTGGCCTGACTTGCCTACATTCCTACCCACTGCCTCATGGGACATGGAGCACCACGGGACTCCTGGCCAGCCGGATGTGTTCTCAGCCCCTCATTCTCTGTCCGCTCACGCCAGTCTGAAGCGCCCCCACCGGGGGCCTTCCGAATTTGATTGGATTCAGCTAATCGGTTTACTGCCTCATTCTGCTGTGATCTCTTTTCATATTCCTCCTCTCCATTAGGGCAGACGCTATAGAGGACACCTAATGATAGGTGATTGGATTCTGCGTCTCTCCCAGGGCTTTTGTGACAGTTCTGAGGTCACCCCAAGGACAGGGGGTAGGAAAACACAACTACTGCCCAGGAAGAGGCTCACAGCAGAGGGTAACCCTGGGAAGCAGGAGCTGCTCCGAGGGCTGAGGGGCCACAGGGATGCCCCAGTCTTCCTGTTTTTGCCAACCGCAGGCTCTTCATCCAGCTGCCGCAGAAACCAAGCGAAGTCTCCAAGCAGGCTGGCTGTGCGGAACAGCCTGGGCTTCAGGATCACACAGGCCTGGGAGAGGAGGCGGCCGCCTGGCCTTACCTACCCAGCAATGTTGGCAAGTTGCTCCTCCCTCTAGTGTCACCCATGAAGCGAACCAACCATGGACAGGGCCTTCACGTGCCCTCCTGGGCAGTGCAGGTGTGAGCACTGAGCGGGGCCTGGTGTCCAGGGAGCTCCACATAAATGTCAATCCCCTTCTCTGTGGTGGTGTTCTCCTGGGCTCCACTCAAAGGAGGCTGGGGCCAGGGCAGGCAGTTCATTTACTGAGTGTTTCCTAGGTGCCAGCCTCCAGGCTGTCCACACACTCTTTTTTTTTTTTTTTTCTTTGAGATGAAGTCTCGCTCTTGTTGCCCAGGCTGGAGTGCAGTGGCGCGACCTCGGCTCACTGCAACCTCTGCCTCCCGGGTTCAGGCGATTCTCCTGCCTCACTCTCACGAGTAGCTGGGATTACAGGCGCCTGCCACCACACCTGGCTAATTTGTTGTATTTTTAGTAGGGATGGTGTTTTACCGTGTTGGCCAGGTTGGTCTCCAGCTCCTGACCTCAGGTGATCCACCCACCTTGGCCTCCCAAAGTGCTGGAATTACAGGCGTGAGCCACCATGCCTGGCCCCACACACACTCTGATTTCACCATCGCAACAACCCCATGAGACAGTAATCAGCATCCATTCAGTACCAGGGCTCCAAGAGATCCAGTAACCCGCCCAAAGACACACAGCTTAAGAACAGTGGAGTTGAGCTTTGTACCCGGCTGGTCTTATTCCTCAACCTCCTGGCCTTGGCCCCCGTGCTGTCCTTCCCCAGGGCCCTGGCCCCCCACGATGGGCTTGACCGGACCAGGCGGCAGGAGGAGGCAGTGGGACGGAACTTGTTCCACAGTGGAGAGGATTTCATTCCGTCTCCTCGTCACTCCCCCCTCAACTATCTTACCACCCGGAACCTGAGAGAATGCAATCCGCTTCGAAGGCAGAGTCTCAAAGATGAAAGCCACGGCCTGCAACCCAGGCTGACAGCCCCGTGGCGGAGGCACCTGCCTGGGCCTCGCTGGCCCTGAGTGGAGGGCGGGGGCCGCAGGGAGGTGCGGAAGCTGCGTGGCAAGTGGGCAGAGGCCGTTGTCTTGGTAACTCAGGCTGAGCTGACGCTGGCCCTCCTGGGATTCTTCCCTGTGATGAAAGGTGCCGCGAGGAGAGGGCGGGAGAGGAGCAGGGAACTTACCCAGCACCCTCCTTCCATGGGGGAGCTGCTGACTTAATAAGGACCAAAGGCAGCTTTGAGGATTGTTTTCTGCAGGAAACCTCAGTCCCAGGTTTGAGATGTGGCTGAGCGAGATAGGGGGTGCTGGGGAAGCCAGGGCCCTGGGGTGCAGCAGGGGAAGGGGGCTTCCCCACACCTGTACCCCATGGGGAAAGTCCTAAGGTTACAAACCCCATCCCAGGCCGGGGATAGCTCCTGCAAGGACCCAGTGGATCTGTGGCCCTGAGAGGAAGCGGGAGAGGCTCCTGCGAGGCGGGCCTGATGGCTTGGTGGTTAGAGCTCAGCCAGGGAAGGCCGTGAGTCTCTTCTGCTTCCCAGGTGGTCACTTCCTTTTCCTCATCAGTAATGGGAAGATAATTGCAACCTCCTGGACTGGTTAAATGAGGTGCTGCTGCAAAGCCCTTAGACCTAGCAGATGCCCCCATCCAAATGGATGGTGTTGCCATTACCGTGCCTGGGGCGGGGAGGCCTAGCCACAGCTTAACCAAGACCTTCACCCAAAGAACTGTGGGCAGTGGCCGGGAGGGCAGAGCAGCTGCCTCTTTTTTTCTCTTTCCTTTTATTTTTTTAAGTGGTTCACAGAATTGCAAAATCATCTCCCTTGGACTCGAAAGGATACAGAAGAGAAGCTCGCCCTGCCCGCTCTCAGGCAAGAGCACGTCTGCCATTGATCCATTATTCATTCAAGTTGCTTCTCTTTTAAGGATGTGGCCGGAGAGGTGGGTGGCCCAGGGTGGGCAGGAGGGTCCAGGTTGCCTCTGCTCAACATTCTTTGTTCTGACCAGCCTATCAGCTCTACCTTCTCTGTGAAGAGATCCCCCTATCTGCACACCCACCCCCCGTAACAGACATGACTTTGCAGTCAAACATCCACTTGCTCTAACCCAGGCGCCCGCATACCTAGGCCACGTCTCAAAGAAGTGACGACGTGAGAGGCCAAACCTGGTCTCGTAACTGACTGTCCCCCAAAGCGCCAACCCAGCTTGACCATCGAGGATGCTGTGCTGCACACCAAGAGCTAAGGATGGGACTGTTTCTGATGAGGAGCAGGTGGATGGGCCCAGGAGGGGCTACATATGTTTTCTGAAACTGCTTCCTCCTTACCACTGTGCAGGGCTCCCCAGACACCCCCCACTGCCCAGGGTCAATGCTTCATTCCTCAGCAGCACCATGACAAGGTTCCTGTGTGTTGCATATGAATCAGAAGAGATTCATTTCTTAGGCAGTTGCTATGTGCACAGCCCTATGCTAAGGCTCTTTGCGCCAACTGCAGGCTGGAGGGAATGTTATATCCATTTCACAGGTGAGATAAGTGAGGCGCACAGAGGTGAAGTCCCTGGCTATTTAGAGGGGTATTTCCAGGAGGAGACCCTAATCTAGGATTTCAGGGCAAGTGATTTTGTGAAGGAAGAACTCGAAGGAGAAGCTGGTAAGGAGGGAGGAAGGCAGGAAAGGGAAGAGGGAGATGGCAATGGGGTGGGTTTAAGGGAGGGCTGGGCTCAGCCTGCTCCCACGAGGTACACTAGAGCATAGAGTGTACCCTCAGCTTTGCCCCATCCCAAGGCCAGGAACTGGGCTTTTGCACCCAGCACCAGTCAATGGCTGCAAAGCAAAGCCTTGAGACACTGGCGGAACGGAGGCAGTGCTCGCAGAGGGGACTCAAGGGGGACCTGGTGGGGACACCAAAGGTCCTCCCCGTACTTGACTTGCAAGTCACGCACCTCGCAAGTGGCAGGGCCAGGGTTCAAACCTAGCTCTGCCCACTTGGGACGTTTCCCACTGCCCCAGACTGCCCCGCCAGAGCCAACTCTCTGTCCTCACTCATAGCCTGCCCTTCCTCTCTGATCCCTGCTCTCTGCTTGGAAGTGAAGAGCCATGTTCTAGGTGCTGAAAGGATACCAGCATAGATCGTCTGCTTTTATTATACCATGTATCGTATCATGCTCTAATCCACAGCCTTGCCATGGAAAATATAGGCAGCGCGTCTCATGTATTATTTAAGCAGTGGGACTCTGGGCTGGAGTAACTTGGGAGCGGCCTTAGATATATATACACTTGGCTCTGCAAATTCTGTGCGCAGAGGAACGGTTAGGCACTCCTGAATTAGGGACCTTCTTTTTCAGTGACACAACAAACAAACAAACAAAAAGTGAGTTGATTTAAAGAAAACAATTCTGGCCAGGCGCAGTGGCTCAAGCCTGTAATCCCAGCAATTTTGGAGGCTGAAGCGGGCGGATCACTTGAGGTCAGGAGTTCAAGACCAGCCTGGCCAACATGGTGAAACCTCATCTCTACTAAAAATACAAAAATTAGCCGGGCATGGTGGCGCACGCCTGTAATTCCAGCTCCTCGGGAGGCTGAGGCATGAGGATCGCTTGAACCCGGGAGGCGGAGGTTGCAGTGAGTGGAGATTGCGCCACTGCACTCCAGCCTGGGGGATAGAGTGAGACTCCGTCTCAAAAAACAAAACAAAACAAAATAAATAATAAAATAAAATAAAACAAAACAAAACCATTCTGTGACTGATTCTTTTTTTTTTTTTTTTTTTTTTTGAGACCGAGTCTCGCTTCGTCGCCCAGGCTGGAGTGCAGTGGTGCGATCTGGGCTCACTGCAAGCTCCACCTCCGGGGTTCACGCCATTCTCCTGTCTCAGCCTCCTGAGTAGCTGGAACTACAGACACTGGCCACAACACCCGGCTAATTTTTTTGTATTTTTAGTAGAGATGGGGTTTCATCTTGTTAGCCAGGACAGTCTCGATCTCCTGACCTCATGATCCGCCCACCTCAGCCTCCCAAAGTGCTGAGATTACAGGCGTGAGCCACCGTGCCCGGCCTCTGTGACTGATTCTTATTGGCCCATGGGTCTGGCAGGTGATGGAGGTTTGGGGATCACACTCTCCTTTGGGGAGATGCCCAGGAAGGGGAGGCGGGTCCAGCAACGCCCTCCTGGGATCATCCTTGCTGTCCTGTACTGAGCATCAACTCTGCACAGTCAACCCTTCCTGCAGCACCTCACTGACTGCACTCTGCACAGCACCCTGTGAAGTGGACGTTACTGAACGCATGTCCGGAGGCTCTCACTGCCTGGCCCCCTTGGAGTGAGGCGTGGCCCTATGGCTCCCTCCAGCCAAGGAATCCAGACAGGGAGGGATGTGGGCTGTGTTCAAGCGTGGGAACCAATTGGCTGGGCGCAGTGGCTCACGCCTGTAATCCAAGAACTTTGGGAGGCTGAGGTGGGCGGATCACAAGGTCAGGAGATACAGACCCTCCTGGCTAACACAGTGAAACCCCATCTCTACTAAAAATATGAAAAATTAGCCAGGCGTGGTAGCATCTGCCTGTAGTTCCAGCTACGCCGGAGGCTGAGGCAGGAGAATTGCTTTAACCTGGAAGGCAGAGGTTGTAGTGAGCCGAGATGGCACCCCTGCACTCCAGCCTGGGTGACAGAATGAGACTCTGTCTCAAAAAAAAAAAAAAAAAAAAAAAAAAAAAAAGTGTGGGAACCTCTGGCTCACCCTCCACGTGGCCTGGCTCCTGTCAGCCTGGTTCCAGAGCCCATAGGGGAGGGGTGTACTGTGTGAGCAAGGAACAAACTGTGGCACTTTCCAGGCCCTGAGATTCTGGGGTTGTTACCCAGCCTCTCGAGCCGATCGAGCATATAACAGATAAGCACACAGTCAGGGCCAGACGCACAAAGCGACCTTTCTAAGGTCACGCTGCTTGGAAATGGGGCAGCCGGGACACAGAGCCAGTCTCTTCACCCTGCTCAGGCTACCAGAGTCAGACCCAGCCCCTACACCACCTCCTTGCACCAGCTTCCTTCCACCCCTGGGGCCAGCTGGCTTTTTCAAAAGGCCAGTCTATCAACATGTCCCCTCAGGCGACACCTAGGCCTCTCCCAGAGCCCTCTGCTGTCTCCCTGTGCTCAGCCTCACACCTCCTGGCCTTGGGGTTCCTGCCCTGGTCTTTCTCAGGACTCCTCCTCCTTCCGCTACTCCCTGCAAATCCATTGTCCATCCAGGAGCCGGGCCATCTTTCCCAAATGTGCATTGGCTCACATTGTCTCCTGTCCAATGCCTGTTGCTGGCTCTGAAGCACCCTGGTGGAAGAGCCCTGGCATGGCTCGCCAGGCCCGCCTGCTCTGGCCACCGCGGACCTCTCCACCTCACTCACATCACTCTTCATTTTGGGCCAGATGCTCCGGCCACACTGGCTCTTTCAGTCCCTCAGACACCACGCTCATCCTGTTGCAGGCCTTGTGAGGCTGTTCCTGCTGCCTGGAAGACTCTTCCCTGAAATTTTAGCCTGGCTCATTCCTGCCCCTGCCCGCCCGCCCTGCTTCAGGCCTCATCTCAGACACCTAAGAGGCTACTGCAGCGGGGGTCCAGCCACAAACTCTGTGTGTGTGTGTGCGCGTGTGCGCGCATGCATGCCTATGTGTGCATGTGAAACCCGCCTTCCCTCACACCCGCCCCAGATGCTGCAGCCCCTGACCAGCCCCGGCCCTGGTGTGTTAAGCTTGCTGTATTTCCTTGTTCAAGGCCGATCTCTCCCACTAGGACAGCAGCCTCATGCCGGGGATTTGCCTTATTACTTTGTCTCCCAGGGGTCTTGCCCAGCGCCTGGCCCAAAGGAAGTCTTCACATCCACGGATTCTGCAACTGTGGATTCAACTAACCTTGGATTGAAAATATTTTTAAAAAAGAATGTTTGCACCTGTACTGAATATGTACAGACTTTTTTTTTTTGGTCATTATTCCCTAAACAATACAATGTAACAACTATTTACATAGCACTTACATTGCATTAGGCATTATAAGTAATCTAGAGATGATTTAAAGTACACGGGAGGGTGTGTGTAGGTTATATGCAAATGCTACGCAATTTTGCAGAAGAGGCTAGAGTATCTGTGGATTTTGGTATCTGCAGGGATCCTGGAACCAATCCCACATCGGTATCCAGGGACAACTTGTATTCACAGAATGAATGAGTCAGTCAATGAAGGCTTCGCATTGCTTGACATCATGAGTGGCCATGAGTCAGGGAAAATGTATTTGAATTCCTCTGTCCAGGACACAGACCCAGTCACCCCTCTGAGGACTGGACCCAGGCAACGATCTCTCATGGATAAGCCACCGCCTTTCAGAGGGCGGCACCGTGTGTGAATTCACTGTCCGTCCCGCTCACAGGCCTGGCTGCGACTGAGACCCCTGTGCTCAGGGTCTGTGCTCTCTGAGGTTCATACCCAGAGTCACTCATTCCTTTCCAAGAGTCAGGTTTCAAGTCCTGGAGTTTGGGCCCCACACTGGTGCAGTGTCACCCATCAGAAAGACCGTGAGCTTTGGAGCCAGAGAGACCCCGTTCCAGTCCCTCCTGCTAGCTGTGTGACCTTGGAGAATCACTGAACATCTTGGTGGAAGCCTCTGTTTTCTCCTCTGTAGAATGGGGGCATAAAATGATGCCCACCTCCAAGAGCTGCCATGAGGATTCAGAGTCCATGTCCAGAGTCTTCAGTCATGACCTTGGCCTCCCAGCTCTGCCCTCTGGACCTGCATGCCCCAGGCAGGGACTGCTGACCCAGAGATTCAAGGTGTTAAAAAATGAGTTAGGGGGCACAGGTTCTCAGGATCTCCTGAGGGCTGTGTCACGGGCCATTGGTCACTATAAAATTAAATTAGGCCAGGCGCAGTGGCTCACATCTGTAATGCCAGCACTTAGGGAGGCCAAGGCAGGCAGATCCCCTGAGGTCAGGAGTTTGAGATCAGCCTGGCCAACATGGTAAAACCCCGTCTCTACTAAAAATACAAAAATTAGCCAGGTGTGGTGGTATGCACCTATAGTCCCAGTTACTCAGGAGGCTGAGGCAGGAGACTCACTTGAATCCGGGAGGTGGAGGTTGCAGTGAGCCGAGATCGTGCCAGTGCACTCCAGCCTAGGGGACAGAGTGAGAGTCCGTCTCAAAATAAATAAATACATAAATAGTTAGCTTTTTTTTTTTTTTTTTTTTTTTTTGAGATGGAGTCTCACTCTGTCGCCCGGGCTGGAGGGCAGTGGCTGGATCTCAGCTCACTGCAAGCTCCGCTTCCCGGGTTTACGCCATTCTCCTACCTCAGCCTCCCGAGTAGCTGGGACTACAGGCACCCGCCACCTCGCCCGGCTAGTTTTTTGTAGTTTTTAGTAGAGACGGGGTCTCACAGGATTAGCCAGGATGGTCTCGATCTCCTGACCTCGTGATCTGCCCGTCTCGGACTCCCAAAGTGCTGGGATTACGGGCTTGAGCCACCGCACCCGGGCCTAGCTTTTTTTTTTTTTTTTTAACTTTTATTTTAGGGTCAAGAGTACATGTGCAGGTTTGTTTGTTTGTTTGTTTGTTTGTTTGTTTGTTTTTGGAAACGGCTCCCAGGCTGGAGTGCAGTGGCCGGATCTCAGCTCACTGCAAGCTCTGCCTCCCGGGTTTATGCCATTCTCCTGCCTCAGCCTCCCGAGTAGCTGGGACTACAGGTGCCCGCCACCTCACCCGGCTAGTTTTTTTGTATTTTTTAGTAGAGACAGGGTTTCACCATGTTGGCTAGGATGGTCTTGATCTCCTGACCTCGTGATCCGCCCATCTCGGCCTCCCAAAGTGCTGGGATTACAGGCTTGAGGCACCGCGCCCGACCAGCAGGTTTGTTATATGGATAAACTGCGTGTCATGGGGACTTGGTGTACAGATAATTTGGTCACCCTGGTAATAAGCATAGTACGTAATAGGCATTTTGTAATCCTTTCCCTCCTCCCAATCCCCACCCTCGAGTAGGCCCAGTGTATGTTGTTCCCTCCTTATGTCCATGTATTCTTGTTGTTTAGCTCACACTTACAAGCGAGAATACACAGTATTTGGTTTTCTGTCCCTGCACTTGGTTTGCTTAGGATAATGGCCACAAGCTCCATCGATGTTGCGGCAAAAGACATGATCTTGTTCTTGTTCTTTTTTTTTTTTTTGAGGCGGAGTCTCGCTCTGCCACCCAGGCTGGAGTGCAGTGGTGCAATCTCGGCTCACTGCAACCTCCCGGGTTCAAGTGATTCTCATACCTCAGCCTCCTGAGTAGCTGGGATTACAGGCGCCTGCCACCACGCCTGGCTAATTTTTGTATTTTTAGTAGAGACGAGGTTTCACCATGTTGGCCAGGCTGGTCTTGAACTTCTGGCCTCAGGTGATCCATCCGCCTTGGTCTCCCAAAGTGCTGGGATTACAGGCATGAGCCACCGCGCCTGGCCTGGTGCTCAGTTTTCCATTGAACTCCTTGCTGTGTTTCCAAGCCTGTGGCCCTCTTTCCGTCATTAGCTACCGATGAGCAGAAGTCCCTGAGGTTGGAGAGGAATGAGAGTGATTGGGAGGGTGTGGGGAGCAGCCAGAACTGCAGGGTCCATGGCCTGGGTGGGTGTCGCATTGATCTCATTCCCACGGCTCCTGGGGAGTTCTGTGTGCCTCCCGCCTGGCTGGGAGAGGCTCCTAGAGACATTGGGAGTCAGGTCTGTCCTCTGTGGCCCCACATACTGCCTCCTCCGGGAACAGAGCTGAGCAGGGATGACCATGAGATCAACCGTGATGCCGTAGATGACTGCATGGCTCAGAAAAGACCTGCAGCTCCCTTGGCGGATCCCCCGGAACCCCCTATGATGAGCTTTGGGGGCATTTTCACCCCTTCGTCAATGGGTGTCCACTCAGGGCCAGCCAGAGGCAGGGGAAGGGGAACACTAGCAGGCAGCATGCAGACGCAACTCCAGCCACCACTGCCCACGGAGGCAGACCAGGAGGAGAACAGTTTTGTCCCATGAGCTGTGATGGGAGATACAGGCCGTGTACTGAGCGGCACCTGTGACAGCTGGGGCAGGTGACCAGCGGTCAGGGAAGACTGGCCCTGAGGATGAGCCGGGGTGAACTGCGATGCAGGCCAGAGGGGGGTGTTCTGGACAGAGGGAGCAGCTTGTGCAAAGTCCGGGAGGAAAGACAGAGGCAGGGCGTTTGTGTTTAGTGAGCTGAAGAAAGCCAGGGTGGCTGGTACCCAGGGGGACAGGGGAGTGTGGCACCGGCTGGAGGGGTGGGAACCGGCAGCCACCAGGACGGAGTCTGGGCTTTGTCTTGCAGGTGAAGGTGGACGTGGATGAGGGGAGGGAGGCATTCTGCTCTGGCCCTCCTGTCCCACCTGGGAGGTGGCAGGGTCCACACCCAGCCCTGGTGAGCCCATCACCTGTCCTCAGCTCTAGAAGGTGGAGCTGGACACTTTGAGTAGCTCAGGGGCCACCCAAACAGACAATGATGGCCACCGTTATGCCCCAGCCTCCCAGGCCTGCTGGAGGGTCATTTAAACAGCTGGAGGGTATTTGGGAGTCTGGGGCCAGGCTGCGGGCGGCAGGGAGCAGAGCTCACCTGCAGGTAGATGGCTGCACCTGCAGAGGAAGGCCGCCCTCTGTCGCCCTGTGTTTGCCTCCATGGACCTGGTGCTCGACTGCCTTAGTTTACCCTCCTGGTGCCCACAGAACCAGGTTAATCCCTTCCACACAGCACAGCCACAAGGGAGTTCAGGCCTGGGTAAACAGCACCACTTACTGTTGGTCGCTGTCCCACAGGCCGGCAGAGACCTCAGAGAAGGCAGGGCTGGCATCTCACAAACGGGAAGTGGGCATAACTGGGCAGCCCCCTCTGGTTGGGCCCTCGGTGGGCTGCGTGCCCAGGGCAGCCTGAGGTGTCAGCCAAGGCCCCAGCCCATCTGCTGAGATTTCAAAGGCAAATGTTCTGAGAAAGAATGGGACTTAATAAGTCCGGAGATTGATTCCACTGAAGGGAGGGAGAGAGGGAGAGATCAGAGAGACCTGGAGCAATACAGAGATAACAGCAGAGACTGACAGAGGGACAGAGACACAGAGACACAGCAGAGACTGACAGAGGGACAGAGACACAGAGACACAGCAGAGACTGACAGAGGGACAGAGACACAGAGACACAGCAGAGAGACACAGAGACATACCACAGAGACAGAGGGACAGAGACAGAGAGACACAGCAGAGTCAGACGGAGCAGAGAGACAGAGACACAGCACAGAGACAGAAGGGGCAGAGAGACACAGAGACACAGCACAGAGACAGAGGGCACAGAGAGGCATAGGGAGACATACAGAGAAAGACGGAAGAAGAGAAACAGAAGTAGACACAGAGACAGATAAATACAGAGTTTCACACACGGAGAGACACAGACCACAGAGACAGAGACACACGGAGAGACACAGACCACAGAGACAGAGACACACGGAGAGACACAGACCAGAGACAGAGACACACGGAGAGACACAGACCACAGAGACAGAGACACACGGAGAGACACAGACCACAGAGACAGAGACACACGGAGAGACACAGACCACAGAGACAGAGACACACGGAGAGACACAGACCACAGAGACAAGGAGACACACGGAGAGACACAGACCAGAGACAGAGACACACGGAGAGACACAGACCACAGAGACAAGGAGACACACGGAGAGACACAGACCACAGAGACAGAGACACACGGAGAGACACAGACCACAGAGACAAGGAGACACATGGAGAGACACAGACCACAGAGACAAGGAGACACACGGAGAGACACAGACCACAGAGACAGAGACACACGGAGAGACACAGACCACAGAGACAAGGAGACACACGGAGAGACACAGACCACAGAGACAGAGACACGGAGAGACACAGACCACAGAGACAAGGAGACACACGGAGAGACACAGACCACAGAGACAGAGACACACGGAGAGACACAGACCACAGAGACAGAGACACACGGAGAGACACAGACCACAGAGACAGAGACACACGGAGAGACACAGACCACAGAGACAGAGACACACGGAGAGACACAGACCACAGAGACAGAGACACACGGAGAGACACAGACCACAGAGACAGAGACACACGGAGAGACACAGACCACAGAGACAAGGAGACACGGAGAGACACAGACCACAGAGACAGAGACACACGGAGAGACACAGACCACAGAGACAGAGACACACGGAGAGACACAGACCACAGAGACAAGGAGACATGGAGAGACACAGACCACAAGGACATATGTAGAGACACACATGCCATGGAGACAAGAAAATCAGAGTCCTGTCCTACACAGAGACAGAGACACACACAGAGACAGAGACACACAGAGAGACACACACCACAAGAAGAGAGAGAGCCCTGGCCCTGCCTCCCGACTGCAGAAACAGAGATGTGCAGAGACACACACAGAGACAGAGAGAGGTGGAGACACTGGGGCCTCCCAGACAATGAGAAAGTCAGTGAACCAGCGGAGGTGGGGACGTGTCTCTCGTTGTGAACCAGTAGGGCAGGGGCAGAGGGGCCTGGGAGGGCCTGAGGGTCTGAGCCTCCTTGGGAAGCCAGAGAAGCTGCTGTGGCACCAGCCCCTTCCCTAGCTCACTGGGGTCTCAGCTTGGTCCTCTCTCCCCTTAGGAGGATGAGCAGCACACAGGCTGCAGCTATCGTTTCCGGAAACTTCCCGTGCACCAGGTCCATCCTGTGACCCAACAGCCGTCAGTGAGTTAAGCTTCGAGAATTCCCACTTCCAGATGAGAAAACAGGCTGGGCTCCTATACTGGCCCCTCACAGAGACGGGGTTTGAGTGCAGGCCTTTTCAGGTTTTTCGGCTTTGAACACACATTTCTATCACTCAAGTCTATGCCTCTTAAAGTCGAAAGCAGGCGGGTGCTTTGTTAAGAATGGAAAATGCCTGCCACCAGCGGCAGAAAGCCTTTCCCTCCCTCCCTCCTCCCTTCTTTCTTTCTTCATTCCTTCCTCCCTCCTCCTTCCCTTCCTACTTCCTCTCTCTTCCTCCTCCCTCCCTTCTGCCCTCCCTCCCTCCCCACCTCCTTTCTTCCTCCCTCCCTCCTTCCTTTCTTTTCCTCTTTCCTGCCCTTCCTCCCTTCCTTCCTTCCTCTCCCTCTCCTTGCCCTTCCTTTTGGAACATGTATGACCACCTCTCTGTCTCAGTGTGTGTCTCTGCACGTCTCTGTTTCTGTAGTCGGTAGGCAAGGCCCGGGCTCTCTTTCTCCCTGTGGTGTGTGTCTCCCTGCGTGTCTCTGTCTCTGTGTGTGTCTCTGTTTCTGTGTAGGGCAGGACTCTGATTCTCTTTGTCTCCAGTACAAATTCTCTTTGTCTTCAGTACAGTGTCTGGTTACAGTAGATTATTAATAAACAAAATTTTAGCCCAGCGCAGTGGTTCATGCCTGTAATCCCAGCATAAGGAGATCATGCTTTGGGAGACCAAAGCAGGTGGATCACTTGAGGCCAGGAGTTCAAGACAAGTCTGGGCAACATGGCGAAACCCCATCTCTACAAAAACACAAAAATTAGCTAGCATGGTAGTGCGTGCCTGTAGTCCCAGCTACTCCCAGCTACTCAGGAGGTTGAGGTTGGAGAATTGCCTGAGCCTGGGAGGCTGAGGCTACAGTGAGTCATTGCACTCCAGCCTGGGTGACAGAGTGAGAGCCTGTCTCTAAAACATAAAAAAAAAGAAGAAACAAAATAAACACAATGTTAAAATGTAGGTGTCTGTTGTTCCCTCCACGGTTCTTCGTAGGCCTGTCCTGAGTTCTCCCACCCACAGATTGCCAGGCCTCAGGCCTCCTTCTCCAAGCTCAAAAACCACGCACAGCCTCTGCAATGCGTGAGCTTCCTGAGCTGAGGCGCCTCAACTCGAGTGGCCAGGGCTGGGCCCGGAGGCTCGGGGTGCCCCACCCCACCCCGCCATGCCCAAGCAGATCGGATCCTGCCTGGACGGTAACCCGGCTGGTCATTCTTCCCGCCATCACCAGGCAGCAGTTACTAGGTGCTCACTGTGGCCAGGCACATGCAAGATCCCTTTCCATCCTCACCTCCCCCCAGGAAGAAGAGTCTTTTTTCTTGAGACAGAGTCTCGCTCTGTTGCCCAGGCTGGAGTGCAGATGCTCCTGCCTCAGCCTCCCGAGTAGCTGGGATTACAGGCACGTACCACCACGGCCAGCTAATTTTTGTATTTTTAGTAGAGACAGGGTTTCACCATGTTGGCCAGGCTGGTCTTGAACTCCTGACCTCCACTCAGCCTCCCAAAGTGCTGGGATTACAGGTGTGAGCCACCACGCCCGGCTGGAAGAGCCTTTTAAAGGCTAGATAGAAGAGAAGATTTTAAAATAAAGCGCCCCCTCCCTGTCCCAGCTCAGCCCCCAGGAGCTCCGTCTTTAGAACTGACCCTTCCTCACCTAGGCTCCCTCCGGGGCTGCCACTCAGCCTGACCATGTCCCATGCTGGCTGCACATAAGAAGCACCAGGGAAGAGGTCAGAACCCAGAATCCTCAGTGTCTCATGACAGATCCTGACTCCAGGAGCCTGGGTGCAGTGCTTTTTTATTTTATTTTATAAATTAATATTTTATATTATATGTAGTATTTTATATCTAAAGTATTTGACTATTATTATGACAAAATATATACAAAGTAAAAGTTACCTTTTTTTTTTTTTTTTTTGAGACAGTCTCGCTTTGTTGCCCAGGCTGGAGTGCAGTGGTGTGATCTCGGCTCACTGCAAGCTCCGCCTCCCGGGTTCATGCCATTCTCCTGCCTCAGCCTCCCGAGTAGCTGGGACTACAGGCGCCCACCACTATGCCTGGCTAATTTTTTGTATTTTTAGTAGAGACAGGGTTTCACCATGTTAGCCAGGATGGTCTCGATCTCCTGACCTCATGATCCGCACACCTCGGCCTCCCAAAGTGCTGTGATTATAGGCGTGAGCCACCGTGCGCAGTCTATTTTATTTTTTTGAGAGGGAGTCTTGCTCTGTCACCCAGGCTAGAGTGTGGTGGCACAATCTCCGCTCATTGCCTCAGTCTCCCAAGTAGCTGGGACTACAGGCACATGCCACCGCACCTGGCTAAAATTTTTTGTATTTTCCAGTAGAGACAGGGTTTTGTCATGTGGCCAGGCTGGTCTCAAACTTCTGGCCTCAAGTGGTCCGCCTGCCTCAGCCTCCCAAAGTGCTGAGATTCCAGGCATGAGCCACTGCGCCTGGCCATTTTAATCATGTTAAAGTACACAGTTCAGCAGCATTTAGACCATTCACAATCTTGTGCTGTCTGAACTTTTTCATCACCCCAAACAGAGACCAATTAAGCAGTCACTCTTCATCCTCCTTTCACTCCAGCCCCTGGAAACTATTAATCTGTTTTCCATCTATGGATTTGCCTATTCCTGACATTTTATAGAAACGGAACCATACAATATGTGGCCCTTTGTGTCTGGCTGCTTCTTCTTCTTCTTTTTTTTTTTTTTTTTTTTTTGAGACGGAGTTTTACTCTTGTGGACCAAGCTGGAGTGCAGTGGTGTGATCTCGGCTCACTGCAACCTCTACCTCCCAGGTTCAAGCGATTCTCCTGCTTCAGCCTCCAGAGTAGCTGGAATTACAGGCACCTGCCACCACCATTAGCCACCATGCCTGGCTAATTTTTTGTATTTTTAGTAGAGACTGGGTTTCACTATGTTGGCCAGGCTGGTCTCGAACTTCTGACCTCTTGATCTGCCAACCTCGGGCTCCTAAAGTGCCGGGATTACAGGCGTGAGCCATCGCACCTGGCCTGTGTCTGGCTTCTTTCATCAAACATGACTTTGAGGTTCCTCCATGTTGTAGTAGGTGCCAATACTTCATTCCTTTTTATTGCTGAATAATATTCCATTGCATGGATAGACCCACATGTTCTTCATTCGTTCATCCACTGATGGACATCTGGGCTGTTGCCATGTTTTGGTGATTGAGAACAATGCAGCTATTATCATTTGTGTACAGGCATAGCTTGTATATATTACAGGTTTCATTCCAGACCACTGCAATGAAGCAAATATCACAATAAAGGGAGTTACACAATTTTTTTGGTTTCTAGTGCATATAAAAGTTAAGCTTGGCCGGGCGCAGTGTCTCACACCTGTAATTCCAGCACAGTGGGAGGCTAAGATGGATGGATCACGAGGTCAGGAGTTAGAGATCAGCCTGGCTAACATGGTGAAACCCCATCTCTACTAAAAATACAAAACTTAGCTGGGCGTGGTGGTGCATACCTGTAATCCCAGCTACTCGGGAGGCTGATGCAGGAGAATCACTTGAACCCAGGAGGCGGAGGTTGCAGTGAGCCGAGATTGCACCACAACACTCCAGCCTGGGTGACAGAGCAAGACTCTCTCTAAAAACAAAACAAAACAAAAGTCAAGCTTACGTGACACTGTAATCTACTAAGCATGTAATAGCATTATGTCTAAAAAATGTACATACCGTCCGGGCGCGGTGGCTCAAGCCTGTAATCCCAGCACTTTGGGAGGCCGAGACGGGCAGATCACGAGGTCAGGAGATTGAGACCATCCTGGCTAACACGGTGAAACCCCGTCTCTACTAAAAAATACAAAAAAAAAAAAAAACTAGCCGGGTGAGGTGGCGGGCGCCTGTAGTCCCAGCTACTTGAGAGGCTGAGGCAGGAGAATGGCATAAACCCAGGAGGCAGAGCTTGCAGTGAGCTGAGATCCGGCCACTGCACTCCAGCCGGGGTGACAGAGCGAGACTCCTTCTCAAAAAAAAAAAAAAAAAAAAAAAAAGTACATACCCGAAGTAAAAATATTTTATTGCTAAAAAGTGCTAATGATCTGAACTTTCACCAAGTCGCCATCCGTTTTCTGGTGGGAAGTCTGGCCCTGATGTCGGTGACTGCTGACTGACCAGGGTGGTGGTTACTGAAGGCTGGAGTGGCTGTGAAAATGTCTTGAAATCAGACAACAGTGAGGTTTGCCACATCGATTGAGTCTTCCTTTCACCAAAGACTTCTCTGTAGCATATGATGCTGTTTTTGTTTTTTTTTTTTTGAGACAGAGTCTCGCTCTGTCGCCCAGGCTGGAGTGCAGTGGTGCGATCTCTGCTCACTGCAAGCTCCGCCCCCCAGGTTCACGCCATTCTCCTGCCTCAGCCTCCCAGGTAGCTGGGACTACAGGCGCCCGCCACCACGCCTGTCTAATTTTTTTTATTTTATTTTTAGTAGAGATGGGGTTTCACCGTGTTAGCCAGGATGGTCTCGATCTCCTGACCTCGTGATCCACCCGCCTTGGCCTCCCAAAGTGCTGGGATTACAGGCGTGAGCCACCGCGTCCGGCCTGATGCTGTTTTGATAGTATTTTATCCACAGTAGAATGTCTTTCAAAATTGGAGTCAATCCTTCTAAACCCCACTGCTGCTTTATCAACCAAATTTATGAAGTATTCTAAATCCTTTGTTGTCATTTCAACAATGCTCACAGCATCTTCACCAGGCCTAGATTCCATCTCAAAAAACAACTGTCTTTGCTCATCTATAAAAAGCAACTCCTCACGTTCAAGTTTGATCATGAGATTGAAGCAATTCAGCCCTGTCTTCAGACTCCACATCTAATTCTAGTTCTCTTGCTATTTCTGCTACATGTGCAGTGACTTCCTCCACTGAAGTCTTTGGGGTTGTTTTTTGTTTGTTTGTTTGTTTGTTTGTTTGTTTGAGACAGAGTTTCGCTCTTGTTGCCCAGGCTAGAGTGCAATGGCACCATCTCGGGTCACCGCAACCCCCACCTCTCCGGTTCAAGCGATTCTCCTGCCTCAGCCTCCCAAGTAGCTGGGATTACAGGCGTGCGTCACCACGCCCGGCTAATTTTGTATTTTTAGTAGAGATGGTTTTTTTTCATGTTAGTCAGGCTGGTCTCAAACTCCCGCCCTCAGGTGATCTGCCCACCTCGACCTCCCAAAGTGCTGGGATTACAGGCTTGAGCCACCGCGCCTGGCCGAGGTTTTTTTGTTTTGTTTTGTTTTTTCCTTTTTTTTTTGAGATAGTCTCTCTCTGTTGCTCAGCCTGGAGTGCAGTGGCACTATCTTGGCTCACTGCAACCTCTGCCTCCGAAGGTTCAAGCAATTCTTGTGCCTCAGCCTCCCAAGTAGCTGGGATTGCAGGCGTGTGCCACCACCCCTGGCTAATTTTTTGTATTTTGAGTAGAGATGGGGTTTCACCATGCTGGCCAGGCTGGTCTTGAACTCCTGGCCTCAAGTGACGTGCCTGCCTCAGCCTCCCAAAGCGCTGGGATTACAGGTGTGAGCCACCACGCCCAGCCGCTCCACTGAAGTCTTGAACTTCTCAAAGTCATCCGTGAGAGTCGGAATCAACTTCTGACATACTCCTGTGAATGTTGATATTTTGGCCTCCTCCCATGAATCACGAAGGTTCTTAATGGTGTCTACAGTGGTGAATCTTCCCAGGTTTTCAATTTACTCTGACCAGATCCATCAGAGGAATCACTGTCTATGGCAGCTGTAGCCTTATGCAGTATATTCTTAAATAAGATGACTTGAAAGTAGAAATTACCCTTTGATCCACGGGCTGCAGAATGGATGTTGGGTTAGCAGGCAGGAAAACCACATCAACCTCCTTGTACATCTCCATCAGAGCTCTGGGGTGACCAGGTCCAGGGTCAATGAGCAGTAAGATTTTTAAAAGGAATATTCTTTTCTGAGTGTTAGGTCTCAACAGTGGGCTTAGAATATTCAGTAAACCACGCTATAAACAGATTTGCTGTCATTCAGGCTTCGTTTTCTGTTTTTTTATTTTTAATTTTTGAGACGGAGTCTCGCTCTGTCGCCCAGGCTGGAGTGCAGTGGCCGGATCTCAGCTCACTGCAAGCTCTATCTCCTGGGTTTCATGCCATTCTCCTGCCTCAGCCTCCCGAGTAGCTGGGACTACAGGTGCCCGCCACCATGCCTGGCTAATTTTTTTTTTTTTTGTATTTTTAGTAGAGTCGGGGTTTCACCATGTTAGCCAGGATGGTCTCCTGGCTAATTTTTATTTTTATTTTTATTTATTTATTTTTTTTTTAGTAGAGTTGGGGTTTCACCATGTTAGCCAGAATGGTCTCTATCTCCTGACCTCGTGATCCGCCCGTTTCAGCCTCCCAAAATGTTGCGATTACAGGCACGAGCCACTACGCCTGGCCTTTGTTTTCTATTTATAGAGCACAGACCAAGTTGACTTGGCATAAGTCTTAAGAGCCCCAGGATTTTTGCAATGGTCAATGAGCATTGTCTTCAACTTAGAGTCACCAGCTACATTATCCCCTAACAAGAGTCAGCCTGTCCTTTGAAGCTTTGCCAGGCATTGACTTCTGTCTAGCTATGA
This sequence comes from Rhinopithecus roxellana, assembly GCF_007565055.1. Taxonomy (NCBI): domain Eukaryota; kingdom Metazoa; phylum Chordata; class Mammalia; order Primates; family Cercopithecidae; genus Rhinopithecus; species Rhinopithecus roxellana. Next base: position 15,294,921 of record NC_044564.1, read on the forward strand.
AAGTCCTAGATGACATCTTCCAACAGAGGGCTGTTTCACCTACATTGAAAACCTAGCGTTTAGTGCAGCCACCTTCATCAATGATCTTAGCGAGATCTTCTAAACAACTTGCTGCAGCTTCTCGAGAACTTGCATTTTTGTGTTATGGAGAGAGCTTCTTTCCTTAAACCTCATCACCCAACCTCTACTAGCCTCCAACTTTTCTTCTGCGGCTTCCTCACCTGTCTCAGCCTTCACAGAATCGAAGAGAGTTAGGGTCTTGCTTTAGATTAGGTTTTGACTTAAAATGTTATGGCTGATTTGATCTGCTGTCCAGACCACTAAAACTTTCTCCATATCAGCAATAAGTCTGTTTCACTTTTCTTTTGATTTGTGTGTTCCCTGGAGTAGCACTTTCAATTTCCTTCAAGAATTTTTCCTTGGCATTCATAACTTGGCTGTTTGGCACAAAAGGCCTTGCTTTAGGCCAGTCTTGACTTTTGACATGCTTTCCTCATTAAGCTTAATCAAGCCTAGCTTTAGATTTAAAGGAAGAGACCTGGGACCTTTCCTTTCACTTGAATTCTTTTTTTTTTTTTCGAGATGGACTTTTGCTCTTGTTGCCCAGGCTGGAGTGCAGTGGCACGATCTCAGCTCACTGCAACCTCCGCCTCCCAGGTTCAAGAGATTCTCCTGCCTCGGCCTCCCAAGTAGCTGGGATTACAGGGATGCACCACCATGCCTGGCTAATTTTGTATTTTTTAGTAGAGATGGGGTTTCTCCATGTTGGTCAGGCTGGTCTTGAGCTCCCGACCTCAGGTGATCTGCCCGCCTCGGCCTCCCAAAGTGCTGGGATTACAGGCATGAGCCACTGCGCCTGGCCATCACTTGAACTCTTAGAGGCCATCACAGCGTTATTAATCAGGCTAATTTCAATATTATTGTATCTTAAGGAATAGGGAGGCCCGAGGAGAGAGAGAAAGATCAGGAGGGCTGGTTGGTGGAGTGGGACCAACACAAACAGCATTTATCATTTAAATTTGCTGACATATACGGGTGCAGTTAGTGCTGCCGCTATACAATTGTTTACTGTAATTATTACTACTGATGTTACAGTAGTAACATCAAAGACCACTGATCACAGGTCGCCATAGCAGATATAATAAGAATGAAAAAGTCTGATGGGCGAGGTGACACCTGTAACCCCAGCACTTTGGAAGGCTGAGGCAGGAAGATCTCTTGAGGTCAGGAGTTCAAGACCAGCCTGGGACACATAGTGGGACCGCACACCCCCATCTCTACAAAAGTAAAGATAAGAAAATGAACAGGTCATGGTGGTGCGTACCTGTCTTCCTAGCTACTCAAAGGGTTGAAGAGGGAGGATCCCATGAGCCCAGGAACTTGAGGCTACAGTGAGCTATGACTGTGTGATCGCACTCCACCATTGGTGAGAAAACAAGATGGTCTCTAATAAAATAAAATAAAAAACAGGCCGGGCGTGGTGGCTCAAGCCTGTAATCCCAGCACTTTGGGAGGCTGAGACGGGCGGATCACGAGGTCAAGAGATCGAGACCATCCTGACGAACACGGTGAAACCCCGTCTCTACTAAAAAAATACAAAAAACTAGCCGGGCGAGGTGGTGGGCACTTGTAGTCCCAGCTACTTGGGAAGCTGAGGCAGGAGAATGGCGTAAACCCGGGAGGCGGAGCTTGCAGTGAGCCGACATGGCGCCACTGCACTCCAGCCTGGGCGACAGAGCGAGACTCTGTCTCAAAAAATAAAATAAAATAAAATAAATAAAATAAAAAACAATAAATAAAACCTTTAAAATGTTTGAAATATTGCAAGAATTACCAGAACGCGACGTAGAGACATGAAGTGAGCACAGGCTGTTGGAAAAATGGCACTGACAGACATGCTCGACACAGAGTTGCCACAAACCTTCGACTTGTAAAAATCACACAATAAAATGAGACGTGTGTGTACTCGACCATGTGTGGATGTCAGGTTTCATTTTCTTGGGCATATACCTGGGAGCAGAATTGCTGGATCAAATGGTAACTCTGAAGGAGTTATGGAGTCTTGCTCTGTTGCCTAGGCTGGAGTGCGGTGATGCAATCTCGGCTCACTGCAACCTTTGCCTCCTAGGCTCAAGCGATTCTCCTGCCTCAGCCTCCTGAGTAGCTGGGGCTACAGGCGCTCGCCACCACGCCCAGTTATTTTTTGTATTTTCAGTAGAGATGGGGTTTCACCATGTTGGCCAGGCTGGTCTATGAATTCCTGACCTCAGGTGATCTGCCTGCCTCAACTTCCCAAAGTGTTGGGATTACAGGTGTGAGCCACCATGCCCGGCCTGGGCCCATCTGTGCACTTTCTTGTAAAATCTGGTTTTAGCCAAGAACCCTGCGAAGTCAGTGTAGTCAAAACCCCTAAACTGGATATCTGATCAGGTTCCTCATCCTCCCCCATCCCCCAGGCGAACTGATCCCCCTGGCCTGTCAGCAAGAATCCTGTTGGGTTGGTTTCTGCAGAATTCCCCTTTCCCCTAATGTCTCCTCTTGGGGATTTTTTACTCGCTGACCCCCACCCCCCACGCTGCTCCTCGGCTATTAATCTCCACTTGTCCAGGCTGTGTTTGGAGTTGAGCCCAATCCCCCAAGCCTTAGACTCCCTGGCCATGGTCCTTGATGATTCTGAATAAAGTTTTCCTAACCATGTCTTCACAAGTGCCATTGAATTGTTTGTTTTTTCTTTAATAGAGTGAGATAAGAATGGCATTCGCATTTTTAAAGGGTTGTAAAAAGAAACCAAAGATGCACATGCAGAGTCTAAAACATTTACTGTCTGGCTCTTGACAGTTTTCTGACTCTCATGGCAGAGCCCTCCAGCCTGGGGGCTGGTAGTGGTGAGGTTTGGGGCGCGAGACACCGAACACCGCAGGGGCACAATCTCCCGTGGGCCTTGCCCTAGGCCTGGGTGCTGGCGGGGGTACACACTGCCAGGCTGCTCACAGCCCAGCCCCTGCCTGGGTCCCCAAGTGCCAGACGTCAACTCTCCGTGGCTCCCATCCCAGGAGGAGGGGAAAAATGTGACACCTAAAAGTGGGACATTAAAGTTTAATGGGGGCTGATGCATATTTAATGGGGTTTAACAAAGCATCCTTAAAGACATCCCAGACAGCCCCCCAGGGCGGGGGCAGGCTGTCACGAAAGCTGCCCTGCCCACCGCAGCCGGTACTCCCTCATCTGTCTGGTGGCGTCCCTAGGAAAACTTGACATTCCAAGCTCTTGCCAGAGCCAAGTGCGGGCCTGTGGTCTCCGAGGGAGCTGCCCTTACATTATTAATATTATGAGAATGTCTGACGGGCCATGTGAGTCGCAGGGATACGACTCAGGCTGCCGGCCCCATTCCAGGAAGCCTCCGTGGGACAGAGTGGGAGGCCTGCCCCCTCCTCCCTCAGTCTCTCTGTTCCCCAACCTATGTCAGGAACCACAGCTGGAGTGGAAGGTCAGCTGCGGATATCCCAGGAGTTGGGGTGTACAGAGACAGGGCAAGATGGGTCCCTGTCATTGACTCCAAAATGACTGTCTGAGACTCGGAGATCCTGCTTTCTTTGAATCATGGTATCTTGGAAGGGCTGCCGTGGACACCCCTGAGTCCAGAGGTCCAGGCCTGCTGGCTGTGAGCTCTGACACAGTCACAGGAACCACGAGGCCATTGTTTCGCTGCTCCCCCACCCACATTGACATGACCTTGGGGCCACAGCCTACTCTCAGCTCACCCCTGATATTTCTGGGGTCTCCAAGGGTTTCTCACAAGGAGCCCACCAGCCCTTATTGATGTCTTCACAGGCCACGAAGCAGAGGAAGCTTTTCCTCTCACGCTTCATCTTGGCCTGGCAAAGGATGGCGGTGTCCTGGAATTCTCAAGTGGCAGATCCGCAAGACTCAGCCCCATGCCTCATCCTGGTCTCAGCACCAACCCATTCATCCTCAGCTACCTGTAATGTAGAGACTATGCACAGTGCATCCCTTTAGGTTTTCCCTATAGCACAACCTGACCCTACGGCACAACCTTTTTCTACAGCACAACCAGTCCCTACAGCACAACCAGTCTCTACAGCACAACCTGTCCCTACAGCACAGCCTGACCCTATAGCACAGCCTGTCCCTACAGCACAGCCTGTCCCTACAGCACAACCAGTCCCTACAGCACAACCTGTCCCTACAGCACAGCCTGACCCTACAGCACAACCAGTCCCTACAGCACAACCAGTCTCTATAGCACAGCCTGTCCCTACAGCATAACCAGTCCCTACAGCACAACCAGTCCCTACAGCACAGCCTGACCCTACAGCACAACCAGTCCCTCCAGAACAACCTGTCCCTACAGCACAACCTGACCCTACAGCACAGCCTGACCCTACAGCACAACCTGTTCCTACAGCACAACCTGTTCCTACAGCACAACCTGACACTACAGCACAGCCTGTTCCTACAGTACAACTTGTTCCTACAGCACAACCTGACTCTATAGCACAACCTGACTCTACAGCACAACCTGTCCCTACAGCACACCCTTTCCCTACAGCACACCCTGTTCCTACAGCAAACCTGTTCCTACAGCACAACTTGTACCTGTAGCCTCTACTTGCAGCACAGCCTGTCCCTGTAGCCTGTACCTGCTGCGCAACTTGTCACTATACAGCACAGCCTGTCCCTGTAGCTTGTACCTGCATCACAACCTGACCCTGCATCACAACCTGTGCCTGCAGCACAACCTGTTCCTGCAGCACAGCCTTTGCCTGTAGCCCCAGCCGTACTGTATCTTACTTCTGGGTGTCTCGCTTCCTCCTTGACTTCCCCCACAGGGTGTTCCAAGGGCTCCCCCACAGGTCAATACATCCAATATGGAGTTTCAGATCTACCCCAAATGCCTGGTCCTCACCCAAGCTTCCCTGCTGAGGTGAATAGCATCCCATTGTCAAAAGGCCCGGACCAGAGACTCCCCGAGGGGCTCTCCTTGAAGCCTGCCTCTCCTAAACATGTTTCTAGGCCCTCAGGCCCTGCTGACTTTGTCATCCTTCTCCTGACCCTGTTCCAAGCCACATCACCTCTCCTGGCCTCTGTGCAGCCCCAGCCGACCCCTCGATCCATCTCCCTTCAGGATCAGAGTGAACTTCCAAGTACCATCTGATCACATGGGAGGCTCCCATTAAAAACCTGTCAGTGGGTTCCTGGTTCTCTCCAAAAGGAGACCAAATCCCTCCCACTCACCCCTGCCCCAACCCAGATACAAGCCCACTGACACTCCCAGTGCCCAGGGATGCCATCTCCCTTCTGCCTCAGGACTCCCTGCACCACCCAGCATCCTAGGTTCAAGCAGGGACACATGAGATTGGCCACCCCCACTTAGTGCCAGTTGTCCAGTTGCCCTTGATTAAGGACCTGTACTGGGTCAGGGCCTGGTCCCTGGACCCTAAAGAGGCACTATGGAGCCCCATGTGTCCCAGGGTCCACTCTCGGAAGAACCCCTTCCTTCAAGAGACACACCCCCTTACTCTAGTTGCATCCCCTCCACCCTGCCTTGATGTCTGGGGACCCTGGCTCAGCTGTCCTGGGCCCAGTCAGAGTCGCTGGCGAGGCTGGCTGGGAGCCTGGGCACAGTTGGAATGGGTCAGTGTCAATCTGTTGTGTGAGGATGGAGACCTCTCCCACGTGCAGAAGTTTGGAATGTTAATCCACCGAGCATCCATCCGGGCCAGGAATTTGAAGACGTACTCTGCAGTCCCAGGTTCGGTGGAGCGAATGTGTGGGGGCTGAAGTTTGGGGGGTACAGAGGAGGAATGGGAGGCCAGCAGGGTGCCCTGGGCCCTTCAATAACCACCTCCCAACCTCGGGACGGGGATGGTTCTGTATGAAATCACATTTGAACAGAGTATTCTAATCACAGTCGAATCCAGACACCTCATTTGACAGATGGGAAAAGTGTAGCTGGGCTGGGGGTGGGGGCTAAGGGTGTTCTTCTTGGTCCCAGCCGAGCCCCAGGCTTGTGGGGACCTAGCAGCGAGGATGGAAGTTAGCATGAGAAGGTGGAGGGGGTTAGTGACATCTGGAGTAGCTAGTCACGTCTCTGGGTTCTTGCTCAAGAAGAAGCAGGTGTCCTGGCAGCTTTGTGATGCCTCTCCAACCCCCTTCAGTTTCCACTCCTACCAGGCACCCCGCACCCATCCTCCAAGGCGGCACAAAGGAATCAGCCATCCTCACATTTGGGAAACATTTTCTAATTCCTTTGCCATTTGTTATCTCTCTCTTTTTTGACAAAAACATTCTCCCAGACATCTTGGGAGGCTTGTGATTTCACGATTCGAGATTCTCTGGTGCTGAACCTCGGTGGTTTAACGATTCTAGGGGTAGGAGATTCCCATTCAGTGTCTAGGGGGATGGGCAAGTGACAGGTCTGATGGCACCCATACGTGTGGGTGGCAGAGCCCATCCTGGCCTCACCTGCTCCTCAACTCGGTGTGAGTCCTTCCCAGCAGTCATGTGAGCTGAACAAAAGTTCCTGGGCAAGGTCCCAGTTGCTGGCTTCTGCAGGGAGGAGTTGAAAGACCCTCACCTCCACTGTCCTCATCAGGGGCACGGAGGAAGCTGCTCAGAGGGTCTGAACCGATCCCAGGTCCTGGATGGGGCCGGCGCGATGAAGGGCGGTCACTGTGCATGGACCTGCTGGAGGAGATGACCACAGCTCTCCCACTCTTTCTTTTCCAGGTTTGAGAGCCCCCCCTTCCTCCCATCAAAAGCCAGGTGGGCTGTCCAGATACTGGCCCCAGGCAGGAGGGCAAAGCCGACACTGCATGGCCCTGGTTCTCTTGGGGCCTCTGGTGAGAAGTGACTTCACTTTCCTGGTGGGCATCTAGGGGGTCGGACGAGCTCCCTCACAAGCCATCTTGGTCTGGGTAGTTTAGACGTGAGTTGTTCCAGGTTAGATGAAACTCTACATGAAAACTTCCAGAGTTGGACAGAGTCAAATCCTACTTCACCTTCCATTCACCGTCATCATCCATAGAACCAATCTCCCTCTGGAACCTCAAAGGTTGGGGTGTCCAGGCTCTAGGGCAGGATTCCTGGGTTCCTGGCCAAACCCTATCCAACAGTGCCCAGTCCCACTCCCTTTCCCTTGGATCCTCCCAGGTGGCCCCTGCCTGCCTGAGACCCCATGGGCACCTTTGGGGCTGGAGCTGACCAGTTTATTCCGTCCAGCTCCTTGTGAGCCTTGCACTTCTGACATCAATAATTTATGGGGATTCCAGGGTGCAGGGAGCTGGCAGAGTGGCAGGTAGGGGGTGCCAGAGGCAAATCTGGGTCTAAAATAGGCATGTGTTTTGTGAGCAGGCCCCAAAGGGTACGCCCGAGCTAGATGGCTTTGGAACCTGGTCATCAAGAAACTGATGGACGCTGGGCCCTGTGTGCAGCTGGGGAGTTTTCACTCCTTGTATGGCTCAAGGCCCCACTCAGATTCAGCCCAGGCCCTGAGAAGCCCCTGAGGGTCTAGGGGAGAATGGGGTCAGGGTGCAAGAGGGGGAAGGAAGGCCTTTGGGTAAAAGTAGTGGGAAGTGTGCTAGTGAAGGTGATGGTGGTCATGCTGGTGGTGCTGAGATGGTAGTCACAGTGCTGATGTGAGTGGGAGTGGTGGTGATAGTGATGGTGGTAGTGATGGTATAATGGTGATGATGGTGATGGGTGGTGGTGGTGGTGATGGTGGTAGTGAGGGTAGTGATGGTGATAGTGGTGGTGATGATGGTTGAGGTGGTGACGGTGATGGAGGTGGTAGAGGTGATGGTGATGGCGGTGATGGTGGTGGTGACAGTAGTGGTGGGATAGTGGTGATGATGGTAGCAGGGTGACAGCAGTGGTGGTAGTGATGATGATGGTGATGGTGGTGGTGATGGTGATGGTGGTGGTGATGGTGATGGTGGTGATGGTGGTGGTGATGGTGGTGGTGGTGGTGATGGTGGTGGTGGTGATGGTGGTGGTGGTGGTGGTGGTGATGGTGGTGGTGGTGATGGTGGTGGAGGTGGTGATGGTGGTGGTGGTGCTGGTGGTAGTGCTGGTGGTGATGGTGGTGGAGGTTGTGATGGTGATGCTGGTGGTAGTAATGGTGGTGATGGTGGTGGTGGTGATGGTGGTGTTGGTGGAAGTGATGATGTGATAGTGATAGTTGTGGAGGTGGTGATGGTGATGGTTGTGGTGGAAATGGTGGTAGTGGTGGTGATGGTGATGGTGGTGGCAGTGGTGGTGGTAATGGTGGTAATGGTGGTGGTGGAGGGAGAGGTGGGGGTGGTGGTAATGTTGGTGATGGTGGTGGTGATGGTGGTCGTGGTGGTGATAGTGATGGTGGTGGTGGTGGTGGTGATGGTGGTGGTGCTGGTGGTGGTGATGGTGGTGGAGGTGGTGATGGTGATGGTGGTGGTAGTAATGGTGGTGATGGTGGTGATGGTGATGATGGAGGTGTTGATGGTGGTATTGGTGGAAGTGGTGATGGTGATGGTGATAGTTGTGGAGGTGGTGATGGTGATGGTTGTGGTGGAAATGGTGGTGGTGGTGGTGATGGTGATGGTGGTAGTGGTGCTGGTAATGGTGGTAATGGTGGTGGTGGTAGGGGAGAGGTGGGAGTGGTGGTAATGTTGGTGATGGTGGTGGTGGTGGTGATGGTGACACTGGTGGTAGTAATGGTGGTGATGGTGGTGGTGGTGATGGAGGTGGTGATGGTGGTGCTGGTGGAAGTGGTGATGGTGATGGTGATAGTTGTGGAGGTGGTGATGGTGATGGTTGTAGTGGAAATAGTGGTGGTGATGGTGATGGTGGTGGAGGTGGTGGTTATAGTGGTAATGGTGGTGGTGGTGGTAATGATGATGGTGGTGGTGGTGATGGTGGTGGTGGTGCTGGTGCTGGTGCTGGTACTGGTGGTAGTGGTGGTGATGATAGTGGTGATTATAATAACAACAGCAGCCAACATTTATTGAGCCACTGCAGGTGCCATACCTGTATTGTGGAGTTGATGTGCCTAATCTCATTGCACTTTTGTGACCACCCAAGGAAATTTGCCCATTTGCAGATGAAGAAACCAAGATTCAGAGAGTTCAAGTCACTTGCCCAAGGTCAGTGAGTAAGTGGCAAGGCTGGGAGAAGAACTCACATCTGCCTGCCTACACTGCACTATTCTAACCTCTCATATCTGGCCCTTTCTGCAGGGACACAAAGTGGCAGGCCAGCCAAAGAAACTCAATGCCTCCCGCCTCTGTCCTTCCCATTCCCCTGGGCTGCCTTGCACCCGCCTGCCCTGTCAGCATCTGAGTCTGTGACTCCTCACTAAGCCCTTTGCAAAATAACTTCAAGTCGTTGTCTTCTTTGACCTCTGCAAGGGCTCTGAGGGGTAGGCCTTCTTAGGAGACAGGGAAACTAAGGCTGGAGAGGGGATGTGACTTGATGGAGGTCACAGCAGTTGAGGGGGTGACTGGCTAACAGCCCAGGACACCTGACACTCAGCCCAGGTGCTGCCCACTCACCTCCGTGGGGCCATCAGAGTGGCAGACTGGACCCAATGGGCACCATGAGACGGTAATAAGGACATCTCCAGGCTGTGCAAGCTTAGGTGAATATCTCAACCTCTCTGAACCATGATCAGGGCTCACTACAGGGCCTGCACGTGAGAAAATTTGGGCACATGGAGTGCAGGAAAGACTCATGCTGGACATGATGTGACAGCCCAGAGCCTTCGCATCCATGTAGGAGGCTACCCCTGCCCAGGATGGAATGCCCCTCATCCTAGAGGAGAGGCTCCACTTGGAGATCCAGTTGGATCCAGTTAGGGTCCAGTTGGAGACCACAAAAAAAACCCCTCCTACTAGTCTAGGTGACAGCCTGCGGAGGGGATGCAGCTTCCTGAGCTCATGCCGGCAAGGGGCTGAGCCATGGCTGTTCCACCGGGACCTGGCCCCACAGGGCTTTGCCTGGCTGCTCAGAACAAGAGGTGACCCCACTCCCACCCCACTATCACCATGGTGGCAAGGCCTCCTGGTGGGGGTGGAAAATCTAGGCCAGGCTTCAGCCCCCTCCACAGCACCCAAACGGCTGATAATGCGAGAAATTTCAAAAAACAAAACCAGATGCTTGTTTGAACATTTCTGGCACTCAGAAGGCTAGGAGTTCCATACCCAGAGCAGCTGCTTCCTCGTGTCTGCTGCCTCCCGTCTGCTGCCCTAGGCTTCCCCACCCTCCGGGCCCAGCCCCTGGCGACAGGGGCCCTGCTTCCCTGGGTCTCAGCCGCAGTCTATGCTGCAGCCCCTCACCCCACCCTCCACCCAGGCTCGGGAGGGCCGGAAGCCACACTCCTGCCCATGCAATCCCACTGACCCGCTCACCTGCCCCCTCCTCTCCTGAGAGGCCAGGGCCTTTGCCAGCCCCCAGAGGCTTCCTACAGAGAACATGTGGCTCTGGAGAAACGTGACTCAGACTCATGGCAGGAGCTCGGCAGAGCAGCAGGGAGGGGGCTGAGGCTCTGGGGGGCCTCAGCTGGCCTGGCACTTTGACTTGAAGGAAGGTTGCATTACCTACCAACTAACGCAGGAATACAGTCCGGTTTCCAGGCCTCCAAGGCCCCCATAGGGTCCCCCCAACCTCCAGGCCTTTCCTTGACATCCGCCCCAGGGTCTCCTTGGGGGAAGGAATCCTGGGAGGGGGCTCTGCCAAGCATCCCGAGGGCCCCTGGGGCCTCAGTTTCCCATCTGGACATGCAGAGGGTTGAGCTGGATGGTTTGTAACAGCTCTTCGAGTTCCAATTCTGCAGGATTCTAGAATGGCCCACCCTGCACAACCCCATCTCCATCACTAAGGGAAAATAAAAGGAAAAAAAATACCACCCACCCCATCTAATCCTTTCCCGGCTTATACCACGCAGCTCAGCTCTCTCTCGGCTCCTCTGGGGGATGATGGAAATGTGAATTTAAATAGAGTTATGTTGAAAGAACATTACCCAGCACGGTCCCAGCAGGGAGAAGTCCTGCTGAGACGCAGAAGCAGGGCCCGCAGTCGGCATGTTTACGAGAGAGGCCAGCACCTTCGGACAATTACAATCAGTACAGCTTGATTAGCCTTCCTCCTCGCCTCACCCCTGCCCATGAATCTCCTTAATAGCTAGCTACCTTCTTTTGGGGCACTGGGGTCAGCCGCTGGGGACTAGCTGTGTGTGGATAATCTCCCGGTGGCACCACGATGCCATCCACAGCTAACAGGCACTCCACACCAGCTTTCTGGGCAGCTTGCTCCCCCTCCTCAGTGGGGGTGGCCACCAGCCCAGGACAGGATTAGCATGGTTGTCTGCTCTGAGCTGAGGGCTCAGACACGGGGCTCCAGGCAGAATGGAACTGGTGCGATGAGCTGGAGGTATTTAGGGGGGGCCTGGCTTCCTCTGCACAACCCTGAGACAACTCTTATGCTCCCACAGTCCTCACACCTCGCTACTGCCTGGGCACCCTTGAGGGGAGTGACAGTCGGCTGTGCTCACTGCAGAGCACAGAGTGGTGCTGGGGCAGGGGAGTTGGTAACATAGAACCCAGCAGGGTCAGCTATGAGAGGTGGGAAGGCTGGCAGGGTGGGCTTGTCTTAGCAGTGGACTCCATGGGGGCTTCTGACATCCCAAAGCTCAGGCCAGGGGGCATGACCTAGGGGAGGGTCAGGAGCTGGGGACCTCATGGTGTTATGTTCCGGTAGACAGGACAGTTGGCGCTGGAACCTGGGGTGGCTACACAAGGGGACAAGGATTGTAGTGTCAGGGCAAGGGGTCCTCTGATATCATGTGGGTGGAAATCAGCATGCGTAAGGCAGTTCTCACAGGTGAAGGCCAGGACCTCCCACGGCCCTTCCTGACTGCAGGGTCTGATGGAAGGGAGTGGAGCCTGCTTTGGGGTATGGTTTCAGAAGCTGCTTTTGCCCGCAAAAGTGGTGCCACTGATGGTGGTGGTAGTACTGATGATGGTGGTGGTGATGATGGTGGTGATAACGGTGGTAATCGTGATGATGGTAGTGATGATGGTGATGAGGATGGTGGGGATAATGATGGTGACGATGATGATGGTGATGGCGATGATGGTGGTGATGATGGTGATGAGGATGGTGGGGATAATGATGGTGATGATGATCATGGTGATGGTGACAATGATGATGGTGATGGTGATGATGGTAGTGATGATGGTGATGAGGATGGTGGGGATAATGGTGGTGACAATGATGATGGTGATGGTGATGATGGTAGTGATGATGGTGATGATGATGGTGGTGATAATGGTGGTAATGGTGATGATGGTGATGGTGATGATGGTGATGAGGATGGTGGGGATAACGATGGTGATGATGATGGTTGTGGTGACAGTGATTATGGTGATGGTGATGATGGTAGTGATGATGGTGATGAGGATGGTGGGGATAATAATGGTGACGATGATGATGGTGATGGCGATGATGGTGGTGATGATGGTGATGAGGATGGTGGGGATAATGATGGTGATGATGATCATGGTGATGGTGATGATGGTAGTGATGATGGTGATGATGATGGTGGTGATAATGGTGGTAATGGTGATGATGGTGATGGTGATGATGGTGATGAGGATGCTGGGGATAACGATGGTGATGATGATGGTTGTGGTGACAGTGATTATGGTGATGGTGATGATGGTAGTGATGATGGTGATGAGGATGGTGGGGATAATGATGGTGACGATGATGATGGTGATGGTGATGATGATGATGGTGATGGTGATGATGGTGGTGATGAGGATGGTAGGGAAAATGATGGTAATAGTGGTGGTGCTGATGATGGTGCTGATGATGGTGATGATGGTGGTAATGATGGTGATGGTGGTGATGATGACGATAGTGGTGATGATGATGATAATGGTGATACTGGTGGTATTAGCCCTGCCCAGGGACAGTAACTTCTGACAAGATTTTCTGCACACCCACTGAGAGCTCTCCTCTACATTGGGACTCCCAGAGGTACCAGCAATGAGTCCAGTCTTTGAGGGACATATTGTCAGCTTCTTGAGGACAGGCTGGGTTTCTTTCTCATTCAGCCCTCTGCTCAACCACAGGCCTCTCTGAGAAGGGACAAGAGGAGATGCAGTCTTGGGCAGGAGACAAGATGACAGAGGGGAACTGGTGAGTGACAGAAGAGGCCTGGAATTTGATGGCTGTGTAAATGGCCGTAGTGCTGCAAGAATCTAGAACTGAAGGAAAATACTGAGGCACAGGGGCTGAGGGGCTTCAAATGAAGGCAGAGGCCCAAGATGGGGCAGGATTCTTGGTGGGTGATAGGCTGGCTAAGGGTGTGGTGGTGGGAAGGAAGTGACTGGCACAGAGGAAACATTCAGTGAAGAAATGAGGGATTGGTTTGGATGGGGTGGGGTTGACTGCCAAGAAAAATGGTTTGGGCTTTTTCTTGTTGAAAATGGGGACCCCCTGGCTGCCTGAGAGTAAAGGCTGAAATGAGGTAGACAGGATTCAGGAAGATATGTTGATGGTGCTATTTGGGGTAGACTGGGTTCTAGGTGCTGGATAATCGTAATAAAACAACAGTGTCCACCACTTACTGAGCGCCTGCAGGTGTCCAGCACTGGGCTCGGCACTTATCAGACCCATCTCCCTGAGTCCTCTTTGTACCCTGGCAGGCAATTGTGGTGGTTTTTAAAACTGCCCTTTCTGGCTGGGTGCAGTGGCTCACACCTGTAATCCCAGCACTTTGGGAGGCCAAGGCAGGCAGATCACTTGAAGTCAGGAGTTTGAGACCAGCCTGGCCAATGTGGCAAAATCTGTCTCTACTAAAAATACAAACATTAGATGGGCATGATGGTGCACGCCTGTAATCCCAGCTACTCAGGAGGCTGAGGCAGGAGAATTGCTTCAATCCAGGGGGTGGAGGCTGCAGTGAGCTGAGATAGTGCCACTGCACTCCAACCTGGATGACAGAGTGAGACTCAGTTTCAAACAAACAAACAAACAAACAAAAAACTACCCACTCTTCTCTTAGGACAAGCCTAGTTCCCATGCTCTTGAGTGTGGATGGTATGTAGGGACTCACTTCTAATCAATAGAATGTGGTGGAAATGATGGAGTGTGACTTTCGAGAGTAGGTTATAAAGATTGTGGCTTCCATCTTGCTCTCTCTCTCGGATTGCGTGTTCTGGTTGGCAATCTGTGAAGCTGAGTGTCCTTAAAACCAAGTTGCCGGCTGGGCGCAGTGGCTCACACCTGTAATCCCAGCACCTTGGGAGGCTGAGGTGGGTGGATCACAAGGTCAGAAGATCAAGACCATCCTGGCTAACGCGGTGAAACCCAGTCTCTACTAAAAGTACAAAAAGTTAGCCAGGCGTGGTGATGGGCACCTGTAGTCCCAGCTACTCGGGAGGCTGAAGCAGGAGAATGGCATGAACCCGGGAGGCAGAGCTTGCAGTGAGCCGAGATTGTGCCACTGCACTCCAGCCTGGGCGACAGAGGAAGACTCCATCTCACAAAAACAAAAACAAAAACAAAAACAAAAACAAAACAAAACAAAACAAAAAACAAAGCTGCCATGTTGTGAGGACACTCAAGCCACCCTATGGTGAAGTCTAGGGGGCAGGAAATCGAGGCCACCAGCCAAACAGCCATACGACAGCACCATCTTGGAAGTAGATCCTCCAGCCCCAGTCAAGCCGTCAGATGATGCAGCCCCAGCCAACATAATGACTGCAACTTATTGAGGGACCCTGAATAGGACCCAACCAACTAAGCTGCTCCTGAATTCCTGAGCCTTGCATGTTTTGAGCTGCTCCATTTTGGGGTAATTTGTTCTGCAGCAATGGATATCCAACACAGTATTTTTGTTATCCTTCCTGTTCAGACTAGAAAATCCAAGCTGGGAGGCTTCCAGGCAGGGAGCCTGGCTTAAGCAAAGGTGTCCTGGCTGGCACACTTGTTTCAGCTAGAGAAGCTTTCATCAGGATCAAATGGGCTTTGGGTACAGACTGAGCGGTTGGGGTTTGCATCCCTTCCCCACTTCTGACGCCTGCAGTGGGGAGCCCCCCTCTCAGCTTCAGAGCTGCCCTCTGGACTCCGGAGTGAGGAGGCTGCTTCACAGGTGGTTGCTTTGCAATGGAAAGTGGAACCAAGCGGGCCAGGGATCTCATTCATTCATTGATTCATTCCTTCAATCACAACCAAACCCCTACAGTGTGCCAGGGGCACCTGCACATGAAGACTCTCCCTGCTGGGACACAGAATGGGACCCAGGGTTCTGGGATGGAGATCACCCCCATGTCCTCAGGTGCAGAGACAGGCAGATGTGGGCAGGGCGGAGGGAGGCCAAGGCTGTACGCTTCCTATTGACTTAAGACAGTGTGGGAAAGAAGATGGGAGATTGGAAAGCAAGGCCAGAGCTGGGCACCGGGGATGGAGAGTCTTAAAGACAGTCCTGCTCTTTGACCCTGTAATTCTCTTCCTGGGAATCCACCCTAAGGAAGTAATTAGCAAGGCAAACTGCAATTGAGGGCAAGGCTGTTCGCTATGCACTGTTTACAACAACTAGAAAGTAGAAATAAGTGTTCAGAAATAAGGGAGGTTTACAAACACCAATGCACCTCCCCCACCCACTCTGGAGTTAGATGACCTGGGTATAGATCTTTAAGTCTTCAACCGTGTGGCCACTCCGTGCTCAGTTTCCTCACCTGTGTCCAGGGATAAAGAGTCACTGCCAGGATTGGATGAGTCGGCACGTGTTGCACACCCAGCTCAGCTGCTGGTACAAAGAACATCCTACGTATTAGCTAATATCACTGTCAAACAGGCTTAGGTTTAAAGGTGAGTTTGGGAGCTTTATTTATTTATTTATGATGTTTTAATTTTTATTGTTTGAGACAGAGTCTCACTCTGTCATCCAGGTTGGAGTGCAGGGGTGTGATCATGGCTTACTGCAGCCTTGACCTTCTGGGCTCAAGCGATCCTCCCACCTCAGCCTCTCGAGTAGCTGGGGCCACAGGCACGCACAACTACACCTGGCTATTTTTTTTAAATTTTTTGTAGAGAGGGGGTCTTGTTATGTTGTCCAGGTTGGTCTCAAGCTCCTGGGCTCAAGCAATGCTCCTACCTTGGCTTCCCAAAGTGCTGAGATTACAGGTGTGAGCCACTTTGCCCAGCTTGAATTTTTGAATTTGTTTTTTTTTTTTGTTTTGTTTTGGGGTGCAGTGGTGCAATCATAGCTCACAACCACCTTGAATTCCTGGACTCTAGGGATCCTCCTACTTCAGCCTCCCAAGTAGCTGAGACTACAGGCATGCACCAGCATGCCTGGCTTATTTTTTTATTTTTTTGTAGAGATGGGATCTCATTATGTTGCCCAGGCTGGTCTTGAACTCTTGGGCTCAAGCAATCCTCCTGCCTCAGCCTCCCAAAGTGTTGGGATTACAGGTGCAAGCCACTACACCTGGCTTGAGTTTTCGGATTTTGAAGAACATGAGGGAAATTCTCACAATCACGTGGGATCTATTGTATAACCTCAGTCTGGGCAAGACAGGGTCAGTGGGGCACACTCACCCCTGCCTCGGTCATTGTCACATAGCAGCAGTAGGTGCTGCAAGAACAGAGGTTAAAGGAGGATTTGCTGAATGGTTATGAAAGGAAATGGGAGGCACACATCAAGCCCACATACATAGCACCCGGTTGCCTTATGGTGGCTTTTGCCAAAGCAGAGATGTAAATAGCAGTGGCTTATTTGGAGGTGACCCAGGAAGCGCTGGAAGGCGAGTGGAGGGGGAGACGAGGAGAGGAAGGCATCCAAAACTGTGTGTGCTGTGTGTTAGATGAAGCACTGGGCACTGGGGCTGGAGAGCCCAGGGGAACTCTGGGAAACATGTAGAACATGCCCTTCCAAAGGGCGAGGGAGCTGGGGTATTTATCCTCTGACTCTTCCAACCTCCATCTGCCATCAGCTGAGGGCTGTACTCGTGGGGAGAAGGTGCAATGGCAGGTCTTGGCATGTTCTGGAAGGTTGAGCACTGAGTGGCCACGTGGATGGAGATCCAATGGTGCGAGCTGCATTGGTACATGGTGAATGTTGAATAAACACTGCTGTTGTTTTCCCATCCCAACCCCAAGTGCCTGCCACAGAAACAATCATGAAGATCCTTCTCCCTGTCCACGTTGCACATCAGTACAGACAAATAGATTCCCAAGAAGTTGCTGGTCCTGCTGACCCAATATTTACAAGTCTCTGGCAATTACTAAGAAACGAGAAGCTGGGCGAAGTGGCTCACACCTGTAATCCCTGCACTTTGGGAGGCCAAGGTGCAAGGATATCTTGAGCCCAGGAGTTGCCCAGACCAGCCTGGGCAACATAGCAAAACCCAGTCTCTACAAAAAATGAAATAAATTAGCTGGTGTGCACCTGTAGTCCTAGCTACATGGTGGTGTGCACCTGTAGTCCTAGCTACTTAGGAGGCTGAGGCAGGAGAATCAGAGGATCACTTGAGCGCAGGAGGTAGAGGCTGCAGTGAGCCATGATGGTGCCATTGCTCTACAGCCTGGGCAACAGAGTGAGACCCTGTCTCAAAAAGAAGAAAAAAGAAGAAGAAGAAAAGAAAACAGAGACTAGAAGGAAGCACCCCAAAATAGTAACCAGGCTTATCTCTGGGTAGAGTGATAATAGGTGATTTTTATAATTAGAATACAAATGTGAAATTTAAAAGAAATACAGATGGCGTGTGGCAGGAGCTACCATGAAGAAAACACATAAGAAGTGTCTCCTTTAAGCCCACAGTGAACTGCATGATAGTAAAACAAATGAATGTTTGCTGAACACCTGCTGTGTGCTGGCCAAGCCCTGGGGTGCACGATCTTATTTCCTCCTGTCACTGCCCTGGGAGGGAAGACAGAACCTTGCCTCTGCTTGTGTATCATTCAGTTTTGTCTGTGCTATTCTGTGTAACAACCACTCCCAATATTCAGTGGCTTGCAGAAACAGCATTTATTTTCCTGGCTCATAGATCTGCCAGGTTCAGGTCTGTGCCACATGTCTGTCAGCCTTCTGGGACCAAGAAGTATTCTCATGGCCATGAGGGAACTACAGAGTGTGCCTCTTAAGGCCAAGGTAAGTCATACAGCCAAGTCTAAGGTTGATGGGGTAGGAGACACTGGATGCACCAGGCAAAGGGTGTGGGCATGTAAATCTCTAACAGTGAGGGAGGACTTAGGAGCAAGGATTCCATCACCCCAAGAGCCATCACTCACCTGCAGCCCCTTCTAGAGTCAATGACTCCCCAGAACCCATCACCCACCTGCAGCCCATCGCCCACCTGCAGCCCTTTCTAGAGTCAATGACTCCCCAGAACCCATCGCCCACCTGCAGCCTCTTGTAGAGTCAGTGACTCCCCAGAAACCATCACCCACCTGCAGCTCATCGCCCACCTGCAACCCCTTCTAGAGTCAATGACTCTCCAGAGCCATCACCCACCTCAAGCCTCTCAGAGTTGATGACTCCAGTCTGGATCTCTCTGGACTCTGGACTTGTATATTTGACGCCCACTCCATGCCCTTCCTGGAGGTCTAATAGGCAGCTGAAACGTAACACAGCCAGAACAAAACTCCTGATCACAGCCTGTTTCTCCTCCAGGTCTCCCCATCTCAGTGAGTGGCCCCACCATCCACCTGTGTCATGGGCCCCAGCTCTCGGCTCCGTCCGCTACCTTACTCCTCATCTACTCCATCAGTCAGGCCTCCTGGTGCCATCTCCAGAACTTGTCCCACGTCCACGTCTGTCCATGTCTCACTGACTCCACTGCCAATGCCCCAGTCTGAACGACCTTCATCTCCTGCCAGGACAGCTGGCCTGACCTCCTCACTGGTCCCCACCACCCCAGAGCCCCTCAGAGCCCATCCTCGACACAGCAGCTAGAACGAGCGTGCAAAATTGTCCGTCAGCTCATGGCATGCCCCTTTCTCCCCTCTCCCCACCTGCAATCTTCTAGTGGTTTTTTCTTTTTCTGTTTTTTTTAAGATAGAGTCTCACTCCATTGCCCAGGCTGGAGTGCAGTGGTGCCATCTTGGCTCACTGCAACCTCCACCTCCCTGGTTCAAGCAATTCTGCTGTCTCAGCCTCCCAGGTAGCTGGGATTACAGGTGCCCATCACTAAGCTTGGCTAATTTTTGTATTTTTAGTAGAGACGGGGTTTCACCATATTGGTCAGACTGGTCTCGAGCTCCTGACCTCAGGTGATCCACCTGCGTCAGCCTCCCACAGTGCTGGGATTACAGGTGTAAGCCACCATGCCCAACCCTTCAATGGTTTTCTATTGCAACCGCGTGCTATCCAAACTCATCACCGGTGTGTACCTTCCATCGCTCATTCTCTCTCCGGTCTCATTTCTCCTCCCACCTGTCACTGCTTCAAACACAAGGCCTCTTTTCACATCTTAACACACACCAGCCTTGTTCCTGCCCAGGGCCTTTGCAACTGCCACTCCCTCAGCACCTCCCATGTGGTCCTTCAAATACCACCTCCTCACAGCCTCTTCCCCAGCCATTCTATATGACCTCCTCACTGGTCCCCACCACCCCAGAGCCCCTCAGAGTCCATCCTTGACACAGCAGCTAGAATGAGCGTGCATAATTGTCTGTCAACTCATGACATGCCCCTTTCTCCCCACCTGCAGTCTTCCAATGGTTTTGTTTTCTTATCACCATTGAATATGACTTATTTGTTCGTTAGAACTAAACTATACATGGTAGTACTCAATAAATATTTGTTGAAAGAACCTGCTGGTGGATGGGATGTGGGAGGTAGGGGTAGAGGCAAGAGAGTCTCCCAGGGCACACGGGTGGTCGGGAGAGCTTTCGGGTAGGCCTGCAAGGAAACCTGGGTTCCGTTGGGGGCACTGCTCAGGAACACCAGGCCCTGTGAATTCCCCCAAGGCTCAGGCAGGGAGCTACCCATCAAGAAGCAATACAGGTGGGGCTCTAACCAAGGTTCTGTCTACGCAGCTTCACCTCCTTCTCCAGGCGGGGGCGTCAAAGTGGGGCCCAGAGGATGAGAAGTGCAGCACCCAGAACCCCAACCACAAAGCCTTGGGCCCTAGGAAGCCAAGTTAAAGCCAGGGCCATGCCCCCAGGGAATGGGCAGACGGGGAGAAATTCTACCTGGGGGAAAGGAAGGTGCCAGGGGAAGATTTCTCCTGCAAATTGATAACCACTGGCCAGTTGAAGATTTGGGGGTTTGAATGTATAATTCTGCCAGTAGGAGTGTCAAGCAGTACAGCCATGTCAGAAAGCAATTTGTCCGGTTTTTTTTTTTTTTTTTTTTTTAATAAGGGCACAGCTGTTTGGTCACTGATGTTAGAGGGTGCTGGGTACTTGCAGCTATGCAGGTGGGAGGGGTGACTGGGAAACAGAACTGAGATTGGCAGCCCTTCCGTACCACTGGCAGCTTTCTGAGGTTTGACTCAGATGCCAACATCCTCGGAGGCACAGATGACAACTGATCTGCCCTTCCCTCCCCACCACGGCTTTAAGACACACCCTCAGGCAGGAGTGGTGCCAAACGGGGATACCTACCAGGGCAGAGCTGCACCCAGGGACAGGTGGTCCCCCCATCCCAAGAGCCCAAACTGAATTAGGACAAGGCAGAGTGGGTGAGGCTGCAGAGGAGGTGCTGGGTGGATGTCTGTGGAATGACTGACTGACTGAATGAATGAACTGAGCAAGTGAGTGACAAGGGCACCCGGCACACACACCACAGCCACCATCTCTCACTGTGACACTCAAAGGGACGTTGGAAGAAAATCAGGAACCTGGAACCCCAAGTGCTCCTAGTGGGGGTATCAAATAGGACAGCCACATCGTAAAGCAATTTTGTAGTTTCTGATAAAGTTAAACACAGTCCCACCCTATGACCCAGCAATTCCACTCCTGGGTATATGACCAAAGAATGTGTGCATATGTGTACCAGGGACAAGTGCACAAATGTCCACAGCAACACCGTTCTCAACAGCTCCAACTGGAAGCAGGTCAAATGCCCACCAACAGGAAAATGGTTAAGCAGATTGTGGCAGAACCGTATGATGAAATACACGGCAGTAAAAAGGAGTGAGCTGCCAATATACACACAACATGGATGCACCCACAGCTCACCTGGGGAGTGAAGGAGCGAAGGAAGCCAGACCCAAAAGAGTATGCCCTGCAGGTCTCCATTTACATAAAGTAAGAAAAGGCAAAAATAAGCTGACAGAAATCAGAACGGTGGTTGCAGGGGAAGCTACTGGAAAGGGGCATGGAAACTTTCTAGGGTGACAGAAATATTCTCTGTCTTTTTTGTTTGTTTCGAGACAGAGTCTCACTCTGTCACCCAGGCTGGAGTGCAATGGAACAATCTCGGCTTACTGCAACCTCTGCTGCCCAGGTTCAAGCGATTCTCCTGCCTCAGGCTCCCGAGTAGCTGGGATTACAGGCACCTGCCACCGCGCCTGGTTAATTTTTGTATTTTAGTAGAGACGGGGTTTCACCATATTGGTCAGGCTGGTCTTGAAGTCCCGACCTTGTGATCCACCCGCCTCGGCCTCCCAAAGTGCTGGGATTATAGGCATGAGCCACAGCACCCGGCCATCTTTTTTTTTTTTTTTTTAAGCAGGGTCTTGCTTTGTCATCCAGGCTGGAGGGCAGGGCAGTGGCACGATCATGGCTCGCTGCAGCCTCAAGCTCCTGGGCTCAAGGGACCAGTCTTCCTAGTAGCTGGAATCACAGGCACACGTCACCACTCCCAGCTAATTTTTTCTGTTTCTTGTAGAGATGGATTCTCACCATGTTACCCAGGCTGATCTCAAACTCCCGAGCTCAAGCGATCCTCTCGCCTGGGCTTCCCAAAGCACTGGGAATCCGGGTGTGAGTCACCACGCCTGGCCATGTTTTGAGTCCTGATTGGCATGGTGGTCAAAACTCCCCAATGGTACCCTTAAGATGTGTCCATCTTAATATATGTAAATTTGACTTTAAAATTTAAGAAAGAAAATAAAAATAGGCGTTCGAGAAGAAGAGACTTTTGCTTTCAACAATATGGCAGACCAGACACCCAAACAAAAACTTGGATACAATAACTTGGATCCTTTTCAAGGCACAGCCAAATAGGAAACAAAAAGCAGTAGGAAACCCAGAGCAGCTGGGGCTGAAGCCATGGAGGCCGAAGGCATCACCAGTTATGGGCACCATGGCCTTGGGTGTCATGGCCCAGGACACAGGCCTTGGGCCCCAAGGAGGCAGGGAGCCAGACCTAAACTAAAGCCAGGGCCACACCCTGAATGAACTGGCAGAGTAGGAAAATTCTCTCTGCAGGGGAAAAAGGAAGATGACAAGGAAACTAGGAAGATGACAAGGAAAAAATTTCCCCCATAAATTAATAACCACAGGCCTGTCCTCATGAATATTTTGGATCTGAATTTATTCTACATGCAAGACGGGAACTAAACTTCAAGCAGTCCGAGGTTTGGCGTGTCTTCCGGTGCCTTGTGGAAATACAAGCTCATCCTCCAGGGAGAGACAGACTCCCGGCCTAGACACACTGATTCCCACGGATAAAACTCTAACAAAGATGGAACTCGCAATGCAAAATTGCAAAACACGTGACACAAGCCACCATACATGAGAGCTGGAGGAATTAACAACTAACCGGATTTGCACCCCAGGGACTTCAGATGGTGGAATTCTGGTAGACAGAATCTAACAGAAGGATGAGAAGAAGACGCAGCATTTTTGAAAGCTTGGCCTCTTGTTGTTTGGTCGGGATGCGGCCACCGGTTGTATTCAGACTTCCGTGCAAGAAGTTCATTTACCACACCTACTTCCTCTCATTCAACAAGAAACATTTGTACCCCAAGTGTTAGCTGCCCGGGGTCCCCAAATTCTGCATCTGTGAGGTTGGAATGTGTCTCGAAAATGCAGATTGAAGTAATACAAGCTCAGGCACTCCTTCCTCAACCCCTGGCTGGATTTCCTGCTCGGTCTGAATTCTGGGTCCCGATAGGACCCCTCTTCTCCCCTCCCCACCTGTGCTGGACAGCTCCCTCTTCCTTTCCTGGACTTTGGTGTGAGGCAGGGCCCACTCTTTTCATTTCCCCAAACCATCACCAACACAAGACTATTGAGCAGGGAGGACTTTATACCAAGGATTGGAGGATAATGAATGGGATTCTGCAGCATGACACTGAAAATCACTTTCCATGCAAGAGAAAACATCCCCTGGTGTGTATTGCGTCAGTGCTGTGGTTCCCAGCACTGTGGGCCCTCCCCGGAACCCCAACTGCCTGGGGGTTCTGCCCCCTACCTCATGCTGTCTCACCTCCACCCCTCCACCTGGGCATTTCTTGCTGGGTTTCCTGCAGCTTCTCCTCCCAGGTCAGCCTCGAGCCTCTGCTTTTCACACCTAAATAGTCAGTCCATCAGGATGTTCTGCTGAAAAAAGAAAAAAAAAAAAGTCAGTTTTCTCCCTAAGAGGAACTCTGCATCCAGCTTTTAAAATCACGTTTCCCCTTTCTGCTCTGCATTTATTGAGCACTGACGGTGTTAGAAGACCTGTGGGAAGGGCTAGAGACACAAAGACAGAACTGGCAGGTGCTGTCCTCACCTGGAGTGACCACATTGTCCTGTTCCTGGGTTCTAGCCTCAGCCTTGACAGTCCAGCCTCAGACACATCACAAGATGCCACACACAGCATTCCAGTGGGCTCAGGGCACAGACCCACCACCCAGGCACCCATGAATTGACACAAAGGCTGCGCGCACACACACTCACACACACACACAAACACACACACTCACTCATACACATACTCACACACACACATTCACACACACTCACATACACTCACACACAAACACACACAAAACACACAAACACGCACAAACACACACTCACACACACAAACACACACACTCACACACTCATACACACACATTCACACACACTCATACACTCACACACGTGCACACACACACACACAAACACGCACACACATTCACACAGACACATTCACACACACACACAAACACGCACATACGTTCACATACACTCATATACACACACACTCATACACAAACACGCACATTCACACACATGCGCACAAACACGCACACACATTCACACACACAAACACGCACACACATTCACACACAACCACACACAAACACGCACACACATTCACATACACAAACACGCACACACATTCAACACACAACCACACACAAACACGCACACACATTCACACACACAACCACACACACAAACACGCACACAGATTCACACACACAAACACGCACACATTCACACACACAAACGCACACGCATTCACGCACACACACATTCACACACACTCATACACACACACACATTCTCTCCGTGCTAATTCTCGCCTTTGATCACGGCCTCTCATCTGTCATCACCACTCAATGTTGACAAAGCAAAATAAAAAGAAAGAAAGAAAGAAAGAAAGAAATTCGCCCCGTCACTTGGACTCCCCCCACCCCCCACCAGGCTTGGCAGCCCCCACCCCCACCCCCGCCTTTGTATTATGGGTTTATGTCAAGGTATGTTGGATTCTAAATTAAATGTCAGCCCACTGTACATTTCTGGCTCCAGCCGCAGAAAATAAGGAGCTGGCGTTGGAGACCATCCAGTCGTTCAGCTCCCCGTGCCTAACCGTGAGGGGTGACAAGCCCATTGAATCACCGCACAGTAGATTTCCACACCACAGGAAGCCAAGATACATTTATTTTTAATGATAAATGTGACTGTCAGAGTTAAGTTGAAACAGCTTTATGGTGAGAGCTGAGTGCCCTTGGCAGTGCAGGGCAGAGGCTGAGTGGATGGGGACTAGAGGTCCCGACCTTCTGGCCAGTCAGTCCCCCAGGCCCAGAGAGACAGGCACATTGGCTATTCTGCCCACGTCCGCTAAGCCCTGCTGAATGCTGGCTCAGCGCACTCACCGGGTGACTCAGGCCCCGCTCTGGCAGACCAAGAGGCACCGAGGTATTGAAAAAAGAGAGATGGTCTCTAGAAGTGCACAGACTAGGGTTCAAATTCTGCCCCACCGGCCAGCTGCAGGGGCTCACGCCTGTAATCCCAGCACTTTGGGAGGCCGAGGTGGGCAAATCGGGAGGTCAAGAGATCGAGACCATCCTGGCAAACATGGTGAAACCCTGTCTCTACTAAAAATACAAAAATTAGCTGGGTGTAGTGGTGTGCGCATGTAGTCCTAGCTACTAGGGAGGCTGAGGCAGGAGAATCGCTTGAACCCAGGAGGTTGCAGTGAGCCAACAAGCTGAGATCGCACCACTGCACTCCAA
This sequence comes from Rhinopithecus roxellana, assembly GCF_007565055.1. Classification (NCBI taxonomy): domain Eukaryota; kingdom Metazoa; phylum Chordata; class Mammalia; order Primates; family Cercopithecidae; genus Rhinopithecus; species Rhinopithecus roxellana. The sequence continues at coordinate 15,320,312 of NC_044564.1, forward strand.
CCTGGCAACAGATAGAGACTCTGTCTCAAAAAAAAAAAATTCTGCCCCACCAATGGCTGTGTGGTCTTGATCGAGTTACTTAACCTCTCTGAGCTTCTATTGCCTCATCAGAAAATGAGGCTATTAATAACACTTACAGGTCTTGGGTGAGGATTGCTTGAAATAAGATGGTATTGCTAATGGTATTGATGTATCCAGCACATGGAAAATGTTTGGCAAATGGTAATTCCATATTGTTTTTTTTGTTTTTTTGTTTTTTTGTTTTTTTTTTTGAGACAATCTTGCTCTGTTGCCAAGGCTGGAGTGCAGTGGCACAATCTCGGCTCACTGCAGCCTCTGCCTCACGGGTTCTAAGCGATTCTCCTGCCTCAGTCTCTGGAGTAGCTGGGATTACAGGAGTGCGCCACCACGCCTGGCTAATTTTGTATTTTTAATAGAGATGGGGTATCACCATGTTGGCCAAGCTGGTCTCGAACTCCTGATCTCAGGTGATCTACTGGCCTTGCTCTCCCAAAGTGCTGGAATCACAGGTGTGAGCCCCTATGCCTGGCCCCATATTGATCGTATCATCTTGTTAATTACACAATTACCCAGTCATGTAATTTACCTTTTCTGAATCAGTTTCCTCATCCACAAAATGGGGACAATAGTGCCCACTTAGAGCGGCTGGGAGGGTATAAGGTGCCCAGCACGGGGCTGAGCGTAAGGGTGCTGCCAACAGGTGGCTGTTGGTCACGGCTGGCACCCTGAATGTTCTCCCCCTATGTCCCTGGCTGCTGTTCCTTGTCTCCCCTTGGGCTCTTCTTTCCACCTCTCCCATGTCGCCATACTGCCTGCCCTGCACCCACTCCCTGCTAAGGGAGGGGTCCTGCATTAGGCCCCCAACAGCCATGCCCCCATATTGAACCTGACCAAGGTCTGATTGGTTGGTACCTGACCAAGGACAGCTGTCTCTGGCCATCTGCCACCTATGATTGATATGCCTGGTTCAGTCCTAAATAGGAGTTGCCCATTGGTGGGGCCATCATATCCAGTTGACCTTGGAAACACCACATAGGAACAGGCAGAATTGGTGAGGCAGACAGAGGAAGGTGAGGGGATGCGCAGAGAGTGAACAAGTGTACCAGACAACCTCAAGTCTAACCCCATGTAGCCTCCTGGTCCCGGGTTCCAGCATCCTGAGGTGCTGGCTCATCCCTGACAAGGAATGCTCAGTCTTGGGCTGGCTGGAAAGCCCTGATTCTGTCCTGTCCCATCTGCTGAGCACAGCCAAGCTTGCCCCCAGCGCTCTGTGGCCATCAGCCTTGTCAAAGGGAAATTTGAGGGTGGAGGGCCTGTCTGCTCTGTGGGGTCGGCTGCCCTATCTCTGGCACAGATCTTGGCTGTGGCTCAGCACTGGCTTCTGGGATCCACTTCCATTTTATTCCTCTCCACCAATTCGGAGGCTCCAGTGAATGGGGTGGCCCTCCCTTCTCCCAGAACGATGCCCTAAGTATGTCCGCGGAGTGCAGCGTGTAAAGCTCTGAGCAGATGCCTGCAGGTTCATGACAGTCCTGCATCACGGCTGACCCTTCTCCCGGGGTGTGAAGCAGAGGTGTCAGCACAGAGGGGGTGACAGAGTGAGACCTGCTCCCAAAGACACACATGGAAGGCACACCCGCAGGCTGGAAAGTTGAGGAACTTGTGGCTGAGCGGGTGAGATGATTCAACCTCCAACCTCCTCCAACACTCCCAGAAGGAGCCGCTAGGTGGCCCCGCTCACCTGTCCAACAGCGCTTCTGCAGGCCTGGAAGGAGATCTTCCAGAGCGTCCTCCCGTCCTGCCGTCCTCCCGTCCTCCGGTTTGCACCTGCCCAGGTACCCCCGGGTCACTCCCCGAGCTCCGCCTTCCCTTCTGTGGCCCCGCCATTGGAAATGCCTTTCCCTCAGCACCCAGACGTCTGGATGCTGCCTTCATGGGCCTTGGGGGTGGGCTCACACCCCTGCATCCCAGGATGCTTCCCTGACTGCTGGTAGCACACCCCCAAGATCTCCTCCGTTGGCCCTTAGCACCCCTCCCTTGGGTTCTCAGTTCAGCCCCCTATCCTCGCTCCACCCCCAGGGTGATCTTTTATCTGTGCACAAATGCGTCTGAAGTTTACATCCTCTCCCCAAACTGTGGAGTCAGAGCCTTGCATTTCTGCCACCTGCCTGCTTTGTGCCTGTAACTGCACAGGGGCCTGCAAACTTCGCCACTCCCCAACAATAGGCAAGTCCTTGTTTACAAGGAAACCGAGGCTTGGGGATGACGTGGAATCTGCCCAAGGTCACAGCAGGAACACCTGAGCCTTGCCCTGCTCAGGTGCTGTGATGCACTGTGGCAGAGCCCTTCCGAGGCGTGTGCGGTTAACCCTTTGGCTTACATGGGGAAACTGAGGCTAGGAGAGGTATGTTGCTTGCCCTCAGCCACACAGCCAGGGCCCTGTGCCCTCTACCACATCCTTCTTCCCAAGTCTGAGGGCCCTCTAGGTCACCTGCTGACCCTCTTAATTCATAGGAAAGGCCCGGGGGCGAGAAAGAGCCAGAGGCCAGAATTGGAACCCGGGTCTCCTGATTGCCAGCCATTGCTGTGGGATCCTCTCCAACTCCCGGGCCGCCTCAGTTCGGGAAGCCGGGATCGGGCCGCAGGTGAGGCCAGCGGTCGTCCTGGAAGGAAAAGGCGGCTGGGGACAAACAGCTGGTGGCTTGTGAACCCAGCGCCTGGCGGATGACAGTCTCCTCGGATGGCACGGGGCCCAGGGAGTGCCCCAGCCTAGGCTGGACGCGGCCCCCACCCCCAGCCAGTCTGCCCTGCCGGTGCCGGACGCGTAGAGGGATCGGGAGAGGGACGAAGATGGGGCGACAGACTGGCAGCCAGTGGGGGAGAGACGGAGACGGTGCCAGGGAACAGCGCGGCGGCCAAGGCGCCCCGGGAGCCGGAAAACAGCTTTGGGGAGAAGCGGGGGCGGGGAACGGGGGTGTCTGTCTGGAGCTGGGGGAGCAGAAAAAGATGGGGCTGCAGAAAGGGGCGGAGGAGGGGCGGCCGGCGGGCTCGGCGGGAGGGGAGCGCGGCGTCGGGCAGTGTGGGCGCCTCCCGGTCGGAAGCCACAATAGCAGCTCCTTCGCCGCGCAGATTAAGGACTTTGTCAATTACCTCCGAAAGCCGCTCCGGGCGGATTAAATGATTTTAAAAGTGCTGCTGGTGGGAAGGGGCAACTAAGAAGCCCCCTCCCGGCACAAATCCCCTCCCGGCGGAGGAGGAGATGGTGGCTGGGACCGCGCGGGGCGCGCCGGGGAGCGCGGGTCAAGCGCAGAGCGACTCGGGACCACAGAGCAGTCGACTGTGGCAGTGGCGGGGACCCCCATTTCGCCCACGGGCCGCCCGGGCCAGGGGGCGTCGGGTGGGCTCTCCGACCGCGGGCGTGAGGGCAGGGGTCTGCGGAAGCGAACTGGGACGCCCCCAGGACCAGGCTCACGCGTCGGGGTCGGGAGCAGGGAGTTCCCCGGGGGCTGGAGACCCCACAGCTGGGTGCACTTGCCCCAGAACCTGGACCGAGACCTCGCAGGGCCCGCAGGGACGCACCCCCACCGAACCTGCCCCAGGTGCAGCCAGGATCTTGGGGCGAGCCCTGCTCCTTGAGCCGGGAGGGAGCCAGGAGGAGCGCCGCGCCACTCCCCCGAGACGCCTAACCGGCCGGCAGGGGCGCCCTTGGGGTCCGCCCCGCGCACGGTGAGTTGTGCGAGTCCGGCCCGGGAGGAAGTTTGAGCAGAGACGCAGCCGGGGGGCTATCAAGCCCCTCCGGGAGCCAGCAGGAGCCGGGCCGCCCGCGGCTGTTTGCTGCCCTTCGGCGGGCCGCGGTGTCTGGGGGTCAGTTCGGCCTCCTTTCTTTCTCTTGGCCTTTTCGGAGGCGGAGTTCACTATCCAAGTCCGCGGGTGTGAGCGCGCGCGCGTGTGTGAGTGTGTCGGGGGAGGCCAAGGGGAGCAATAAAAAGCAAAGAGAGTCCGAGACCAGAAAAGACGCGGAGATTAAGAAGGAAGGAGGAGGGACGAGGGAGGAGGGAAAGGAGCGCGCCAGGGAGGCGCGGGAGCCGTGAGCGGGGACGGCGCGCAGCGCGAGCGGCGGGCGTTGGGCTGGCGGCTCTCGCGCTCCCGCTCCCGCTCCCGCCCGCACACAGCGGCGCGCTCATCCGCACACGCCTGCCCGCTCCCGGGCCGCCCCGGCGCGGGGCACAGAGGCGGGGACCCGGTGAACAGAGCGCGCCCCGCGCCCGCGCCCGCGCCCACCCCGCCGCCTTTGCGCTCCGCAGCGGCGCGCCTCGCCCGGCGCCCCCGCCAGTCCTGCCGGAAGATGGTCAACGACCGGTGGAAGACCATGGGCGGCGCTGCCCAACTTGAGGACCGGCCGCGCGACAAGCCGCAGGTACGCGCGGGCGCTGGGACACTGGGCCTGGGCGGCTGGCCAGGCGGTGGCTGCTCGGGCCGGCGGGGCGGGCACCCAGTGCGGGGCCTGGAGTTTAGAGCGCACCCCTTCAAGGCTCCGGAGGCACGGGCCGGGATGGGGACCCTCCTCTCCTCCTCCCCTAACCGAGGCTTGAACTCGAGGTTCGATGGGGGCGGCACCCCTGCAGGAGCCACACGCGCTGCGGGCCGGGTACCCTCTGTCCCCGCACCCCCAGCGACCCCCTGGTGCACGCGGGTGCAGAGGGAGTCGGGGACTTACAGTTCGCTGTGTGTCCACAGACAAATCAGCCCCCTTGCTGAGTCTCCGTTTCCTCACCTCTCCAATGGGCATCTTAGCCACCCACAAAATCTCCATTCTGGGCGCCACCCTGTGTCAGGCACCTGGTCCTGAACCTGACCCCCTGAATCTCCTCTGCATCCTTCCCTCTTTAGCCAGGGCCCTGCATACAGTAGGGGATCAATAAAGATTCATCTCCTGCAGGAACGCTGGGTATTTTGATTTTCTGACTTTAAGACAAGGAAAGCAGGGCTCAGAGACGGTTGGCTCCTGCCTGAGGCCATGCAGCTCTGCTGGGATTTGAACCCTTGTCTGTGTGCTCCAGGGCTGGTTCATTCCTCCCTTCCTGCTGCCTCTTCAGGGACAGTGGAGGTGGGGCTTGGAGGGTGCCCAGGGCTGTGCGGTGGAAGCGGGTGAGGGCAGAGCACCCAGGCTGGCCAGCAAGGAGGCTGGAGTCCGGAAGCCGAGGCGGAGGGGAGCCCCAGGGCTGCCCGGGGCTGGGCTGCCAAGGGACTGGGGCAGGCAGGCGAAAGGAGGAGGCAGCTCGCTCACCAAGGAGGGGAAGGAATAGGGCTGCCCATTTTAAATTTTAAATTTCTCCCAGACAGATGTCATTGGGGAAGGAACAGTTCGTGCTTGCAGCTGCAGGAGGGGGTGGCACGGGCAGCTCTTGGTGGTCCCTTCCCCTCAGGAGCTGCAACCTGCTCATTCTTCCTGGTGTGATACTGCTGTGGCACAAGGGCCCAGCCCTCTACGGTTTGCAAAGCCCCTTCCCATTCATCGGCACTACCTCACTTCTCCAAGCAGGCTGGGGGCCAGTGCGTCCCCACATCACAGACCAGGGATCAGAGAGGTTGGGAACGTGCCCAAGTCACACGGCACGTTGGCAAGAGAGTGGAGATTCAAAGCCTGGTCTAACCACACACCTATCCCACTGCTTCTCATGGGCAGTCGGGCCCCTCTAAAGGTCAGGTCTGCACCTAAGCCCCCTCCAAATAACAAGTTCCCTCCTGCTGAGATCTGACTTCTCCCCCTTAGCAAGAACTGTCTTAACTTCTAGACCTGTCCTCCAAGGCCATTCCTAGCCTGGCGCACTGTGCCTTCCCACTGGTCCCTTACAGGCAGTGACTGTTATTTGCCAACCCTGGGCCCCACACCACGCTGCCCCATTTCCAGATCTTTTCTGTGTCATCTTGTTTGCTTCCCCAGGCTTACACACAGACACACACCCCTCCACTCAGCGACACCCTACATATACTCAAAACCCAACTCGAATGCTGCCACCTCCTCCAGGGAGCCTTCCCTGATGCCCTGTGGCTGTGTCTCTAAGTTCTAGTAGTGTTCTAGCCTGTGCCACTCAGCTGCTTTGTTCTGGGCCCCTCCTGCATCAGGAGGTCCCTTTGCACACACCCTCTTCTGGAGCCCATCTCTGGTTCTCTCCCCGGGCCCAGGCTCCATTCCTTCCAGGCAGCTCAGGTCAGGCATTGAGGGTGTTTGCTGAATCGAACTGCATGAAGCTTTGGCCAGGAAGAGCCTCAGGAGACAGCCAGCAGGCACTGGTCTGTCTCAAGGGGAGGTGCCTTCTGGGGAATGTGTTTGAAATGTGGCTTCAAGGCCTCTGGATCGGGCCCTGCCTTCCTCTGCTGCTCCCTGAGGGCACAGCTTTCCGCTGCCACCAGGCCACACAGCCCAGCTGTCTGCCTCTTGGCACTGGAGGCAGCTTGAAGGCTGTGGCTCCTGGAGCCTGGGCCAATAGCAAGTACCCGCCTCCCCTCCCCACCCCTTTGGTGACCCAGCATGTAGACAGCCTGTTCCCTGTGCCAGCTCTGGGCTTGTTTGAAGCTTCAGACAAGAGGCAAGGCCTTTCCTGTGGCCACTGTCAGAAGAAAGAGAGAGCGCTGGCTGCCCTGGTTCCCTTGGGCCTGCCCTCCCCTGGGCCAGCCTTCTCTCCTCCTTTGCGGCCAGGTTCATCTCACCCACTGACATGCTGTGTGGCTCTGGGTAAGTGACTCCCCCTCTCTGGGCCTGGGCTTCACCATCTGTAAAGTGGGAATAGCAATCTTTGCTTCCTCCTCATTTCACAAGGGCTGTTATGGGGGCCACGTGAAATACTGGTGTGTTTTGCAAACTGTAAAGCACTATATGCTCATGAGGGGGATGCCTGTCGCAGCAGCCTGTCCCCTCCACAGGCTGGCTGTGTCCCGGTCTCCTCTCTGCCCACCAGGAAACGCCGTCTGAACATCTGGCTCCTACCCGAGGGGCCTGGCCGAGATTCTTTAATGGGGGATTTTCCTCTGGGAGCATAATGCCGATGGTGCACTCCAAGCACCAGTAGGTCACAGGCCACACCTCTCGTTTCTTAGTCACAGGCACCCTAGGAGCTTGGTGGCAGGGATGATGAACCCATTTGATAGACGAGGAAACTGAGACTAAGAGCTGGAGCTGGGACTCGAACCTGGGTCTTCTTGGACAGCAGACAAGGGCCTCTGTGGGAAGTTGGAGGGAAGAGAGGCTGGCCACCCTTTCTTGGTTCAGCCCACGCAGCCCGAGTTGGGGCTCCAGTGTCCAGGCTGTGTGGTTCTCAGGGCACCGAAACACCTGCTGTGAGTGGGGATAGCCTAGGTCCAGAGGTCCTGAAGGATCTTTGTCCAAACGTAGCCATTTCTGGGGATGCTGTGGGCCCCATCTATCCCAGCCCTATCCAGCCTCAGCTCCTCTTTGCCGGGCGACCTTGGATGAGTTGCCATCTCAGACTTTGTTAGCGCGCCCTCCCTCTCCCTGCAGATTGGACTTTGTTAGCGCGCCCTCCCTCTCCCTGCAGATTGGACTTTGTTAGCGCGCCCTCCCTCTCCCTGCAGATTGGACTTTGTTAGCGCGCCCTCCCTCTCCCTGCAGATTGGACTTTGTTAGCGCGCCCTCCCTCTCCCTGCAGATTGGACTTTGTTAGCGCGCCCTCCCTCTCCCTGCAGATTGGACTTTGTTAGCGCGCCCTCCCTCTCCCTGCAGATTGGACTTTGTTAGCGCGCCCTCCCTCTCCCTGCAGATTGGACTTTGTTAGCGCGCCCTCCCTCTCCCTGCAGAAGGAAGAGCCTCTCACACCCTTGGGGCAGAGTGAAACGATATTTGCCAGGAGTTTGGAGTTTGTCAGATGAAAGGCTCTAGAAATAGCAATGATTCTTCTGGTCTTGGAGCGTGGGGCAGGAAGTCACCCTGCAACCATCTCCGCTGGTCAGAGGGGCTTGTTTCTCCCAAGCCACCCTACAGGGAGGTCAACTTCCAATCCATCCCAGGCAAGATCTCTTGACGCTTTCAACATTTGTAAGAACATTTCAGAAAGAAAGAAAGAAAAAAAAATCTCTTTGGGAAGTTCTTCCTGATATCTAACCTAAATCCCCACTGCATTAAATTTACTCAGTGACTATTGAGGGAGGCCCCACCTCATGCTAGGAGGTATAGTCTGGTGGATACGGTCTGTGCCTCAGGGAGCTTAGAGTCTCTTGGGGTGAACAAGCTCACAGGTCAGAGGCGATTACAAACCGTCATGGGTGCTAGAAAGAAGACCTATGCCTCTTTCTTCTTGTCCCCTGGGGTTTGGGTTGAGGTCACTGTGCTAGGCTTGGGGTTTCCCGAGCCCCTCCTTCTGAGCTCACTGTTTAGCCGGGGTGTGGTGTGGCTGAGGAGGCAGAATGGACGGGAGCAGGTGACTGGCCAGATGTTGAGTGAGGGAGGGAGGCCTGGGGAGGTGCCAGCTTTATGGGGGCAGCAGGTGGGGTTGTTGCCATCCCTGAGTGAGAAGTAGGAGGGCTCAGGTTTGGGGTGGAGAGATGCTGGTTTGGGCTTCAGTGGGCTTGAGGCCCCGGTGGGCCCTCTGGAAAGGCCAGAGCTGTATGTTGGGGGGATGGCAGGCAAGACCCTTATAGGAAACATCTGGAGAACCCCTATCCATGGTTCAGAGCAAATGCTCCCAGGGAGTGAGACAGCTGGAGGGCTTGGATCCTCCAGGAGGGGCAGAGGCTGGGAGCTCTGTGGGACGCTCTTGTCCCCTTGGACACCTTCAGCCCCTCCTGTGCCCCTCCCTGTGGCCTGAGGCTCCAGATGGCCCTAGCAGGGTTCTTCTGAAGGGTCACCAGCGGGATGGTGGTTCCCGCTCAGATCTCACAGAACAAGCTTGCAGACCCCCTTCCTAAGTCTTTGGGACCCCAGAATGGTGAGGAGAACCACCAGCCCTTCACCCCCCAGGGGTGTCTCCGGGACCCTCCCTCTGCCAGGGCCAGGGACTCAGAGTTCAGCCCTTACTGGGAGCTGTGTGCCCAGCCATGTGCCAGCCGGGAGCGGAATGGGCTCCTGGGAGACAGGCGGAATTTCCCCAAGGCTCTGGCCTGAGGCAAGGCCCAGTCCTCTCAACCCACGGAGCCCATAAGCCCCCGCCCAGGCTCTGTGCAAGCCTCTACTGGATCCAGAGCGCACAGGACCCCGCCACCTCCAACTTTCCATCTCCCAATGCAACGCCCCAGGTTGTGTTTTTGTCATGCAGAACAGCTGCCTGCCTTGGGCTGGGTGCTCTTAGGCGATGGGGGTGGGTGGCAGGAGGGGCGCTTACCTGTGTCTAACCTGGCCTGGTCGCCCCTGGAGGGAGACTTTCGTCGTCTTACTTTCATCTGTGGAGTGTGGTCCCAGTCTCCCCAGGGCACTCCTGCCAGCCAACTCCCTTAGGAGGTGAGGAGGAAGGGAGGTGTGCCAGCTTAGCAGAGCGCCTTGGCATCAAATCCCTTCCTCCTGAGCTCCCCCCACCCCGCTTCCTCAGAACCCCCAAGGCTGGGGCCTCAGGGAAGGTAGCCTGGACAGAGGTCACCCTATAACTGAGGCACCCCCGGGGGCTGCCTGCCGCCCTCCTGGCACGAGCCTTATCCTCCTTTTGGCCAAGGCTTCTTACGCAACCGTGAACCCTGGGTGGTCACTGGGGGTCACTCGAGGAGCCAAGCTGGGTCCCTCCAGCTGGAAGCTCATGCAGGTAGTCAGTGGCAGAAGTGGGCTTTGAACCCGGGGCTCCCGGCTCAGGCCCCGGTCTCTCTCCTGCCCACCTGCCCAGGATGCCCTGTCTTGGGAGCTGGGGGCTCTCTCCATTCCGCAGCCCCCAGGGAGTGCACCCCGCTTGGCCACGCCAGGACGGATGAATCAGTTCCAGCCTCAGGCACACCAGTTGGGCTGCTCAGCGCCCAGAGCCCCCCTTATTATCTCGGGCAGATTTCTTTGCAAGGCACGTAAACGGCAGCCCATAAAAGCGAACAGTACTTCATCTTTAAGGTGATCTCTGAAGACTAATTCTCCTCTGCTGAGTACCCCGTTTCATCTCCAAGCTCTGCTGTTCCCTGCCTCTAGGGGACCCCCTGCGGCTTCCTCGAGCCCCTCCCCATTTTGGTGCCCTCTGCCTTCCCACCAGGGAGGGGCTTGGGTGGGAGGAGGGTGCAAGATAGGGCAGGGGTGTGGGAGTCTCAGAGGGAAGACGGCTGACCTCTCTGCCATGCCAGCCCCAGCCTCGCCAGCCAGCAGACCTTAATGCTACATAGTCTGGTGATGCAGCCCTGAGCTGCTCGGGGCAAGGTGTCTCCCAACGGGCTCCAGAAGTGTGCATGACAGGGACTTAGCTGCTGACACAGAGCTTTGTCTATCACACCCAGCCATACTTTAGGCAGAGGAAGGAAATCATAGAACAGCCCAGTTATCGGCCCTGGCACAGAGGCAATTCCGGAGTGCCCCAGTCCTGGGTCCAGGTGGTGGCTCCAGTGCACCTCCCCCATGTGACTTTGGATGAGGGTCTTGTTCTCTGAGCCTCAGTTTTCCAATCTGCATAGTGAATTCAACCATAGCCTCAACTGCATGGGGTTACTTGGAGAATTCAGTGATGGGAACATGGTCCACGCCCAAGGAATGGCAGTGATGGTGCAGCGCCCACCTGTCTGTAAGCTGCTGACCTGCAGGTGGCTGGGGGCTGGGGATGGCCTGAAGCTTGCCCATTCTGTGCCAGGCTATCAGAGATGGGCACAGGGTCAGAGGCAGCCCTGCCTCGGGGCCCAGGGCCCAGCCAGGATCATGAGCCTCTGCCCTGCCAAGTCAGGTAGGTCTCAGGAATGCCTTCACCCCTTCCCTATGCCAGCTCCCTCCTTCTGTCCATCTGCCTGTCCACCCAGCAGCGGCCATCGGGGCTGCTCTGTGCCAGGTGTTGAGCAGGTCCCTACCTGTGGAGGGGCTCACAGTCCAGGGCAAGTTTCCTGAACTTGGGATTCAGTGGTCCCTGAATCCTCAGAAGCTGTGCCCACAGCTTTCACAAGACACCCCGAAAGAGTTAGACAAACTCAAGAATCACAGTCTGTGCACCAGGCATGGTGGCTCGTGCCTGTAATCTCAGCACTTTGGGAGGCCAAGGTGTGAGGATTGCTTGAGCCCAGGTGTTTGAGGCCAGCCTGGGCAAAGTAAGGAGTCCCTATCACTACAAAAATTAAAAAAAAAAAATTAGCCGGGCATGATGGTGCATAGTCCCAGCTACTCAAGAGGTTGAGATGGGAAGGTTGCTTGAACCAAGGAATTTGAGGCTGCAGTGAGCCAGGATTGTGCCCTTGCACTGCAGCCTGGGCGACAGAGTGAGTCCTTGTCTCAAAAAAAAGAATCCCGCCAGGCGCGGTGGCTCACGCCTGTAATCCCAGCACTTTGGGAGGCCGAGGTCAGTGGATCACGAGGTCAGGAGATCGAGACCATCCTGGCTAACACGGTGAAACCCCGTCTCTACTAAAAATGCAAAAATTAGCCGGGCGTGGTGGCAGGCGCCTGTATTCCCAGCTACTTGGGAGGCTGAGGCAGGAGAATGGCATGAACCCGGCGGGCGGAGCTTGCAGTGAGCTGACATCGCACCACTGCCCTCCAGCCCGAGTGACAGAGCAAGACTCCATCTCCAAAAAAAGAATCCCAGTAATCCAAGTTCATAGAACAGGAACTCCCCCAAGAGCAGGAGGTGGAGCTGACTGGTCCCCTGATAACTCCTCAGGATTGGCCCAGAGTCTGGTCATGGGGAGATCTAGTGAATGTGGAATAGATGATTGAATGAATGAGTGAGTAAATGAAGTTGAAGGCCACAACAATCTGTCTTGTAAGCACCCTCACGGGGGGAGCACAGAGGAAGAGCCCCTCCAAGCTGGGGGGAGTGGAGTGGAAACAGTCAAGGAAGGCTTCCTGGAGGAGGTGACAGCTAGCTGAGCCCTGAAAGAAGAGAATACATTAGGCCAGTGGAAGAGGAGGAGGGGAAGCGGATGCCAAGGGAGCAGTTTGTGCAGAGCTGGTGCAGGAGAACTGTGCATTCAGGTCTGGCTGGAGTAAATTGTCTTGATGCGTGGAGCCTGGAATGGACGTAGCCCCCAAGGGGACCAGGCAGGCGTGGAGCACTGAGTCCTGGCAGCTGCATGACAACAGGGACAGGCCAAGGAACTCTCTTCCGCATCCTGACAACAAAGCAGATCTCTTTCCTGGGGGTCTGCATGTCCAGGTGCATGTCCCCTCCACCCTGTCCTCTTTGGGTGCCAAGTAGGTCACTCGGCAGGTCCTTGTAGAATTTGAATTTGCAAAAATGATTCTTTCCTCTACCTCATCTTCTAGGTAGTAAGATACAATGACGTAAGAGGCATCTATCTCTGTACAGTGTATCACTAAGAAAGCAAGCGAACTGTCAATTACAATTGTTAGATGTCCCCCCACGTTGGAGATGCTAAAACGTGAAAAAAAGAGAAGGTGCATCCCAGCATTGACGACACACAGAAATAACACTTTGGGTGGAAAAAAAATGTCCTCCAGATGCTGTGTGCACATTGATCATGGGATAATAAAAGCCACTAATATTTATTGCGCGAGCACAACGTGCCAGGCACGGCTCCAAGCGCTTTAATATACGAAGTCATTTAAAGACAGGTCTCAAATTCAGAAAGTTGAAAATGTGGGGAAAGTGTGTCTGAGAGTTGAGGAAATTCCATCATAGGAGGGGCCTGGCCTGGGGAGGAAGGCAGGAGGCTTGGGGCCTAATCCCAATTCTGCTTTTGTTTGCTGTGTGACTCTGGGAGAGCCCCTTGCCCTCTCTGGGCCTCAGTGTTCCCTTGTGTGTAATGCTCAGGGGCCATGAGCAAGTCTGCCTGGTGAATCTGGGCCTCCGAGAGCGTGTGCAGCCACCCTCTGGTACCTCCGTTCACCACAAGCTGTTCCTCAGCCCTGGCTTCTGGCCAATACAGTTTTTTTTTTTTTTTTTTTATCGCACCTGCCCTTCGTTCCCATTTGTTTGTTTGTTTGTTTTTGAGACGGAGTCTAGCTCTGTCTCCAGGCTGGAGTTCAGTGGCACGATCTCAGCTCACTGTAACCTCCGCCTCCCAGGTTCAAGGGATTCTCCTGCCTCAGCCTCCCGAGTAGCTGGGACTACAGGCATGCGCCACCACGCCCAGCTAATTTTTGTATTTTTAGTAGAGACGGGGTTTCACCTTGTTGGCCAGGATGGTCTCGATCTCCTGACCTCGTGACCTGCCCGCCTCGGCCTCCCAAGTGTTGGCCTTACAGGCGTGAGCCACCTCGCCCGGCCCCGTTCCCGGTTTTGAGATATGGCTTGTTCTGGAGTGACAGCCACCTGTTGCCTCAGCACCCCTCCTCCTTGGAAGGCAGCAGGCCTCTTCTCCAGGGTGGCCTTAGGGCTACCTGGCCCAGCAGGTTGGCATTTGCCCTGCCAGGAGCCTGCTCTGTGAAGAGGTAGAGGAAGGAGAGAGGACGGGCTGGGGTGCGGGGAGGAGGTGCCTGGGAGCCCCCATGTGCCCTGGGGACTAAAGGACAGTGGGACAGAACACGAGATGTGGCTGCCCCTGTTGGAAGGGACCTTCCGTGATGGGTGCCCACTACCCCAGGGCACTCGTTCCAGAGACAGCACGAGACCATCTCTAGCATCGCTGCTGTTGTATCACAGCTGTCTCTGACCCGTATATAGAGAGGTGGGTGTCTCTATATCGCCTATTTTACAGGCGAGGAAACTGAGGCTCAGAGAGGTGAGGCCCCTCGCCCAAGGTCACACTGTGGGAAATGCAGCTTGGAGGCCTGACCCCTGACCCGTCTGGCTGCAGAGGTGGGATCTCCACCTCCAGCCCTTACTGGGTGGTATGGGCTCCACGGGGGCCACACGGCCGCACACACAGGTGACCATGGGTCCTTGGGCTATCACCGTGCAGGGCATGGGGGGGTGGGGGCAGGCGGCAGGGGCAGCGAGAAGGAAGGCTTGGCGTTCTGCTTGTGTCTTTGTGTCTTTCTGCCTCGGTTTCTATTTCCCATCCTCTCCGTCTCCGTCTCCCTGCGTCTCCCTGCATCTCCCCGTGTCTCCCTGTGCCTCCTTGTGTCTCCCTGCATCTCCCTGTCTCCCACCACGTCTCCACTTTCCTTCTGGGGCTCTGTCTCTCTTCACTTTCTCCCTGAGGCGCTCGCTGTGTCCCTCTCACTGCATCTGTGCGTGTCCCTGTCTCTCTGTCTCCCCTTGGACTGTCTCTCAGTGCCTGTCTCATCTCAGTCTCTCTGTGCCACGCCCTCGCCCAGCCCCCAAGAAGGGGCTCCTCTGACCCCAGATATGCCTCTAATGCTGGCCCCTTCTCTCTCCTGTTCGTCTGTCTGTCTGTGTCTGCGTCCTGGGCGGGCCTGTAGCGGCCTAGCTGTGGTTACATGCTGTGCACCGTGCTGCTGGCCCTGGCTGTGCTGCTGGCCGTGGCTGTCACCGGTGCCGTGCTGTTCCTGAACCACACCCACACGCCAGGCACAGCACCCCCACCTGTCGTCAGCACTGGGGCTGCCGGTGCCAACAGCGCCCTGGTCACTGTGGAGAGGGCAGACAGCTCCCGCCTGAGCATCCTCATCGACCCGCGCTGCCCCGACCTCGCCGACAGCTTCGCACGCCTGGAGAGCGCCCAGGCCTCGGTGCTGGAGGCGCTGACCGAGCACCAGGCCCAGCCACGGCTGGTGGGCGACCAGGAGCAGGAGTTGCTGGACACGCTGGCCGACCAGCTGCCGCGGCTGCTGACCCGGGCCTCGGAGCTGCAGACGGAGTGCATGGGGCTACGGAAGGGGCATGGCACGCTGGGCCAGGGCCTCAGCGCCCTGCAGAGCGAGCAGGGCCGCCTCATCCAGGTAGGGCTGGGGTCTGCGTCTTGGGGTCTTGCTGGAGGCAAGGGGTCAGTGCTGCCACGTGCCAGGCGCCTGATGTCCACAGCCTCACTTAATCCCCAAGTGCCCCAGACAAGGGGCTACTGCTGTTCCCATCTACAGACAAGCCCATGAA